>NC_090924.1:613920996-614224027 GCF_040938575.1 Ambystoma mexicanum
GGAGACCAACGACCGCTGACTGTCAGCTCGTTGGCATGAGCTCCCCATCCCATGAGGGATGCGTCCGTCACGATCGTCACCTCCGGCCAGGGCAGCCAAAATGGGGCACCCTTCATTAGATTGCCCTCGACGACCCACCACAGAAGGTCCCAGGCTACCGAGGGCGGCACCTGAACAGGGTCCGACAGCCTGCCGGAGGACTGAGACCACTGGAGCTTGAGTGCCCACTGAAAAGATCTCATCCGCAGACGAGCCTCTGGCACCAGAAGAATGCAGGATGCCATGAGGCCGAGCAGTCTCAAGAACTCGGACGCTGGGAGAGTCTGGGCAAACTGAAACTTGTGCACCATCTGCTGAATGTGAAGAGCCCTCACCTAAGGAGGAAAACACTGCCCCAGGGACGTGTCGAGCACTGCTCCGATGTACTGGAGCCACTGCATTGGTGTCAAATGGGACTTCTTTAAATTGAGGGAGAAGCCCAGCCTGTGAAGGGAGTGGCAGGTGACGGACAGATGATCCAGGACTTGCTCGAGAGAGCTCCCCCTGATCAACCAATCGTCCAAGTAGGGGTAGACGTGAATCCCCCCTTTCCTGAGATGCGCTGCCACCACCACCATGAGCTTGGTGAAAACCCTCGGGGCGGAGGTCAATCCGAACGGCAGGACCCGAAACTGAAAGTGCGAGTCACCAACCGCGAAACTCAGGTACTTCTTGTGCTTGGGATGGATCGGCACATGGAAGTAAGCATCCTTGAGGTCGAGAGACACCAACCAGTCCTGAAGTTGAAGGGCCTGGAGGACTTGAGAAAGAGTCACCATCTTGAACTTGTCCTTCCTGAGGAGTTTGTTCAAACCGCGCAAGTCCATGATGGGTCTCAATCCCCCGTCTTTCTTTGAAATCAAAAAATAAGGGGAATACCATCTCTTGTTCCTCTCCGCTACAGGCACCAGTTCTATGGCACCTTTCTCCAGCAGGGCGTGAATTTCCTGCGCAAGGAGCGGATCCGGACTCTTCAAAGAGAGGTTCCCTGGTGGATTGTCGTGAGGCCTCTGCCGAAAAGGAAAACAGTAGCCGTGGGTTATGATCTCCAGAACCCACACATCCGAAGTAATGGCTTGCCACTCTACAAGATGCTGCGCCAGCCTTCCCCCAACCGGCGAACCATGGGACCTGACCTCATGACTGAGTGGTATTGGCTGTGGCGTTGCCTGTGGGCAAAGAGGCAACTGCCCGAGCGGCCTTGGCACCTCGAGTACCTTTGTTTCCACCTCTGGCACTCTTACGATGGCCTCTTTGACTGCTAGCTCCTCTCGCTTTACTGAAGAACGAGTAATAGCGAAAGGAACCTCCCCTCCATTGCTGTCCCCTAGGACAAAAAGGCGGAGGCTGGCGAACTGCAGCGCCCAACGACTTCACTGCAGCTTTGGAGGTCTGCAACCTCTCAAGGCTCTCGTCAGCCTTGCTGCCAAAAAGGTGTTCACCGTCAAAGGGCATGTTGAGGGCCGGGACTGCACATCAAGAGCGAACCCAGACTTCCTCAACAACGCAAACCTGCACATTACGGTGCTCGCCGCCATGGACCGGCTGACACAATCCGCCAAGTCCAAACCCGACTGAACGGCCTCACACATGGCATCCTTGCCATCCTGAACCATAGCAAGGAAACCATCCCATTTGTCCCCTTCGGGAATATGATCAGCCGCTAATGCAACACAGTTCCACAGAGTGTGCGTGAAACGAGACAAGGCACATATGGAGTTGGCCGCCTGAAGCGCCATGCCCCCAGAAGAAAACACTTTCTTCGCCCAACCGTCAAAACGTTTGTCGTCCCTATCCTGAGGGATGGCAGGATACGATGCCTGCTTTGCTGGGGCTGTAGCCGCCTGCACCACCAAACTCTCCGGGGTGGGGTGCTTAGACAAGTAGCAGGGGTCGCTACTGGCTGGACGGTATTTTCGCGACAAAGACTTGCCCACTGCCGGGAGACTCTCCGGAGCAGTCCAAGCCGCCGCCACCCTTCTCTTCAAAGCCATATGAAAAGGCAAAACCGGGTCAGTGGGTAGACCGAGATCAAGGATGTCCGCGAGATCATCCTGAATGAACTCCCCTGGGGGAGCCGACCAACCCAAGTACTCGGTAACCCGAGACATAAGGCGCCGATATGACGAATCGGCATGAGTGCCAGGCTCCGGCCGACAAAACTCCACCTCCGGAAAGGTGTCCAATCCACTGTCATCGTGCAGTGACTGCCTCAGGTCATCAAACTGACTATGGCCCGAGATAAGTTCATCCGGAACCGGAACCAGACCGCCATCAGAGCCTTCATCACCCTCTGAAATGTACTCCAGGTGGGGAGAGGAAGACCACTGCGGACCAAAGCAGTGCCGGACCTTAGCCATAGCCTTTTTAGGGGCAAACCCCGTGCCACGGGGCCCCTCCGACACCACCGCCCCGAAAGGCGTCGAGGGCGCCGAGCGAGTCGGCGCCGGCATCGACAGAAAAGGCATCGACGTCGAGCGAATCGGCATCAACGTCAGCTGCAACGCCTCCAGCATCGGCGGCGTCGACACAGTCCTCGAAGCCGGAGCTCTGAGCGTGTCTCTCGACAGCCTGGACGCTGACGGCGTCGACGACTCCCTCGAAGAAAGAATCTCGAGAGTAATCGTCGATGACCTCAGCGCCACAGGCGTCGACATCTTCTTCGAAGACGGCACAGGATCACTCGGTCTCAAGCGTGTCGAGGACCGGGACCTGGAATGGGCATGGCGAGAATGGCTACCCTTGTCCGAGTGGGACCTCTCCCGCGAGCCGTGCCGACCACCTGAGGCCGGAGACGTACGGGCGGTGCCTCTCGACTGGTGCGGACCGACCCCACTCAGAGGCGCAGACGGACCGGTGCCCTGCGATTCCAGAATCGCTAGCATCTGCTTCCCAAAGGAAGCCCATTCCTCCGGTGTCGCTTGCATGGAGGGATAAGCGACCCGCCGATTGGCGAAGTCCTCGGAAGAGGACGGGGAAGGCGACCTATGCCGGCGCTTCCTGGAATGCCTAGAAGAGGCAGAGGAGTGGCGAGACCGACTCCTGGAAGGAGACCCACCGGACTTCCGACGATGACGCGGAGAGTCACCCCTCGAGTCATTGGTCGAAAGCCCCGTAGACCTCGACTTCCGGGGCTTAGACACCCGACCTACCGACAGTTTCTTCTTGCGTTCTCGCAAGGCCTTCGCAGTGAGCGACTGGCAGTCAACACAGTCGTCTGTATCGTGAGCCTCCCCGAGGCACCAGAGGCAGGCGTCGCGCGAGTCCGTGACCGACATCTTGGACCCACAGTCCCCGCAGTTCTTGAAGCCCGGACGCGGGGTCGAAGATGAAAAAGACATCACCACAAACAAACCGAACAGGTTCAACGAACCGAGAAAGAAAACAGCAACTCCAACGAGTCGAGGCGTACCGAGATTCACGAAGCGAACACGTTCGCGGAAAAAACGGAACTGAGGCTATGGGCGTCGTGCGTCCTACTTATCACATCGGGTGACGTCGGCCGTCGGAGGATGTCCTCGGGGACGGCGCATCGACGTCATCGATGCAGGACGCAGACGCCAAAGATTTTCCGAAGCAGCACAGCTGTGGACATTACCTGTCATAGATATGGAATACGTCGGAGGACCAAATCCCCTCGAAACACCACTACTAATAGATACCTATATCCATTACATACTTGCAGCATATCGACATAGTCGATATGTAAATGCTGAAACTGACCATTCGGTCGAGGTATCACCCCTCTAATTGTTCTCAGTGTATGCCCAGCAGTAAACTTCAGACACACGATGCAGTTTACCATAAATAGTGATACGTGCTCCAATAACTTGAGAATGAACCATTCTTCCACAATAGTAGCAGCAAGACTCTCCCTAGTTAAATGCGTGGAATAATGCAGCTGTTCAAGCGCAACCTTTAATAATGCTACTAGCATCACCGGCTTTCCAGTAATGTCTTGTCGCCATAATGCTTTGGTGGGGGATAAAGAATACCCCCTTTGCTTCCATAATTCCTACTCTTCCTGTGGTGTACTTCCTTCAATCTCCATTAATTGGTTTCTCAGTAATTGATTAAACCCTTCTTGCATTACCATAGTTGTAACTACTTTTTCTCTAATACTCTCAGTATCAAAACTCAAAATATGTGGTTAATATGCAACCCTTTTGGCTTCTTCATCTGTGGGTTCATTCCCACAAGAGATAAAATCTGTTTGCTTAGTATGCGCTGCACATTCAACGACCGCTATGGCTACTGGGAGTTGTAGTGCCTTGATAAGCCTATCCGATAAGGATGCATGCTGCACTGCAGTGCCTCCCTTTCCAACATGCTAATCCTGCGTGTACTGTTGACATCACGTAGGCGGAGTCACTGTACAATAGCATTTCCTGTCCTTTGTGTTTCTCAAGCACGACAATAAGCACCACTAATTCTGCAACTTGCGCTAAAAAGTGAGACAGTAGCCATGCACTTCCTACAACTTCAAATTCTCCATTTAATCTATGTCTCACTACCGCTGCGCCTTAATGCCTTTAGCCACTAGTCTGATCATTTTTTGAAGAACCATCAATAAAGAGAATTTCCCCTCCTGCCAAAGCATCCTCCTTCACAGTGGGTATATCGTCATAAAATTCAACATAATTAGCACAGTCATGCACATGATCGCCTTCTTCTACTGGCTCAGCTACAAATGTGGCAGGATTCACTATTTTAATTGTTGGGCTCGAAAATCATTACCTCGTAAACTGAAGCTCTTTGGGATGTCAATGTGCCTTTGGGTTTCTCTAAAATGGCAAATGTTCACGCCTTGAAACACTTGTGTATAGGCGCGTTACAAATGCCATATCATATCATATCATAAACAAAGCATTCTCCACGAAAAGAGTCATAGAACAGTCCATAACACTACTTGTAGACTTCTCCATTGCGAATGCGGCAGCTGCCAATGACTGTTCGCAAGGGAAGTGTCCTCTCATAACTGGGTCTAAAATCCTACTGTAATACGCTAAAGACTTGTACCCCAGTGTAGTTCTCTGCGTTAGCACGGCTGTCATGACTGTCCCATTTGTGTGCGAAAACAAATAAAATTCCTCAGCATAATTGGGAATTCCGAAAAAGGGGATGTACAAATTGCTTTTTTCAGCTTCTCAAACACTTCCTCCATTTCCTCAGTCCATTCCATTTTTACTTTATCCACTTGTGCTTTCTTTAAAACTTGCAAAAGGGGTCTTGTATATGTACTGTAATTAAACACCCAGGCTCTAAAATAGTTGCATAACCCCAAAAACTGTTGCATCCGTTTCACTGCATTTGGCTTTGCGGTTTTCATAATCGCCTCAGCTCTTTCAGGTGTCACCTTCTTTCCTTCATGTGAAATCCACTGCCCTATGTATAACACCTCTTCTTGGCAGTATTGTAACTTCTCCTTGTCCACCTTATATCCCTTGTCTGCTAGAATAGTCATCAACTGAATAGAATCTTGTCTGCACTCATCATCTGTGGTTCTACAAATGAAAATGTCATCTACATATTGTATCACTGCCCTCTTAAGATCAATATTGCCTTTATCCATCTGTAGGACTCTGTTAAAGATCGATGGGGAGTCACAGTACCTCTGGGGCAAATAAGTATGTTTCAGTCGCATTTTGGGAAACATAAAGGAAGTCAAGTCTTGTGAGTCTTTGTTCAAAGGGATCGACAACAACGCATTTTTCAAATCGATCACTGTAAAATATCGAGCTTCCACCAGGATACTGCAAAGTATCATCGCCAGATTAGGAACTAAAAGGAACTCTGCATCTACAATCTGGTTAATCGGTCTCATATCTTGTATAAATTGCCACAACCCTCCCTTTTTAATCGGATACACTGCGGTATTACACGACAATTCCGATGGTACCAGAATCCCTTGTTTCATCAGTGCTGAAATGATCTGAAATATACCTTCATCAGCTTCTCGAGACATGGGGTACTGTTTTGCTCAAGGTAAAATTGCTCCTGTCTTCTGCTTTATTTTAACTTCCCCTGTTCCCTTTAATAAACCTACGGCATAAGGACCTGTGGTCCAAAGGACGCTAGGCACCTTTTCCAAGTCTTCCTGAAAAAAATGCTGGATGCTGCCACATTATCGCCAATTCGCTGTGGCACTTCCCTCTTTTCTATTGTTATCCAGTATGTGATGCTCATGAACAACACCACTTCGTCATCTGTTTGGTCTTCCCTGAACATATCGTCATCAGTTATGTCAGTCAATCGGTACCCTTCTTCGAGAGATATTATTGTCCTCCATGGTCTGCCCTCATCATCTACTCCTTTGAGCATTGCCATTTCCATTTGTTCTATGGCTGCTTCCAATTCTATAGGGATAGTCTGCCCCCCCTCTTCATCCATAGGTATTCGTGGTCTAAACAAAACTCATCAGTTATCCCAATTTTTCCCACTAAGCCATGTAGCCATGTCAATAGAATGCTCACTCCATACAGAAAAACCTTTGGATCTACTGTGACACCCCACAGACCGACTTGCCCTGTGAACACCAGTATAAATTCGCCCACGTTTAAATAATGTATTCCTGGAGTGGAGCACACTATTCCTTGATCAGTGAATGAAATCGTCATGTTTAGTTTTGTCATCAAATCTCTTCTCAAAATGTTAACCAGCGTCTGTCATAAATATAACAAAGGAACAGACATGGCACACTCTTCTATAGAGACTGGTAATTCATCAGTAAAAGGAACTCAACTCGTAGCTCCAGAGAACCCTTGAGCATTCACAGCAATTCCAGACATTGGATATTCTCCCTTTCATATACATGAATGAGTAGCTCCAGTGTCTACTAGAAAAGAAAAAGATTTGCCTCCTATCGTCACATCGACCCTTGGTTCCTCATGGGGATCGGGTGTCACAGATAGTACTCAACACATCTAGTCACCCTGTGAGATGTCCTATTGTGGGTACAGGCTCATCCCCGTTCCTGTGAAATGCTTTCCTCCTACCACAGTGGCACCTTCTATTCTGGGTGTCAGCGCTTGTCCCGTGGTTGCATACTGCTGTGTCTGCATAGGGGCTTGTTGTGACTGCCCTTGTGGTGCATTCATTTGCACTCGCTCTTGCTGCTGTACCTGCTGTACTTGTGGCACTTGTGTTTCATAAAATGTGTGATCTTGGGCGAAACCCTTCTCTAGTTTGTGTACTATATGGTGGAGGATAAGCTGTCACCACTCTTGAAAATTGGCCGTTCTGTACATTTCCTTGGCTCCCACATACACGTGCAATATTTCCTGTCATCCCACAAGTCCAACATACTGGGGGTGCCTATCTGACAAGTCCCCCTTGGTTATACCCTCCCTGGGTACTTGGATTCTCATTCTTTGTATTCTGAAACCCACCTTGATCATTTTGAAATCCACCTCTTCCTCTATAGTCCATACCTCTGCCTCGTGGCACAAACCCAAATCCACCTTGATCCATTGGGCACTGATTGCTCACCTGCGATGTACCCACTGCTTCCTGCATTCCCAACCCTTCTCCACTTGTCAATAATGCCCCTTCTATGGCAAATTTAGACAATTGTTCCTGAACTAAATTGGCTTCTTTGATTTTCCTAGTCTCATCTTTCTTCTTATTTTTCTCCTGCAACAGCCGACAATGGCGTACTATCGTCAGGTCATGGTTTTGCTTCCATCCCTACTCGTTTTTTCATCTGTCTCGCCACTGGCTCAGGCAACCGATGGCATAAAATGTGGTAAAATAATGCCACCATCTTTTCCCATGGCTCGCGAGTTTCAAGTTGCCATGTATCTTGAATTTCCTGAACGTAAGCAATATGGTCTTCATCTTCCCTCATCTTACGTGTCATAATTGCACCCATATCTGATGTGTCAGGATATTGTACCCTGAGAGCCCGCCACACATTGATTTTACAATTATTAAACAGCGCTCCGTCATGTGCTGTGTTCTGTGCGGTCACACATGAGTATCCTGCTCTCCTCCATATGTCATCAGCTCTTTCCCCAAGAATAGCTGCCAGGAGACCTTTTATGTCCCCTATGGCCAGCGTGTTTTCTCCTGTAATTTTTTCTAACTCATATATCCATTTCCCAGCGCCCAAAGTCAAACTCAGGAGCTTACACCTTAAATTATCCTTGTCCATATGCGGCCATGGAGTATACTGTTGTCTTGCTCCCCCTTTTTCCAATAAGGGAAACTGCATGAACCCCAACCCACAGTCGGTTCCAATCATTAGTCTATCCATGGCAGGGACGATCGTCCCTGTCTGTCTCCTTGTCGGTAACAACCTTAATCTGCTCACGTATGGTGGCAATTCTCCCTTCTCACTACACAATCGTCCTCAGAGACGCTCTGGATACGCCATGGGATCTGGCATCCTATCCTTAGGTTGTTCCAGATCCGACCATCTTATTTCTTTATCCAATTGCAGGTTTCCTTCCGGGGCGCATGCATTCCCTCCTTCTACCCCAAAACTGGGTTCTCTTTCTCCGTCTGACATGTCTAGTACCCAACTAGTGTGACTATTGTCTTCCTCACCTTTGTCTAAATTCAGTCTACTTAAGGACAATGCTCTACGTCCGTGACTGAACAGAGTTTCTTCTTTGCTTCATGAATGACATGCTAGTGATTGATCCCTCTTCCCTTGAGTCACACACTTGCTACATTCCTTTAATTTGTGATATGCCTTATCAATCTTTTCTCTGATGCTTTTCGCATCAAAGCTTTCTTCCATTAACGCAACTCTAGATGCCCCTATCGTTACTTCCTTTATCGGAAGGAACTCTTCTATTCTATCCCATCGTATTTCTGGGCTTGTCCCTACTGGTTCCTTACGGAAGAGACTGGTATCAAGATCTCGCTGTCTTCTTGTTCGTTCTGTTTCTTTGTTTAATTCTCTTTGCTTTCTCGCATCCCTTCTAATTCTTTCTTCCTCTTGCCTTCGTTCTTCTCTCCTTATTCCTTCCCTCTTTTCTCTTCTTCCCTTCGCCTCTGTATTGTTTTGTCCATTAGTCTTTACGCTCCTCCTCTTCTCTCTTCCATTCTGTTCTGTCCCTATCTTCAATTGCTTTCTGTCTATTGTCATACTTTCTTTGTTCTCTGCCTGTTCTTCTCTTTTCCCTTGCTCTTCCTGATACATCTGTTCTTGTCGCTCCCTGCTCTTTCTTTTCTGCTCATCTTCTTTCAATCTCTTCTCTCCTTCCATATCTTTTCTTTCTTGTTCGTCCTTATCTTCTCTTTGCCTAACTTCTTCAATGCTTTTCCTATCTATTTTAAGTAATATCTGTCCTCCCATCCGTTCGTTCTGCACAAGCGCTATCTCATCAGCTTTATGCTTCTCTCCTTTCCATCTCTTAATCTCCCTATTTCTGTCGACAGATTTGATCGCTCACTCCTTTCTTCTTTGTCTTGTCTGATCTTATAGATCTCTTCTCTTGTTTTCCTCTGGGCTATCATTGCTACTATAAGCGGGAGGTTTGTATATCAGATTGCTATACCCCATCCCCGCTTTCAGGTCCTTTAAAGGATATAACCCTATTTCTTCCATACTAGCTCCTTTTACTTCGAGCGAGGCAAGAGGAGCTGAAGGCTCATCACCTTCCTCCTTCCACTGACTAAGCATCCACTCCTCAGGTGGCGGATCTTCCCTTTCTTCCTGAAACATTTTCCAGAGCTCTAGAATCGGTAACCTTTTCTCTAATTTCTTCCCAGTGTACGCAGCGTACAAGTATGTAGTCATGTGTTGCAATACCGCTTTTGACAATGATCCCCCTTGTGGCCACGGCATGAACATTTTATCTGCCGTGCCTTTCACCCATTCCGCACTATACTGTTTGAGCTTGGGCATGTGCTTTGGTAACGTTTTACATAAGTGCATCAGAGGAGTATCTCTCATAATGACAAGTCTCAACTGACCGTCAATACTTACCAGATTTATAAAATAACCTTTGTATTTTTGCTTAAATCACCATTTAAATCACCACTTTTTCAATGCCTTTAAAACAACAAATATGAGCACGCACCATCAATCACAGCTCAAGCCTCTAATTTCTTAATTAGCTATCTCCACCTTTGGATTGGTACCAACCTCTTATTTAGGTTCAATCACTATTGCTCCTCAATTTTTTCACTTGTTTCACAACTTGCGCTTTGATATTTTTACTCAGTAAACAACATACAGACTAGTCGACATTACACATTATTAAAAACCTTTTTCTCTCTCGCCTTTACTTATACCCTATACAGGATTTGACGTCACCTCACGTAAATCTGTATACACGTTATATATTTCTGCTCTACTCCCATTGGAGTTTGAAACATCTCCTTCTAGACTCCCTTGAGTCAGGACTCTAGGCGCTATCTCCTCTTCACTCAATATTTCCTGTTACTCAAAAATTCACTATCCCATCCCCTTCATTTGCCATTCCTCTTAGTCTACTCACCATTTGTTCGTTAATCGGCTGGAGGCCTTTGGTATCGACTCCTCCAATCCGACCACTTCACCTTCCATCCGCAGAATTTCATCAAAGGGGGACCTGCCGACTGTCTCGGTTCTTCTTGCAAGCCTTCTTTCAAGCGCTCTCCACAGGAAACCCCACGATCTTCCAGCTAATGGCGGAGGATGCCCGATCGTCCGAAAGATTGGGGACAAACTAGTTTGGATCTTGAACCATCCACACTGCTACCACGTGAGCATAGGGCCCTTTGGGTATCGTGTATGCAATGAATGGGGATGCAGAATAACTCTGACACCAAATAATCGAACCAACTCAGGAAGATGCCAAAGGTGCTGTTTTATTAACAATTATCTAAAACAGGGAGTTTACAACTGACATCAACGGACAGTCCCTCAAACTCTCAATATGTTTCTTAAAAAATATCCTTTAATGCAGAAAATACATCAGATGTGACATCATACTACGTGGCAAATAAGAAAAACCTATGAGGGGTTGTGATAGGTTGAAGGGGAACATCTAAGTATAATTTCTATAAGGGGTGGGATTGTGATTGGCTGTCTATACAACTCAGGCATACCTCTACAACATGTCATCTTCAACACTATTAAGTACACGGTATATCATCGGCTCTCAAACTATAAGGCCCTTCATTATACAGCCCTCTATAATTGGTTGGCATGCTCGTGCCATTCTGGAACATTCAGCTCACTTAGCAGCACGTAAGCTCAGACCCAGTTGCCAGGAGGTGGACTTGGCTTTACCTCCCCACCCAATTAGCCCAACATCTCTCATCACCCATGCCTTCTGCCATGAATATTGTCTTTGAACTTGGCCATGCAAAGTATCCTTATCTCTGGGAATGTATGGGAGTACAGGCTTTCACTATCAGTGTTCTAGAGCTCCATGCTCAACTCTATTTCCATCCTTGGCTCATGTGACAGGAGACCACAATTTGGTCCATTTTGCAGCATTAAAATGTCTTAAATGAATAAAACCTGGCACGCTTGCTGTTGTTTCTTTGCATCATAACAAGGGATGATTCAGCATCTCACGATCACCGCCTTCAAGAATAGATAATCAGCCTTGGCTGCTTTAGCATTGACACCAGGCCAGACAGCCCTTATAGGCTCTTCCACAATCTCAGCTTATTCGTGCTGCAACACAATTCTCAGCCTTTCTCTCCGTGTGTCCAGGCTTACTAAATTCATGACACTGATGTACAGCTTCTATACAATGGCGGCTCCGCCGGCAGTCTATTTATTACACATAGCCAGCTTCATCTGCTTGCGTTACAGCATCTGTAGTTATTGAATGGCTTGCATGTTCTGTAGTGCTTCTCACGCGTGCAATCTTTTTTTTTAATATGATAGTTTACTCGATTCTTTACTAAGTCATCAACTTCTATAAGGTCCATGCATCCTCTTTAGCCAGTATTCTCAAGGCGTCACGCTCATCTTTCGTGACATCACCAGCTCTTCTTTTTGATCCTTTTTCATATTCCTTCAGGGAGTTCCTCCCTCAGATTATCGTCTCTTCAGGGATACATTTGATAGGGTTTTCTCAGTGGGTACCTTCTTTCGACTATACACTGCAGAACTGGCAATACTGCTGGGTTTAAGCATGGCAAGATCTCAGGCTTCCAACATATAGGAGTTAGGGGGGCGGGATTTCCTGCAGAAGCATGTATCTGCTCCTCTACAAGAGATTGTAAAAAATGTAAATCTCTTTTATTAAAATGCATAAAGAACTCAATTAGAAATAAGGATGAGTTTGCTAACAAGAGATTGACTTCTAACAGGACATTAAAAAAAGCTAAACATGCCTTGAAATATACAGGAGCTCTGGTGCAGCTCAAAATGTTTATAATGTTAAGGCCCAGGTTGAAATCTGGGTCAAGCATTTCATCCTACTCTATAATTTCCCCTCTCAAGCTGAAAATCCTGTTCTAACTAATGCATTGAATCATCAACTGAGCTGGGCCTTTGACAGTGTGAAGCGGTAAATACTGAAGTATGCTTTGCACCAGCTTGGTTTGCCCTGGCCTCTCTTAAATCTGCCAATCTCCTTACCTAACAACGTTACTGCTAAAGTGAGGCTGGATAACCAGGGCAATGCTACCTTATTCAGTGTTTTGAGCGGAGTGAGACAAGTCTGTGTGTTATCTCCACTATTTTATATTCATTACGTCAATTCACTATTGAGTGACCTAAATAAAATAACAAAGGACACACCAAGAAAGACTGGCATAAATATCTGTGTCCGGCCTTACATGGCTGAGGTTGCCCTATTACCTGTACCCTAAAATGCCATGCAGAAACTTGTAAATGGATATTTCAGATTTATCGATGCAAGAGATTTGTTCTTGAACACCCTAATGTGTGTAGGCAAGTCCGCTGGTAATCTAACCTGCATCTCTGCCTCTGGCTGCAAAATGTAAAAGTAGGTTAATAACCTTTCATATCTTGGAATAGTATTTAATAATACATTGAGCTGGAGCAATCATATACATTGCTCTGCTATAACATTTTCTCAAGCCAATGGTGCTATTCTTTGTTTTTGGCATGGACATGGGTGGTCTTGCCTTTCATTCAATTCTTATACTTTACCATGATAAATCAACTCCAATCAGTGCATTCTGGGGTTTTAATCCTGTGTCCCCGATACAAATTAAAGAAAATAAATGTGTACATACTATTTTCGGTGCGTCTAAATGTGACTTGTCCTACTCACTGGATAGTTTAGACTATATAAGTGACCTAATCAGTCTTAAACTTCTACAATTCTGAATAAGACTCTTGTCAAACATGATGCTACATTTGACACAATCCTTTATCAATGACTTGTTGGCCTCCGATGTTTGCACTAAAGTCCTTGGTAAAACTATCTAAAAAAAGGAATGGAACCTCCTTGTTCTTCCCAAACTGTGTGCATCCTTTCCTAGTGTATCTAAAATAGACATCACATGAATGCGTTAGAGATTCGTGGAACAGAGAAAGAATGAGTGCCACAGTGTTGAGATTCGAGAATCTTCAGTTCCACAATATTTCACTGATTTGCATCTGGCAAAAGTTAACTATCTGGGCTGGTGTGTGAGTCTGCGTAAGCGTTGTTTGTTGTTCAATCTAAGGGCTAATTGCCTACTGATAGCCACGCTGCTGAGCAGGCGTATTTGAATGAATGATCACATACTTAGCACTTTCTGTCCCTGTGATGGTAGGACCCTGGGTCTTCTTAGACATTTTTTTGATTTTTCTGTCCACTCTTAGACGCTTTAAGGGAAAGGCACATAATTCCATTGTTAAAAAAGATACATTTCAAAACAATCATTGATGCAAAATAGTACTTGTGCTCTGTGCCTGATAACCAAGTTGCATATTATGTATATTCTTTTATTGAAGGGGCTTTACTATAGTATGGCAGACTTTTATTGATCAAGAAAGGGTTGGAAAAAATGCCTCTCTATCCCTAAAACTGAAAAGACGGATTTTCCTATCAAAGAAAACTACTGTAATTGTCAGGATGTAAAAAACTAAAAAGTCTGTCACTGTTGTGTCTCAAACCTAACTTTGTCCCTAACACTAATAACCTAAAACAACTTGTCAAAGATGATCACTTCTCGAAGTAAAGGTGTTTGTTGGTAGTTTACACCAACAGAACATTTCCCAATCTCTCTGGTATTCAAAAGCGATGAAAGAAATAAACAATGTTCAGAAATATGAGCCTCCAATGCTACGTTATGCTCCTTTCCCCTAAACTTCTTATCTAATTTTATTCCTTTAGGGCTCCTGAGCCCCTTTATCCTCTTAGGTAAAATGCCACTGGGCAGTTCACAAGGATATTCATAGTTCTTTATCCTACCAACTTGGCACAGTTCGCTATCAAGCGTAGGATTCCTTTATTCAGTTCCAGGGTTCATGACCCTCTTATTCTCAACCCCTCATGTGGGTGTGGGTCCCAGACTCACAGTATTCCAAACCACTTGGTTTACTCCCTTGCCAAGCATACAACTCTTCCTGGTTTGCTTCTTTCACATTCAGGGTCCCAGACCCTCTTGTTCTCAATTTCTTATATGGGTGCGGGTCCCCGACTCGCAATTCGTTATGGTATCTATTAGGTTTAGTCTGCTGCCAAACGTATGATTTCTGGTCCTTTATCTTATTTATTCTCAGGATCCCAGACCCTCTTATACTTTGACTTTCATTTGCCTCGGGGTCCTAGACCCCCTCCTTCCAGCTTCTGTGTTCATGCCATTGCTTCCCTGGACCTTTAGCACTTCTCGGGTATCCTTTGTACCTGTTTGTTTCTTCCGTGAAAGTACCGGCATTTCCCGAGCAGCTGCTTCCCTTCACGAGAATCCGGTAGCGTTTGGGTCACTGGCAGGGTCTGCAGCAGCTCTGTACGCAAGTGACTATTCCCGGTGGTGCGTTCTCTCTCTCTCATGCTTCACCGGGGTTTGGGGTGCCCAGAGGATTCACTCGTCAGCAGTCTGATTAGTCTCATTCTGGACCATGTTCTGGTTCTCCTTTTCCTCCGATCAAGACTTCCCTTTCGGCTTGTGTCTGCTGCTCTGGTGCACGGCTCCTTCATTTCCTCCACACAGGCGCACTCCCCCTCTCCAGCATCCCAACTGAGTGTCTTTCAAACTCCCACGTGGGATTGTTGTACTGCTTTGAGCCAATCACTCGCCTTGAGAAGCTAGACTGCTCATTCTGGTTCTCTAGAGTGATCCTAGGACTTCCGGTCATCATCTTCTTCACAGTACCTGTTTCAAAACCATATGCATGATACTTTGTTCTCCCTAGTCTTTAAGCCTTGGCAAGTATGTTAGGTTGACTGACTTGACAACCAAACACATTAGCACTGTCTAGAGAGGGGGAAGGAGTATGTAGTATTAAAAAAGGAGTTGAGTGTATTAAAACGGGATCATACCCCGTTCTCTGATAATGGTCGTCCCTAATCCCATAATTGGATTCCTTCCCCCATGTGAGACTCCCTCAGTACACCACCCCCATGGGGACTATTGCACTGTAGGCACACCACCCTAGCCCCATGGGAAACATCTCCCCCTAGGGGAGAAGGGATGGCATCCTCAGATTCACCATAACACACAAGACGCTGCCTTCACAGCATTAGTAATCAGTTACTGGCACTGGTTAGCGAATTAGGCTTGTAGCACATGCACTGCATGATCTGTTCTTGTGCTTGTGCTGACACGAGTAAGCGGGCAGGGCCGCTAAGGTTACAAGGTGTTAGTTAGTCAGGCACGCCATTAATTGTCCTGATGTGCCATTAGTTTTCTCTGGTGTGTTGGTCCGCGGATTGCTGGCAAGGGGCCGGTATGTAATCCGGTGTGTGTGTGTCCTGTGTGCCAAAGTATGCTCTAAGCATTGCTGTACTTAGCTTTCAAGGGATGAGGGGCCAGTGAGGTGATTCGGTAGGGCGTGGTCCCTCACGTGTTCTCCTGGATGCAGGGCTCGTCAAAACACGTCTTGTCAGGATGGTAGGTCAAGCACAAGCCCCGTGCTGGGCTTTGTGAGGGACGTAGTGATGTGGGGCAAATCAGCACTTTGTAGGGCCTGAATGGTGCTGTAGCTGTTGTTGCCCAATAAATGGCTCATGCCACATGTCAATGCCTTTCCCCATTATGCTTTTGCTTCTGGTTTTGTGTGCGAGGACCTCATGGGGTGGGGCTCCCTCTCTGGAGATAAGGACAACCACGTTGTACAACATCACACCCCCATATTCCTTAACCCCCCTCCATTTCGAACCTTTGTATTGAGAGTAAACTAATGTATTTCTGTAGTACCTGTAGTGCCTGGGGAACAGCCAAGACAGAAAATACTAGGACGAAGAAGAGCACAGAAAACATGAGGAATACTGACTGTTCTAGAACTGAGAAGAGGTGGCTCACAGGATGCATGAGGAATACCAAGGAGCCGTTAACAAAATCTGTTGACGTTATGCTGGAGCAGAGTAACCCCAATAAAGTGGAAATAGAAGAAAAGGACCCACAGTCTTCGTCTTCCCTCCTCATTGGCAAACCCAGGAGTTTCGAAGTCCGCATTCGACCCGAAGAGAGGGCTCTGCAGAGGCCGCTGAGTGAGTCCATGACGGGTCCTGCGTCAGCAGGACCGAGCCCTGTGGGATGGGAAGCAGGTGAGGCAGTGGCATGACCTCTAGGAGGAGGTGGATCGCGCAATACCCTAACGGTGCCAAGACTACAAGGAGCCACAACACGCAGAGTCACCGCAGAAGCAGTAATAAATCAGACGGTTACAGGAACCGGAAAGAAGACCAATCAGAGCCCCTGAAGAGACTGGCACCGTGCAAGCAAGTCCCAGAAGATAACGGGAAGGACAGGCGGACCAGTAGTGATGTGGGGGAGTAGAGAGGTCTCCACTTCACACCGGGGCAGATGTAAGACCAAACAGAGGGCCATCAAAGGTCGGGGACCCACAACAAGGTGAAGAGTGCACCCGAGGAAATACCAGTGGCAGGGATAAGCCCACTGACAATCAGAGAAGGGTCTGTAATCCTACCAACACTGAAACAGGTATACAAGGAAATCTTCCTCGTATCAGTGGCATAGATCAGTCCACTGGAACCCAGAGAAGGACTTCAGACTTTGCTGGTATAGTGAAAGAGTGCCAAGATAAAACCCAATTTGTGAAAGAACTTTCAAACACCAAGAAAAGCGAGTCATTCTCCTGGTGAGAAAACTGAAACCTTTCAAGTACACTGAAAAGACACAGGGAAGGGAGTCATTCCCTCAGGCCTTTGTTGTGAACTATATTGGATAATGCAGACCAGTACCAGGAGAAGGAAGTGTTTCCGAGAGGTCATGGGGTTGTCTTCCAGATGAAAAGAGAGAATTGTGTGAGGGAATAGGGAGGTGCCAAACCTCTGGTGGTTGTGGGGTGTCCCCCACATCAGAGAATGGGCAGGGGTTTTGTGGGCCCAAGTGTTTCCCCACAGTGCCAAAGCCAGACCTGGAAAAACATGCTTCTGCAAAAACAGCCTGCCGCAAAAACACACGGAGCCCATAAAACTGGTTGAATATATTACACAGCCATGGTAGTGGCTGTGTAGTTATGGTTAAGTTGCTGTTTCCATAGGAAGAGCACTTTTTGGGCGGCCTATATCTCCACACCCCCTGGACGACTTCTCTCCAATCTTTGAAATAATGGTATATGGGCCACTCTGAATTATTTTTCAAAGTTTGGTGATGTTTGGTCCAGGGGGGGAAAAGTTATAGGGGGGACCCCAAAACATCTTTTTTTCCCATAGACTGAATGGGGGAAAAACTTTGCGCATGCCTACAGGCCAAACCGATGGATGGATTTTCACCAATTTTGTGGCAGAGCCAGGGGCTTGGTCCCGAAAGCGTGCTTTTGTAAATTTGGTGACAATCCGTCCAGTAGTTTCCTTTAAAACGACCAAAAAGTAGGTCTAAAAAAATTAGTGATATCTATGTCCGCTCCGCGGTCACACTTCCCTGTTCGCTCCGCGGACAAGAAATCGATTGGCTAAGCCATAGCGTCATGTCCGCAGACATATGGCGCTTTCACTGATTGGTTGTGGAACAGCGTGAAGTACGTCAGATTTCTTCGCTGCCTCCGCCATCTTTTGTTCATGTTTTGGTGTACACGGACATCGCCGGTAACACATACAAAAAAAGACACCAATGCACTTGTTATAATTATGAAATACTGTTTCCGAAGGTGAGCTTTAATTAGGTTGGGATGGAATGTTGCAGTGGAAACTCAAAAAGTGGTGTTATCTTGCAACCAAATTCATACGGTAAAGTGGAAGTTGGTGCTCAATGTACGGCGACCAATGCCTGCGTCTGTGTTACAATGTTTTTAGATTAATTTTGAAGTCGGACTGGCGTCCTACTTTTTGAAATCTGAGGCCACCACCTGGAGTGTTTGATGGAAACAGTGGTTCTGGAGGCGTATGGGAGTAGCGGTTCTCATGATTGGATGCTCATATGCTGTTGCAAAGTGAGAATGTATTTGCCTTCTGAGTGAAGGTCAGTTGATATGGTTTTTTGGTTGCAAGCTCAGTAGGCCCACGCATCCAAATCAATCCATAAGGGGCAATTGTTTTTTGACCTTGAGCGAAAGGGAAACTTCAAAAGCTATGCAAGGAATGAAAGCTTCGAAGAAAATACCATTTGATAAGGTTATGTTTTATAAACGTTTGTAAGGAACATCAAAGATCAGTTCACGAAGATTCTTTGGTGCAAACACATTGCTGTCTGACTTGGCCAAAAGCAATGGAGGCTGTCAACATCATGTAAGCTTAATTTTGATGACTCTGCACCGACCCACATTTTAATTTTATATTACCAAATCACCAATTCTGACAATTTAACTGAAGTATTATCTTTTTGCGCAGTTGTCATTTTCCTCCAATAACAGAGAGTGCAGATTGTCTGCATTTGCAGGCTATGACCAGACTCATCTTTGTTGAACGTTATTTCTTCTTCTTTGAAATGCTATGCTTGCCCACATAGCTTTGTGTATCAGTTTGCACGTTCTTTTGGTCTTGTGTTAAATTAAGACATGTACTTTTTTCTTGCTTGTCCATTCCTTTTGGCTTCATAACCTTTTTTTAAACCTTACGGCGAGTGCTGATTATCAGTGTTTGTAGGCTGTCACTAAATGTACCCATGGTCAACGCTAATATTTCCTTAAAATGTCGTGTTTGTCCATTTCTATTTGTGTACTACTTTCCAAAATCTTTGTGTCTTTTTGGAATTTTTTCCTTAAGGTTGGGTATTGACACAGATTTTCTCTTATGTTTTCCGCCTAGCTACATCTTGCCGTACTGTGCGTGCCATGGTTTCCAGATGCCGACTGACGGCTTCTTTCAATGTCAGATGCAACTGCTGGTGACCGGCTGCCTGTCCATTACAGTGTTGCAGGATGACCGGCCAGGCCCCCTTTGTCCCTATGCTGACCTCGCTATTAGGAGTAACATAACATAATGTATGGTGTTGTAGGGCAAAGGTCATGGCGCCGTCTTGGAAATACCTGTGCAAACAAAGCGGGTGATTTAACAGAAACGCATAGTTTGTGTACGGGAAAATAACTACCTGTCTCACCATGAACATTTGCAATGACGCCCTTAGAACCATTGTTACAATTTAATAGAAAATGGGATTAGTCCGATGGTCTCTGGCAGGTGTTTGTTAAATAAGACTACTTTACAAATTCTAAAATGTTAACGTTTTCTTTTAAAATCCAGTGTATCATTTCAAAATGTAAGGTACCACGTTGTACGTCGCTGTATGTTTATTTACAGGTTCTGCATCACGGCACATACTTTTGCTTTTTGGAGGCTGTCATGGAAAGTGAAGAGGGGCAATGTATGCAACAACCGCGTTCCCTTTCTATGGTGGCCATCTTGAAAAAGGATTTTGTTTTGTAATCACTGTATGTTTATGTACAGATTCTGCGTCTCGGAACGTACTTTTGCTTTTTGCTGGCTGCCATGGAAAGTGAAGAGGGGCCATGTATGGAACAAACGCCTTCCCTTTCGATTGTGGCCATCTTGAAAAAGGATTTTGTTTTGTAATCAGGTGGGCCGGATTATAACCAGAAATCCTATTTTTCAGTAGCGCACGTTATTGCTTTGCAAATCTATACTATTACTGGCAAATCTTATTGTGTCTATGTCCTTTACTGAGAAATATGAAGTACATGGAGTGTATGCAATTTTTTTTTTTAATATACTTACACTGTGAAAGGTGGTTCTTAACGCAACATGTGCTTTGTTGACGGATGGCTTTTTTTTTTGGTAAGACAGCTAATAAGGCCATTTGTGAACGGAAATGAGGAAATAGGCATTAAACAGTGATATGGGGGGTAGGTGGACGGCACAAAAATATTCTGCGTTTGTTATTTGTAAGGTTGGGGCAGTGTTTGTCAAGCTCCTTTATTACAGCACTGCTGCTGTTTGTTGGGGAGGAGGGATGGCCTTAGCTGATGTCATTTTCAGATAATTCGAACTTTTGCTAAAAGTATGTAATGTGTACTACATTGTTAATGGCTGACTACCAATACGTGTTGGCGCTGTGCAAGGCAAATGTTGCAGTTGGACGTTCCTACATCAATATAAAATCTGTTTGCACACTGTCCATGAGGCAAACATCTTACTGTTAAGTGTTTACAGATTCTGGGACACCGTGCTGTACACCAGCAAATTGTCATGTGGTATTCTCCGCAAGGTGTGTAAATAAGTCAGAAGTTACTTTACATTATGGTTACGTGCCACTACTATAAACCAATGATCTTTAGCAAAAAAACTTTGCAAAAGGGACGGTATGGTTAAGTTGCTCTACTGAAAACCTGTGAAATTCAGTAAAAAAAGTTTGTTAAAGGGATGTTATGGTTAAGTTGCCCTACTAAAAACCCATAAACTTCACTAACAAAAACTTTGCTAAGGGGACGTTATGGTTAATTTGTGCTACTAAAAACCTGTGAAATTCACCAAAAAAAACTTTATAAACATGACATTATGGTTCGAAGTAAAACCGAAAAACCCCTGAAATTCGCCAGTTATGGTAGGCTAAGCAACCATAACTGGCCGCACCACTGTGCACTGCTAACACTAACACCCAGGACATCAAAGATGACATCACAAATGTGATTGATGACATCTCTGATGACATCACATGTCTGGCTCACTCTTTTTTCCTTCACTGATATATTTGGAGCAGTAACAGGCAGGAACTAAAAAGTCACAATACTATAGTACAAAGTAATATGGTGACTGAACAGATTACATTACATGTAGCTCATCCTTTTTTTGTTCACTGACATATGTAAACCAGGTGGCGTTCTTCACTGTCAGTAAGGAGTTTAAGAAGGTAAAAGTTCTATATTTGTATTCCTTACCCTTCTCATTTGTTCTAACAATACTTTCCTGAAGTTACGTTTACATCATATCATACATGTGCATAGAAGAAGAAATCCAGAAACACAAGAATGATGTCTATTCATGAAGTTAATTAGTTCAGGTAAGAACATTTTCTATTAATACTGCACTTTTTGGTGCATGCTTTACGTTCCCTGTATATGGTTATATTTGTATGCATAGTGCTCTCTATATGTTTTGTGAGCAATAGTGCAATTATGCAGTAAAGGAAGAATATGTAGATACTTATGTTTCACAGTATGTAAACATTTGTAAAGGCAGCATTTATCAATGTGGTATGCAACATGGGAAGATTACAAATATTGCACCTCTGTAGTGCATTCTGCAGACAATGCCTACATGTCTTCATGAGTTTGTTCATGTACTGAAAGAACTGAGTAATGGAATTGTTTTTTTTCATCAATGCATTGCTTAATGAACTACGTGGCATATCTCAGTTCTTCAATCATCTCTAATACTTTTCTGCCAATGATATAATTACAATTTCTTGTGGAGCCTCTGCATGGAAATTAAATTTACATGTGATGTCATCAGTGATGTCCTGGGTGCTAGTGTTAGCAGTGCACAGTGGTGCAGCCAGTTATGGTTGCTTAGCCTACCATAACTGGCGAATTTCAGGGGTTTTTCGGTTTTACTTCGGACCATAATGTCACTTTTGTAAAGTTTTTTGGGTGAATTTTACAGGTTTTTAGTAGCGCAACTTAAACATAACGTCCCCTTAGCAAAGTTTTTTTTTGTGAATATATATATATATATATGTGCAGTTGCTGGAGATTCTGTTTGAAGTTTTACTTATGCAATATATGTTGTTGTTTCATACACTTTTAATAAAATGGGGTATTTTATAGCTCGCTCTCTGTTCAAACATTTAGAGGCACACATTATCATAAAGAGTTGAAGAAAAACTGACACCACTTAGAAATGTAGCTGATCACAAGAGTGTCTGCCATATATAGAATGACTTTTTATGCAGTCGAAGCAAATTATACCATTTGGGAGAGCAGTAGACATTCTTGTTTTCTTCCTTCAGATTCGAAATTATTTCACCTGCTTTCGGGTTTCTTCTTCACTTCATTCATGCACTGCAATTTTGAAAGGACAAATTCAGGCACAACCATTATGTGCAGAGTTATTTTAAGGCGAGAAGCTGGATTTCTGACCAGGATATGGTGCTGCCTTTCACTGAACAGCCAGGTTGCTTCTTCCAATCCATGGAGGAACTTTGCCATTCGTGTTTTCTTGGTAGAGCTTCACCATGATCACCTTGACACTGAGGAAGACCAAATAGTCTGACCACCGCAGAGATAATGACATGCTTTGCGTCCTTAAGAACTCTGCCCAGAAGCACAAGCGTAGGGTTTTGGTAAACAAAAAAAATCCTTTTGTTAACCATGACATTACTGAGGAAACCCCCTAAATAAATCAACATTGTTTTGCTCGCTTTTAAAGGAACTGTTGCAAAAAAAGTGGCAAATTCGGGTTTCTGACATTGTTATTGTTATTGTTATTGTTATTTTGCACTTATATAGCGCCTTATATACCATTGGTATGGTCTGAAGGCGCTGGTAGGTTGAACGCCCTTGGGAACCGAAGTTCAGATCAGTAGAGAGAGAACGGAGAGTCAGAAAGGTGCGTGTGAGCACCGGGTATGTGTGCAGCTCGTGCGGTACTCGTGTAATAGCTGCTTCTTAGCGGTAGATGTGGTGGTTTAGAGATCAGGAGAATGTGTTCGTTCTGGCAGGATTTATCCGGAACGGATGTGGCTGCGTTAGGCCTGAGGAAAACGCCTGGCTGGGGGTGTGATACCAGCAGTGTTTACATAGAATGATGTGGAGTAAGCGGCGGATGTTGGTATGAGAACAGATATACCGAATGGTGTCATAGTATCTCTGTGTTCTAGTTGAGTGGTGATGTAAGGAGAGAGTAAGCGTGGTGGTGTGATATGATGGGTTATATGCTCTTTCAATGAGCACACTTCTAAATGCAACTTTCCCAGAGAGGGTACTGGGCGAACTTCTAAATTCAATTTTCCATAGCAAGGCTACTGGGCGAACTTCTAAATACACTTTTCCACAGAGAGGTTTATTGGGCACACTTCTAAATTCAATTTACCAGAGAGGCTATTGGGCACACTTCTAAATTCAATTTACCAGAGAGGCTATTGGGTATACTTCTAAATGCAATTTTCACAGAGCGTCTACTGGGCATACTTCTAAATTCAATTTTCTAGAGAGGCTATTGGGCACACTTCTAAATTCAATTTTCTGGAGAGGCTATTGGGCACACTTCTAAATGCAGCTTTCCAGAGTGTCTATTGGATACACTTCTATAATCAACTTTCACCGATGCTATTGGGAACACTTCTAAATGCAACTTTCACAGAGTGGCTATTGGGAACACTACTAAATTCACAGCGAGGTTATTGGGCATACTTCTAAATGCAACTTTCACAGAGGGTCTTGGGCACACTTCTAAATTCAATTTACCAGCGTGGATGTTGGGCACATTTCTAAATTCACGGAGAGGCTATAGGGCACACTTTCTAATGCAACTTTCACGTGCTAACAATCACATTTCTATCTAGATGCGACGCAGGCCAATATTCATAATTCCATCTAAGAGTGGACATGCTAACATTCATAATTCCATCTAAGTGTGGACATGCTAACATTCACAATTCCATCTAAGTGTGGACATGCTGACATTCACAATTCCATCTGAGTGTGGACATGCTAACATTCACAATTCTATCAAAGAGTGGACATGCTGACATTCACAATTCTATCTAAGTGGGGACATGCTAACATTCACAATTCCATCTAAGAGTGGACATGCTAACATTCATAATTCCATCTAAGTGTGGACATTCTAACATTCACAATTCCATCTAAGTGTGGACATGCTGACATTCACAATTCCATCTAAGTGTGGACATGCTGACATTCACAATTCTATCTAAGTGGGGACATGCTAACATTCACAATTCCATCTAAGAGTGGACATGCTAACATTCGTAATTCCATCTAAGTGTGGACATTCTAACATTCACAATTCCATCTAAGTGTGGACATGCTGACATTCACAATTCCATCTAAGTGGGGACATGCTAACATTCACAATTCTATCTAAGAGTGGACATGCTAACGTTCACAATTCTATCTACGAGTGGACATGCTAACATTCACAATTCTATCTAAGTGGGGACATGCTAACATTCACAATTCCATTCCACATACAAAATCTTCCAAATGTTGTTGGGGTCCTATGGAAGTAAGCAGGAGAGCTTTGCCATCCCTGTTTCGCTTGGTAGGGCTTCAACATGCTTATGCTCACAATGACACAGTGGAAGACTCAATAGTCTGACCAACACGTAGCCAATGACATGCTTTGTGTCCTTAACCACTCTTCCCAGAAACAAACGCCTAGAGTTGGGTCAAGTAAAATAAAGAAATAAAATAAAATAAAAAAAGAAACTCCATTTATGGAAGCCACCAGTTGTTTCAAAGGATGAGCCATCATTCTCCCACTGAAAAGCACCTAAATATGCCTCCCTTTGGCCAGAGGAGATAACACCTCTTAATCAAAGGCAGATGGCACCTCTCAATGAAAGGAAATAGCAATTTGCCCCAGGGCACAGAGAAGGAAGGATGTGAGGGGAGGAGTCCCTTACCTTTGAAGTCCCAGGACTGTGGCCTACAACAGATCAGTCAACCCAAAAGCAGCAGAAGGTGAGTCTGGAGCAGAGTATGTGTGTGTGATGTTTTGCTATGTGCCTGTACTAAGCTATATTACCTATGCCCAGCCCTGTGCTACACTGAATTAGGTTTGGTACGCTACACTGTGTTATGTTATGCTATGCCATGTCATGTTTTAATCTGTAGAAACATGTTTGTAATGTCTTGCTCTGCTGGGATCAAAGTGTTATTTTTCTAGAGCTAAATGCATGTTAACTAGAATATATATGAGTGTTACTGGATGTAGTCATTCCCTCATTTTGGGGAGGGAAAGAATATGATGTCAGTTTCCTTTTATACTAACTGGTTATGTCATGTTATATTATGTTGAGATTTCATTATGAGGTTTTGCTTTGATCTAATTTTCAAGTGCTTTTGCATCAGCCATAAGACAGCAGGTAGCAACCCCCCAAACATGCACACAAAAATAAGAAGGTAGATGGGAAATCTACTCTGGTAACTAGGCCATACACCTCTGTTTTGACCCAGCATGCATAAGATACCATATATTGATGCTATGCAGTAACTGCTGACCAGGGTATGAAGGCTAGTCAAAGGCTGGATTATGTAAATTAACTCCCATAAGCACCCAGCCTCAGCCTAAGAGGATTCCTGCCTCACATACCAATGTAGCCATTTCGCTAAATGCCATAACAGGACTCGGGAGCTTCCAGGGATGCCAGACTGAGCTTCTGCTCCAAGGGAAGCCATGGTTGAGATCTCACCCTCAGTTAAATGTGCCCTTATTTCCTTCCAGCTTTCGCATATATAGAACCTGGCCTTACAAAAGGTGGGAGAGAAGGGGGGAGACGTATGGGTTTCATGCTGCTAGGTTGGTTAAGAGTCTGGGGGTGGATGCTCTATGGATTGTGGAGAATGTTGACAGAATAATGTTTCCCAAATGGACCTTTCACAACCCGAAGATCTGTGTGGAGTTGATAAAGGTAGTGGTAAAAAAGAGGGGAGACAGAGGGAAGATAAAAAAAGCAGCAATAAGGTATGTGGGGGTGCACAAGTGTATACTGATGGATCCAGGGATCCGGGAAGAATCAAAGTAGGCATGACTTACTACTTTAAGGAGGATGAAAAGTGTAAAGTAGCGAGGCTATCAGACAATACCCCTCATTACGAGTTCGGTGGTAACGATGCATGGCTGCCACCAAAATCGCGTTGGGGTCCTCGGAATGAGGATTTACCGGGAAATTCCGAGTACGGAAGGCCCGGTAATTCCTCCCTCCAGGGACCCGGACCCGGTCCTTCCCCATTCCCATTTCAGCCCCCATAGGGCTGAATGGGAATTGGAGAGGGAGCAAACAACGGGCCATTACGAGATGGCCCGTTGTTTGCTCCCTCTTCCCCTCACGGGACCCGGTAAGCACGCTTGGTTTTCCCAGGTGTGCTTACCGTGTCCCGCGAGGGGAACTCGTAATGCGGCGGTACGGAGTGAACGGCGCTGGCACCTTTCACGGCGCCGTTCACTCCGTACTGCCAGGGTCGTAATGAGGCCCAATGTCTCCATCTTCACAGCAGAATGAATGGCAGTAAATATGGTTGTGGATAGAGCCATGGAGAAATGACTGACTAGAGTGGTGGTGTTTGTGGATTCGCTAAGTGCACTGCAAGTTATAGAAGAAGGGAGTGTTGACAGGAAGGATGTAGTACTACATATTACAGCGGTTGGAGAAATGAAGAGTGGGTGGAATGGTGATCAAGTTGGCAGGGGTCCCCAGTCATTGCAGGGTCTTGGGTGATGGATTGGTGGACAGGGCTTCATATGAGGCCACTTAAAGGGATATCGTGAATTTTGCTTGCCTCACACTAGGACACCTTGAAAAGTGGACAGGAAGTATAAATCTGCTAGGGACATTCCAGATGGGCTCTAGTTGGGGATCAGGAATGATACAATGTCTCCGGCTTATGGTCTCATTAATAAGGGAAGCTAAGACCAAGGGCAAGTCTTCATTGTATTTGGCAATTATTGATTTTGAGTCAGTCTTCGGCACCATTGATAGGCATAGATTGTGGACAAAAATGAAAGGTTATGACTGCCCTGTAGAATTGTTGACTGTGGTGCAGGGATTCTATGGGGGGAAAAAACTGTTCAGGTGAGAATGGATAGTGGCGGGGCTTGCAGGCAGCACACATAGAGGGGTCAAGCAAGGCTGCGTGCTAGCCCCACTACTTTTCAATATGTACTTGGCAGATCTGCCTGACTGCCTGAAAAGGGCAAATGTGTGCCTTCCCAGAGTGGCATTGCAGATAACTTGGTTGTGTGTGACCATACATACACAGGTCTAAAAGGTTCGCTGACCTTACTTGAGAAATATGCAGTAGATAATAGTCTAAAAATAAATTATGGTAAAAACCAAGTTGATGCACTTTACTAGTAAACATACTACTGTCTTGCAGATGGTGACAACTGAGAAACAAATTGAGTATGTAGACCAATGTAAGTATCTGCGCTGCAAACTATCAACTAGAGGCAAATATGCAGCATTAATACTTGATAACTAACGCAAAGCAGTTGCCTCCACTTTTATGATAAGCGGGTGCATTAATTTGGTCTCCGGCTATGGTTTACAAGGAATCCTGGCCTTGTATAAACAAAGTCTCTGCCCCACAATACTATACGGCCTAGAGGCCCTATGCCTGGAGGATACCTCCTGGCGCTAAAGATAATACAGGGGACATTTTGGGGGAGTGTTCTTTGCTTAGGACCTAGTACACTGATTGAGCTAATTAGACTAGAGTCGGGGCTCGGGTCATTGACCTCAATGTTACTGAAAAGACGCGGTCTCTTATATATTAAGACCAGAGCCAATCTGACCTGCCCACTCCTAAAACTGCTGGGAAAAGAGAGCAAAAGACATCTGCGAGATAGTTTCTCCACTCTAATCCATAAAACCTTCACAGATGTTGTCTGGGAGCCAAACTGGGACAAGGACTTCTTTGTGTTAAAAAAAGGCTTTCTCCCAAAAACTAGAACAATGGGATTGGATGAAGAATCGTGTACATATGGCCACATTTAAAAGCTATGAGTTGGTGATGCCTTACCTAGTAAACACAATTAAAACATTTCAAATCAACCTGAGAATTTGTCCACCCCTGTCATTATGTCGATTCTTACTACTACTCAGGCTGAATAAACTCCAAATCCTGGAAGTCATAGGGCCTGAATTGAACATCGTTAAGGAAAACAGAAATTACCACCTATGTGGTACTTCAGCCACAAAGAAGATCTGCTTGCCAGGGCGATCTACTCCTTCTTCAGTCCCTTGATCCTCTTGATGTGGCCCTGCAACACTGCTGATGGCCCACCAATGCTTTGCCGCTGCAGTCCTTCCTCGCTGCAGTGCCTTGCCTCCTGTGTTCTTCCATATTGCTCCTGCTGTCCCCAGCCAGTACTGCGCTGAAGAAGCTTCCGCTTTCCCTGAGACGAGGAAGAGCGTGCTGCCACTCTACTCTCTTCCCCCTGGGCACTTGCAATGCTGCCCGATTGCTGCTGTTATTACTTGTTGTTTATTTTGACATTTATTATTTCATAGCCCTTCTTCTTGCATTAATATCCACTCTTCAATGTCCACATTACATTTGTGTTATCCATACACTCACTAGTGACCTGACCCAAGATGGCTGCCACCTTTTTTTTACGCTCGCCTGCTTCTGTAACGTTTCCACCGCCGAAAAGTACTGGGACGAGGACAATCTCCGTGTCATGCACTCCTTCTCACTTTGTGCTGACCCAAAATGGCCCCCACGCTGCAGGACGCAAGTAGGTCCTGTCTTCTAACCCCCATAGCGTCTGAAATGCACGTTCACAGCTTCCCTCCGAGACCACTGCTTATTTCTGTTTTGCCATCTTTTTCAGTCCTCGCTGCCAGATGCTTCTTCACGCTCTCCCCTTCAGGCCACCCAATCCTCTGTGGCAGACGATGTCAGCACTTGCTTCAGCACTGAACTTTGCACCATTCCAACCGTCACCCATGTTGCTCGCCAACGTTCCGCAGCTCAGCGGGGCCTTGATTTGCTTCCAGCTGTGCAGCACACTCAGCGCGATGCTCCTCCTTTGGTAGTGGTCGAAGTGTACGAAAAGAAGTAGTGGACTATGTTCCCATGCTGGCCTACCCCCGCTGCCCACAAATTCCATCACCACACACCATAAAAACCCCTTAACAAATGTGCATGCAGTTTATGGTAATGTTCAGTGCAGTGCACTGAAGTGCAAGTTTCAACTTCTTCTTACACTTTAATTTTAAAACAAAAACATTCCAGAATGGTATCTTTTTAAAATAAAAGTATAGGAACAGTAAAACTTAATTTAAAAAAGTAGAGGAGCACCGCTCCCAACCGCTCCCGCCCACTTTGACCACTGTGCTTTGGTTCCAAGCTCGCCCGGGATTCGCCTGCAGTCTCCCTGTCCCGCTTCACTGCCGTGCCCAAATCGATCTGGCCAATGACAGAAAACACTCGGACAAGGGTAAAAAGGTTAATTTTGCTATCCAAGGACCACTTGGGGTGCGGACCGAATCAGCGGGTAAAGTCTAATCCAATTGACATGTGCAATGGACAAAGTTGATCCGGCTGCAGGGGGGGCAAGCGTGTAAACCAGCGGTATTCAAACTGTGGGTCGCGACCCCCTGGGGGTCCGCGGGTGCATCCCTGGGGGGCCCTGAGAGCTCAGCATGAATTATACAAAAAATATAAAAAATTTGATTTTTTTTTGTATTTTTTTTTTAGATTCGAAGAAATGGGCAGGGGTGGCTCACATGGTCGGGCTGAAGCATGAAACTGTCTCAGGCAACAATGAAAAAGTGGCCCACAGTTGTAAATGGATATTCATTCCTTTAGTCACAGACTGTGCCTCATTACAACTATGGCGGTATGGTAACAACGGTGCCGGTAACCTACTGGCACTGTTGCTACCGTACCGCCATAGAAAGAGTTGTGCTTGCGGGTGCCTGACAGCCCACCAGGTCTGACCTGGCAGGCCGTGCGGCACCCGCGAGCACAGTTCGTCGGATGCACCGGCACCGTTAATAACGGTGCCGGTGCATCCAAGCTCCCCATTCCCATTGAGCTCTATAGGGCTCAAATGGGAATAGGGATCTACCGGTACCGGCACCCGCGAAAGGGCAATTATCATGTCCGCCTAACTCGGCATGACCTAGTAATTGCCCATTCGCGGGTGCCAGACCCGGATGCAACTCCAGCGGCAGCCGTGCCGGTTTTACCGGCACAGCTACCGCCAGAGTTGTAATGAAGCCCACTGTTTCAATAGTACCCAAGGGGGTGCTTTGTGTTAAAATGTAAGTAAATTGTGATATATTCAGCAACAATGGTCAACATTACTAACTGCATAGTTAAGTAACTCATCAAACTGGTCCACATTGGCCAAAATGGTGGCCCATTTTGACTGGCCCACACTAGCATTTTACATTTTTGGTACAGGCATTGTCCTATAGGCCTGTCCGAGCCTGGCGGCTCATCCATAATGGCAAGGGGACGCCCACCCAGTGGCCCCTCACCCATTATGGAGGAGATAAGGAGCCAGCCCAGTGAAACAGTGAGCACTCCCTCAGCTGCTTTATCCAGCTAATGGAGTGCTCCTGGGCTGGCTGAACTGTCAAAGGGAAACACTGTTTCCCTTTGACAGTTCAGTTTAGTTCCCCAGCCGCACATGCTCACTGAGCCATGCAAGTGCTGGGGAGTTTTGCTTCGCCAGCATTGCATAGCTCATTGGAAATGCTGGCTGGGACACTGCATGTCTGTATGTCCGATGGGGAGCTACTGCGCCTCCTCGCACATACGGACAGAGCAGCTGGAGCAGGCCGTTTCAGCACCCACATGCAGGCCAATGCAGAAGGTACATTTATGTTCATTGTTTTTATTTAAACATGTTTATGGATGCGTGTATGCTTATGTTATGAGTGAGTGTATGGTGATGGATGCTCATGTCAATGATAGAGTGATTTCTGTATGAATGTGCAGCGCCTTGCATACACACATAATCATGTTGATTGTGTTAGGACCAGTGGGGCCCAGGGGACAGAGATGGTATATTTTTACTGGACATCTGTCATTCAAAACTCTCTGCATTGACCACAAGGCTTTCTGGGGCCTGGGTCCAAAATACCTTCAGCTATCCCTCTGCAAATACCTCCCCTCTCGAGCTCTTCACTGCTCTACCTCCAACTCCCTCAGGGTCAGTTGTTTATCGAAGAAACAAGCTGGGGGTAGATCTCTGTCTTCGGCTGGGGCCTCCCTCTGGAACAGCGCCCTGCCACTCTAAAACTTGAGGAGAACCATCTTTCTTCCTGCACTTATCAGACCTACCCTGTCTGCTGCCTTAAACGTAGCACTTGCAAATTGCTGGCTGCACTACCACTGTTTGTTGCCTTTATTATTTATTTATTGTTATTTATCTGTTTCTCCTCTGCTTCGTACTTTCCACTTCTCCCCCCTTCCATGCACTTTTCCCCTCCCCCTCGCACTTGCGCGTTCTCAATGTCACTGGGCCTAGTAAGATCGCTGTTTTATTCTCCCCTGTTCCCCTCCCTTGCCTTGTCGCGCTCTGAAACACTTGTGTACGAGCGCGATAGAAATAAAATATCAATATAAATATCAATGCCTGCCCCCTGGACTCCCAATTGCAAACTGTTTGGCTATTTACCCATTTTGTGTTAAAAGTATGCTCTACAATGCAACATTTTAACGTATTATTTAAAAAAAATTCACAGGGGGAAACCCCCCCCGCCCCCGAACCTCTCCCTTATTGGTTCGAGCTCCCTCACTATGCTCGGTCGCTATTGCATTTTTGGTGAAAATAGTTATGCCCCTCCACTTAAAAAAAATCACCAGCCGCCACTGGCCCTCAGACTGTGTTGGGAATGGGATGGGGGAAGCCAGGGACTATGGTGGGAGCACAATGGGCAGGAACCATGGGATAGTGGTGGGAGCAGAGTGGGGAGAGCCCAGGGTGTGTGATGGGGTGGGGAGAGACCAGCGAGTGGGTAGGAGTGGGATGAGGGAGCCCAGCGACTGTGAGGGGAGCAGGTGACGGCACGCAATATATACTGTCCATTTGGCATTTCTGGGGGGTCCCGACCTGCCCAAATTTTGCTCAGGGGGGCCCCGGCCAAAAAAGTTTGAAGACCATTGGTGTAAACAGACCATTCCCCCTGCGCGGGTACTACATCTAGAGGCCAACGTTTATGGGCCCATTTCCCTTTGCTGTGCCTTCTTACTAAGGCAGAAGGCGATGCGGGGTTTGGGGGGGGGGCTCGACCCCTCTGCCATGTTATGCCTTGGTGCCCGCAGCCGCTTCTGGGCCGCACCATCTGCTACCCTCTACCTCGCCCCTGCCCTGCCAGCTGCTTACCCTGTCATCACACGCCGCGGCTGCATCCAGGTCCCCAGAGCAATTCGCAAAATCACGCATGCTCTATTCTCGACAGGCCGCCGTTCGGTAAAGGCGACTCTTGGGAATATTTTTGGGGTGAAAGTGGGCTGAACAGTCATATGTTACTGTCTGGAAATATTCCAGGCCGGATCTCATCTGCATGCTTCTCTCTAACGAATAGCAGGGACGTCATTTGGGGGTCGCCAGGGGTCGCAACTGCGACCTCTGTGGTGTCCCTTGCGACCTCTGTGGTGTCCCTTGCGACCTCTACTAAAAAAAAAATTTTTTTTTTTTTTTTTTTTTTTTTAAGTTATGCAAGCTCCTGGGCTGTGGCTCTTTACTTCTGGGGTGGCTGGCTTTCTTGTTCAGGCCCCTTAAAAAAAAAGACTTGAGGCACTTGTTCTTATTTTTCTTCTAACACTTTCAGCACTGACCCTAAATAAGAAAGAATAGGTATACCAAATAATGTGACTTTCTGGAATTCTATACAGTAATTGCTGGCCTCATTAAATGTTTATTTCAGGCACACTTCAGGGGGTGAGTCACTGATTTAGTCTGTTCTTAAACGCCTCACTAAGCCTAAGCCGTTCATCCTTCTGAGGTCGATAAATGAGTACCAACACAGGTTGGGTGATATTGGGTGTATATTTTTTCTATATAAAGCGCTTAATGATGTGTTATTATATAGCACTTACGCTTATCATTTGGTCATGGACGTCTGCTTGCATACACAGTCATTTGGTAATACGGGCCAATAAACACTGAACTTAATGATACATATGGCGATCCATTCTTGTATGAATGTACATCATATAGTGATATCATAACTATATTTTTCATAGTTTACAATGCTATGTGATGCCACTTCCTGTTTTTTCAACGGGTGAAATGTCGTGTACCATCGCTACCCGCTATATCACTTTGGGGCGGGGTCTAATGACATCACTTCCTGTGATGTCATCAGAGGGTCAAGGGTCGGGTGATGTCACTTCCGCTACCCCTGGCATTTTGGTGAAATAACGTCCCTGACGAATAGCCAGCACTATTGAATTTTCATCACGTCTTTAATTCTTTCAACAGGTTTCATGGTCATTTAAGCATGTTGGAGCACACGCTGTCATCCCAAATGATCACATCATGACTTCCTTGCCACCTCAACACTTACATAGTGAGACAAGAAAAAACATGAACATCCAACATTCAGGAGTTGTACAAACACAATAAATATGTAGACTCGATTAAGACTTCAGCAGAAATTAATTCTACCCAATCCAAGCCCTTAACTGTCTTCCAGCTTGAGCATAGAAACAAAACCAAGTCAATGGTCCCCACCCACCCGTTCATGTGTTGGACATATTTTATTTCAACGCGCTTGGACGTTTGAATGTGACTATAAACTCCTTGAGGCTACACGTAGAAAGGTCTGTCCAAAGCCTTCATTGACATTTACCTTGATAAAATGTGACTGTGTAGGGTAACAATCTGGCAGCATCACAAACCTGTAGTGAAGCAGGAAACGTGGCTAATGTTAGACGGACTGCAAGTAATGTTAAGCACAAGGTCAATCTCCAGTGTTAATAATTAACTGTACTGACTTTTTAAACAATACTGCCACTTAGTGGACACCTGAACTATTAACACGTGCTTATACTAGATCCTACTTTTCCAGCAGAAAAAAGGTTAAAAAAAAATGTTCCCTGACAAGAAACAACGTATGTACTTTGCCCAAAACAGAACACTAAAGCCACAATATATATACAAATATATGCTATCTTTAATTATTGTGAATTCAGAATACATTTTTTGGACATGAGTTCAGAAATTTCAATAATACATGAAAACAATCGCACAGAATTATACAAAAGCTTTTGCAAATCAAGCCAAAACTATATATATATATATACTTATATATATATAACAACAATGATCTAATGCAATAGATACAAAAGAAACAAAAAGAAAAAAAATGTACACAAAGAAAAATGTATTGCTCAGGGCTCGCGCCCCACAAGTTGGAGGGAGTCCATCCTGATACTGACAGGAGGGATCCTTCCAACTATTGACTGCTTGCGATGCTGGACTCCAGCTCAAAATCTTCTCCTCCCTCCTATTAAAAAAAATTAAATAAGTGGGTGATGGAAAAAGGACTTCTGAAAAATTATCAAACGGTCTTCCGGCAGGCTCACAGCACGCCCCACAATATATGTGCACTACACTACATTATAGCAAGTGCTTGGGCTTCTCAAGGAAAAAACTGTCCTTATGCTTTGTGGATTACTCCAAAGCATTCGACTGTGTGTATTGAATCAAATTATAGAATAAATTGGAGCTCTGGGGCTTGGATTCTTGCCTTTTACACCTTATAAAACTGATACAAGCGTGGCAGTCTGTATAAACCAGAGCAGTTCTCTCACCAGGCGATTCCCAACCAATTGAGGTCTTAAACAGTGCTGCGTACTTGCCCCCCTATTCAACCTCTATGTTGCCGATATGTGCGAAACCATCACCCCTCGCAGGAATCGCCCCCCCTCCACTCCCCTAGAATCGGCAAGGAGGCTTTCCGTGGATGAGCTATGCCAACGCCACGGACAGCCATCGTCCTCCAGCACTCCATGGACGCCTAATCAGAATACGCATCACTAAATGACATGGAAATTCATTCTAACAAATTGAAAATCACGGTAATAGGGACCAGGAGTCGAAAGAAATTCCTCTTTAAATGGTCCTTAGCTAATCAAACAGTGGAAGTAGTGAAAAACTACGTGTATCTGGGCTACCGAATTAAACCAACTCCAACACTCTCCTTCTATGGCGATTATATGTCTCTTAAGGTAATGAAAAAATGGTTGCTAACAAAGAGCTTCATCACCAGGAAGGGAGGTCACAACATGGAACGCCTCTGTATGGCTTACCACCAGTATCATACCGGACCTGTTATATGGCCTTGGCACTCTGCCCTCCTCTCATTCCTCCTGGTTTGAAAAACTAGAAGGAAAGATCCTCCGATCTCTACTGGCTGTCCCCAAAGCAGTGCCGATTGAGGCTCTAAGAAGCAAACTTGGAGTGACATGGATTAGGGCTGATTGGCAAATCCAGCAAAGCAAGTTCCTTATAAGCCAACATGCTTCCTCCACGGAAAATTCAACTCTGTTGGGGTCAATGACTACCCACTTACAAGATAGTAAACCATATTCCTTTCTGGACGATATGCAGACATCTGTCTTGAATTGCCTTGAAAGCATCTGCCTAACTTTAGACTTTAGACTACTTTTCTCACCCATAGTAATATATATGCCCTATGACAACTGTGAGCTTATCCTACCACCAATGATATACCTGACTTCTGTAACTATGGGCCAACACAATGTTTTATTCAATCAATTCTGCATGCCATGATCTATTGCCAGTTTGCGCTCAGACACAAATCTCTGGACGGTTGCACTTCCCGTCAGACATCTAGGGGGCCACTCCAAAGACACAGATTTGGGGTGGGAGCAGGCATTTATCTTAATATTGTGACTGTTGTGAAACCATGTTTTTATATACAGATAGTTTTAAGGTATCTATTTCATCCCAATAGGAAACCAATGCTTTGTTGTTTCTCTTTTTAGAAAGTCATTCTGTCATCTCCTGATGAAGACGTAACCAAAATTATGTTAAGACGTCGAAACCGGTAGAGAATATAAGGGTTGAGGCCGCTTTTGAAGATCTTGTTGGGCCCACCTCAATTGTTGACCACTTATAAGATTCTTGGTGGCCATATGTTCTGTTTTGCACATATTTTTTTGTGTATAATGATTAACTTGTTGATGAATTGTTTGCTATAAATTTGTAATAGTTTTTTACCTTGTATTTTTAGTTTGTACCTATTGATGTCTGGTATGAGTGGTTTAATGTATGAAGAATGAGTGTGTATGAATGGTTGGATGAGGGTATAGTGTGTATTGAATGAAATTGTTGAAATTTCTGTGATCTTAAAAATCTTTTTTCCTGCTATATAAAATTATTGCCTGAGTGCTGATTAAATCGTGATTCAATTCACAAAAATAATGAATGTATCTAATGTAATAAAATTCTGGATACTACTTTTTTGAAATTGAAGCCTCTGGATTTTCTTTACGAGATCAATACTTTATTAATACCCTAATCTAGAGTGTGGGGTTTCCTGTGTCTTTCAGTAACATATCTATTCAGCCCTTGGCTGTGCAGGTTAATATATTTTTTTGTTATTTTACTCTTTTGATTGTATATATCCTTCTCACGATATCACTATGAAATATGTTCACATTGATTGCCCCCCTGGTGCCTATCTGTGCACTTGAGGCAAAGTGTCCCTCCTAGATCATGGCAGAAACAGATACCATTTCTTTTACGGACGCTCAAATATCAGAACTCATTGAAGGCCCTTCCTTTTTTGAAAATGTACAACTATCAATGCAGAGTCAAGGCTCCACGGGTGAGACACTGTTGAGACTTAAGAAAAAGCAGTTTCGTACTGAAATTGTCATGATGCCTGCCTCCAAGGAGCCAGGTCCGACCCAGCAACCCCAGAGGCAGGCATCATTCCCCCCAGGGAAGTGCCAGCGGGCCCAAGCTGGGGCCCTTTGGACACAGTCCTGGCGCCTTAGGCGCCAGGCTCATGTTGTACCCCTGTCCTGGCGCCTTAGGCGCCAGGCTCATAAAGCTAGACATGTGTTCAAGTGTTTTAATGTGCACTTACCTGATGCAGACCATGCTGCTACATCCAGGCCCTCTTGAGGCCTGAATGGAACTACTTTACCTGTGGGACTACTTTCCACCTGGGTGTGGTCGGGGAAGGATACATACCTGATCGGTGGAAGGATACATGCCTGGAACTTCTACCAAAGCTATTTAAACCACGCCCAATCAGCAACTCACGCTTCGCGTTGTTCTGCTCCTCGCAGCTGGCTGCTCACCGTGTCAGCTCCTGCATCTGGACTTCAGCCACGCCTGTCAGCATCCTGGGTCGCCTGCAAAGGGAGATAAGAGAGAATTGGAAGAGAAAGAAGACCTTACCTGCTAAAGCTGCATCACGGAGACATCACACCGACGATCCTGAAAGGGAAGACATCATTTTAAAAGCATTTTGCTTCGATCGCTGCAGCGCTGCATTTCACTCACCTTTCCTGGGCGCCTCCATCTTCAGCAGCGATCATCCGGATCCGCACCCACTTCCCAGAGCCTAGAGAGAAAAGACAAGAAAACAAGGTGAGAGAAGGAAGGGAAATAGGAAAAGCTCATTTTCCTTCTAAGACTTACCTGTTGGGTCATTCCCATTTCATTTCCGGTCCTGCCGCTTCCTGGCATTCCGGACCCCGGCCCCAATGGGGAAAAAAGACAAAGACATTGATTGAGCGAATGCAAAGACATTACCTGAACGCTCATCCAGAACTTACACTTCGGGTCGGCGCCATATCTCCGGCATTCCGAACCCCGGCCCCTAAGGGGAAAAAGACATAAGCATTAGCGCTTGCTGCAATAAGACAATGAACATTATTATTAAGCTTGAACTTTTGAACTTGCAACAGAACTCTTACAGCGCCTCACCTGAATAGTCAAGCTTATTTTGAACTCCCATCAAACCTCAATCCAGTGAAGTAACTGGGTTTCAACACGCCCCTGCATCAGAAGCAGGATGGAGAACTCATCCTTCCAGACCCTAAGGTGAGACTTCACGGGGAATCGTGGAAGGGTATCGAGGAGGGTTGGAAGGGAGTGGGAGGCTTGAGCATTATTCCGTCAGTAGGTAATACTCCCTTTTCACGCACAGGGGAATATTCCTGCGAGCCAGAAAAGCCAGAGTAGAGGGGCCCTTCCTGTCCATCATCAGAGTCCTGCGCTTCACCATTGAAGAAGCATCAGCACTCGAAGCCAGACCTGTGCCTCCGTGGGAATCAGGTGAGCGTGACAGAAATGCATGGCCATATATTAAAAGAATATTTAAGATCCAGCATTATTCCTCAGGGACTGCAGGTAAAAATTATTCCATGCCTCTTCCTAGATGATACTGACTATAAGGTTGCTTTCAGCCAAGTTGCTACCAAATGTAGCCGTGACCTTTTAGTATTAACTATCACGACGGCACAAAGGGTGAGTTCCAAGATTCTTGAAACACTAACTGAACAAAAAAAAGGTTTTCTGACGAACACCACAATTACAAAAGCGAAACAGAAATTTGAACAAATTGAAAAATCTTTTCAAGAATCCAAGACCTTGACAATTGAAAGGAAGACTACTAAACTAAAAAAAGATATCTCCCTCTTCAAAAAGGAACAGGTATATCCTTACTTGGCGGATGATTTTAATCCCCAAACGGCTTGGAAAAATAATAGTAGTTGGAATTCAGGACCAATGAATGTGAATAACAAAAAAAGATGGGTTACATTTTCCGATACATCATCCAGCAATTCGGGTAATGATGATCTGACTAATCAACCCCTGGGCGATAACCCTTTTCGAGGAAGGGACGGCCGGAGAGGCCGCAGAAACGCCCCCCAAGGGCGGATGACTCACAATATGCCTATGCAGAACATCTCAGGACAGGGCATGATGCACCGCGATTTCCAGACCCGCAATCGGGCCTACAGGTGGTAAATGAACCAGCGAATGCTTCCAACCAGACATTACCCATCTTTAATCTTTCCTCCCGGATTCTGACAGGAGCAGAAACATCCATTTTGGAGCGAGGTTTATCCTTTGTTCCGACCCAGAACCCCAGTGCCATGTCTATAATAGGGGAAATTAAAGGATTCCTATGAAAATTGAGATCGCGTTTCTTCTTCCTTAATAATGAGATATCTAGGGAGCCCAACATCTCAGGCCTTTCTAAGCCATCCACTTTTACTCCCAACTCTACTGACCTTCCATCAGAGGTTATTATTTTTGAGAAATTGGTTTTGAAGGAAATAGAACAAACCATCCGCTATCCTAGGAAACAAGCGGGCCCGAACTTAAGGTTGTCGGAATTTCAGGCCATTGAGACATTGGCTATGGATCCCTCCATAGTCATCAAGGCTGCAGATAAGGGAGGGGGGATAGTGGTCTGGGATGCTGAAAAATACGATTAAGAAGTAATCCGACTTCTGAGCATCCCCGGCCATTATACCAAAATCGCTGGTGACCCGTCTAAGTCAATTGAGAGTAAGATCCAAGGACTTATGGAAGAAGTAAGCCATGTAGGTTTTCTGTCGGCAAAAGAAATGGAATTTATCTCCACTTCAGAAGAACGTATGCCCTCTTTTATATCATGGCTAAAATACATAAAAATACGGAGAACCCTCCCGGCCGTCCCATAGTCTTGGGATGCAGTTCCCTACTTGAACCAATTTCTAAGTATATTGATTTTTTCATCAAACCTCGAGCAATGGCTACTCCCACGTTCCTTTTGGATTCACATGAGGTAATTAATCTTGTTGAATTTGAGAGATTTGATCCAACCACACAAATATTGGTCTCCCTTGACATTGAGGCTTTATACACCAACATACCTCAGGATAGAGCAATTCTTAACCTACAGACAATGTTAGACAGTCGACAACAGCCTCATGAAGTCCCTATGGAATTCCTCTGTAAAGCGGCTCAATTGGTATTAACCAATAGCTTTTTTAAATTCAAGGAAGAATTTTTCCTACAGTGCAAGGGTACGGCCATGGGATGCACCTTTGCACCTAATTTGGCCATAATCTTTATGGCCTTACTCGAGGAAGAAAAGATTTTACATACCACCAACCCTTTCAGAGAAAAGATCAAGGTTTACCGTCGATATATCGACGACATATTTATGATTTGGGAAGGAACATTGGAATCCCTACTATCATTTGTGGCTTGGCTTAATAAAGTTGATTTGGCTATCCACTTTTCCTTTGAACATTCTACTTCGAGGATTGCTTTTTGGACTTATCGATCTTCTTCGAAGATGGTTGTTTACATACTGAGCTATATAGGAAGACAACCGAAAGAAACACCACATTAAAATATGAAAGCCAACATCCGGCCAGTCTCCTTCACAATCTACATTATGGCATGTACGGATATCAATAATTTTCAAAAACATGCCTTAATTTTGGAACAAAGACTCTTGGAACGCGGGTACCCGAAGAAGCTTATAAAGAACTCCAGGAAAAGAGCCCGTTATGCTAATCGGGATATTTTGCTGTTACCTAAATCCAAAATAGACAAGAAAGAAGAACTGGTGTGTGTTTCAACCTTTTGTCAACACAGTGAAGCAATAAAAGGAATCATATTAAAAAATTGGCGTATCCTTAATGCTTCAGGAACTACCTTGCCCAAACCTCTTTTTGCATTTAAAAGAAGCAAGTATTTGAAACAAAAGATCACTCGTGCTAGTAGAACTCACTTAAAGACTCATACAGTGCGAGATATTAATCAGAATCCAGTCATTTGTCATTTCCCATGCACTTCTTGTGTGGTTTGTAAATTCTCCAAGAAAATAACTTATTTTTTTAACGCAAAATAAAAATTGGGAGCTTCGTACCTTTACGACTTGCAAGAGCAAGAATGTGATTTATATCATCCGTTGTCCTTGCCAGAAGCTGTATGTTGGAAAAACAACAAGGGAAGTTAGCACTCGTATTAACGAGCATCGCTCAAAAATAAAAACTCGCAATCTAAATGCCCCTATGCTCATTCATTATGTAGAAATGGGCCACAAGGCAGACCAAATGGAATGGTTCTGTGTGGAAAAAGTTGCTGGTCCCAATCAAACGCAGATTCTCAACAATTTGGCCTACAAAGAAGAACTTTGGATTTTTAATCTAAAAACATTGACACAGGGTTTAAATACTTTAGAGCCGTGGCATTCGAGCACATGAGTATTCCGAATTTGATCTAGTAACAACAAGACTTTTGGCATAGCAATTCACCACATTTAGTGCAGCTGTATTGGGTCGTTTTATTTATGGAGTTATTCATATCATAATCACCCTCAGTCAATCTTATGTTCCCCATGCTGCTGCCGATAATAGTGTCTTGAATTAATTTAGCACTGTGGCATTCGATTACATGAGTATGCCAATCTGTCCCATTACTTGTCTCACACTCAGCTCAGCTGATTATATGCTTACTCAGCGGTCACGGATAGCAGTGTTTTATATGGGCATTTTGAATTAGCTTTCCTCCTGCTTATGTGCCCAATCCCTCTAGGGTTGCCATGGCAGCATGCCATGAGTCCGTGTTACGTGCGTCCACATACACGCGGATAGCAGCGCTGTGAAGAGGCATCTTGTATTAGCAGGGTTGCCATGGCAGCACGTCCAGAGTTCTTGTCACGTGCTTTCATATATATGTTATTCGCGAGACGTCCTTCGCGTAATCACGTGACTCAAACCCGATCACGTGAGAAGATCGGGGTCGTTTTTTAACCGCGCATACAGCGAAAGCAGCGCTGTAGTGCGGTAACGTCAGACGATTAAGCAAATCTGGCGTTCTTACCTTGTCTCCTGTCCTGGATCAAGTCCGCTTGGTGCTTGGCTGCAGGTAAAATGACATTTAGTCAGCTTCAGTTATTATGACTCTGCCCAGAATGCCGTGGCACCGTTAGTGCTCTGAGTTTTGGCATTATCGCAGTTTTTCAACACTTAATGAAACCCTATTAGTCATTGAAAAGGGTCCCTTGCGGGGATTTTTCTTTAAATTTGTTGAACGAAAAGAGTGCTGATTGGATTCTCCTTTCTCTTCTTTTTTTGTTTAGAGATGGGGTTCAGCTAGAGGCCTCTGTGATTGATTCATTGGGACAAAAAACTTTGTCAAGAAGAGTATCACCACTTCTTCTTATACCTCTTCCGTACCTGGACCATCTGGGTAAGGCTAATCATAGATGATTGTGGGATTTGACCCTTGACTTTGGTTTCTTAGTTAGGGCAGAGGTTCCTAATAGCATACTATTCATTTCTTGATAGATTGAAGTTCCAAGCCTAATAATCCACCACACAGGAAATTTCTATCTGGACGCTGCCAAATTCCATGACGGCTTCCCCAGCTTGTCACATTAGAAGCAATGAGGTGCTTCTGACTGCCTGTGCAAAGGTTAGTTTGCAGCCTAGAAATAGGTTAAACTGCTTTTCTCACCCATAGTAATATATATGGCCTATGACAACTGTGATTTTCCATTTTTTCATTTCTTCATTTATGCTTACCCTACCACTAATGATATACCTGACTTCTGTAATTATGGGCCAACACAATAGGCCTCATTACACGGATGGCGTTAGGGATTTACCGGTACCGGTAAAATACCGGTACCGGTAAATCCCTACCGCCTTACTACGAGGTCCCTTAGCGGGTTGGGGGATTTAACGCCTGCTTTTTGCAGGCGTTAAAATCCAACCCGCTAAGGGACCTCGGAGCTAATTACGGCACCGCAAAGTTGCGGTGCCGTAATTAGCGCTTTCCCCATTCCCATAGAGCCCTATGGGGCAGAAATGGGAATGGGGAAGGGCAATGGCGGAAGGGGGATTTACCGCCCCTCCAACCTTGGAATAATAGCGCCATGGCTCACCGCCTTCCGTGTAATGAGGCCCAATGTTTTATTCAGTCAATTCTGCATGCCATGATCTATTGCCAGTTTGCGCTGAGACACAAATCTCTGGACGGTTGCACTTCCCGTCAGACATCTAGGGGGCCACTCCAAAGACACAGATTTGGGGTGGGAGCAGGCATTTATCTTAATATTGTGACTGTTGTGAAACTATGTTTTCATATACAGATAGTTTTAAGGTATCTATTTCATCCCTATAGGAAACCAATGCTTTATTGTTTCTCTTTTTAGAAAGTCATTCTGTCATCTCCTGATGAAGACGTAACCAAAATTATGTTAAGACGTCGAAACCGGTAGAGAATATTAGGGTTGAGGCCGCTTTTGAAGATCTTTTTGGGCCAACCTCAATTGTTGACCACTTATAAGATTCTTGGTGGCCATATGTTCTGTTTTTGCACATATTTTTTTGTGTATAATGATTAACTCGTTGATGAATTGTTTGCTATAGATTTGTAATAGTTGTTTTCCTTGTATTTTTATCTTGTACCTATTGATGTCTGGTATGAGTGGTTTAATGTATGAAGAATGAGTGTGTATGAATGGTTGGATGAGGGTATAGTGTGTATTGAATGAAATTGTTGAAATTTCTGTGATCTTAAAAATCTTTTTTCCTGCTATATAAAATTATTGCCTGAGTGCTGATTAAATCGTGATTCAATTCACAAAAATAAAGAATGTATCTAGCATAATACAATTCTGGATACTACTTTTTTTAAATTGAAGCCTCTGGATTTTCTTTCCGAGATCAATACTTTATTAATACCCTAATCTAGAGTGTGGGGTTTCCTATGTCTTTCAGTAACATAACTTTAGACCATGCCATGACACTCTGTAATTTCCATGTCATATTTAAGAACAAAACAAAGATATGGGACTGCTCTGAGAACATGATTAAGCTGTCCCAAAACAAGAGATACGCCCAGTATTGCACACAGACTTTTATTCCTAATGTTCCTTATACTTATTTAACAAAACTGTGCTCCTTGAAACTGAAAAGATTTGTATCTTATCTTTGTTTCAATATTTTGCCTACAATGGAGTACATTGGATGTTGGAGCAATCTACCCTATAGTAAAAGGAAATGTCGCCTGTGCCAAACATCAATTGAATCTAGTCCGCACATCCTGACTTTATATGTAGGGCTCTTGGCCCGAATTACACCAAGGGCTACAGTCATTGTGTACATGAAGGCAACACCATCACTGACCAATTGTGGAGCACGATATAGGGAGCAGAGTCATTGCTAATTACAGCAGCTGCCTATAATATTTCGAAAATTGCTCTGGAGCTATTGGAATCTAGTACTTTATGATGACCACAAATCGTCGCCACTTTAATAGCCTCACAGCATTAATTTCTAGACGAGTATACGTTTTAAACACTGCAGGTTTTACGTATTTACTCTATAAGTATGTCAATTCTGTTTTCTTTTATTGTTTATATGAATTAATGAACATGGAAAGTTGCCTCTTATTTAAACGGAAATACATGATTACTGATATCTCTTTTATAACAACACTATTTTTGTATGTATAGTGCAAAAGGTTGATTCTTTTAACCAAATGTACTTAAATAAAACAGATCAAGCTTTTGCCCTTGGAAACGTGTATCTGTTACTGGATGGGATTGCACCAGAATAATTCTGACTCCAAATAACCGGACAAACTCAAGAAGATGGCAAGTTGCTGTTTTATTAGCAATTATCTAAAACAGGGAGGTTACAATGAACATCAACTGACATACACTCATTCTCTCAGCGATTTCTGAAAAAAATACAATTGCATACTCTTTTTCGTGCAAAATAATGACGTCTCCCTACGTGGCAATAGTGAAAACCTATCAATGGTCGGATTGGTTAAGAGACACATCTACATAAACAGTCATATAGGAGCTAGGATTGTTATTGGCTGTCCGATATCAGGTGGAAAACGTATGCCTACCTCTTCAAACCTGTCATTTAAGAAAAATCAGTTACACAGTGTTTCATTGGTTTCTCACGCTATAAGGTTCTTCATTATATGGACTAATGCAATTGGAGTGGCATGCTTGTGCCATGTTTGGAACATTAGGTTCAATTAGCAGCACGTAAGCCAAGACCCAGGTGCAAGTAGATAGGACATGAAGCTGCCCTACCACCCAATTAGCCCAACATCTCCCATCACCCATGCCTTCTACCATGGAATTCCCTTTGTACTTGGCCTTGCAGAGTATTCTTGTCCCCGGAATGCAACGGGAGTGATGGCACTCGCTATGGTGTCTGGAACTCCAAGTTCAAGTCCTATTTCCAGCCTCGACTCACATGACACGGGACCACGATTCTGCTCATTCTGCAAGCTTTTAAACGTCTTTAATGAATTATGACTTAGCATCCTTTGTGTTCTTTCTTGCACCTTAAGGTGAGAAGATTCATCCTCCGCACACATGTTCCTCCTCAGCATAGATAGCTGACCTCGACTTCTCAGATCTTGAATTCAGGCCAGACAACCTCACAGCACAGCTCCAACAACCTGCTATTCTACTGCAACACAGCCTTTCATTTTCTCTCAATGGTTCTTTGGCTTACTTATTTCCTGATACCAATGTCCATTCTGTACAATTGCGGCTTCACCTGCATTCTATTCACTACTTGTAGATAGCCTATACGATGACTTGATCTATCTTGCATTTCAGCGTCTGTACATTCATTATACTTCTGACTTCGCATGCACTTCTAACGTATAATCTTCTTCTTCATGTTGAAGGTTCACTTGTTTCTTTACTGCATCATTTCTCCTCTAGGATCCATACATTGTCTTCATTCAGTATTTCAGGACTTTGTGTACACTTTGCTATGACGTCATCAGTCCATCTTCTTAGCTCTTTCTCATATTCCTTCAGGGATCTCCTCCTGTAGGCCGTCATCAACTCGAGGCTACATTCGATATGGTTGTCTTAATGGGTACCGTCTTCCAAATAGTCGCTGTAGTATAGGTCCAATAGCTGGTGTTAGACAGGGCACAGTCTCATGTCTCTAATACAGGGGAAGTAGGGGGGGTAGGATCTCCTGCGGATGTGTACGTTTGCTCCTCTACATTCCCCCCTCTGGTTGAGTCCTCAACCATGTCCTCAAGTATTCCTGCTTCTTTGAATCTTCTCTAGAAGAAGGGTTTCTTTGGTATCCATATCTTCATCATCCCCCTCATGGTGGCCACATTTTTTATGTGCTCGTCCACACTCCAGGTAATGTAATTGCATTCTCCACTTGGGGTACAGAAGAACAAACATCCCACATCATTCTTATGATCTCTTGGCTACCGAAATGTTGTTCCTCCAGGTGCCAGAATACTTGCTTTTATGGGTCTCTAATGGTCTTTTCAGTTTGCATGTTGTCTTCTGTTTCATCCTTCACATCAATCAGTATCTTCATTGCCACTGCTTTCTTTGCTGTTGTCTGGCATTGTCCAATTATTATTTTTATAACGCAGAATCCAAACATTATCATCACCAATATTCCTCCAAGGAACTTGAATATATTTGCCATCCAGTTGGGAATCCATGCAGATAGGCATGAGAACCAATCATCATCTCCAATAGCCTCTGTCTTTCTCAATTTATGTGTGCAATTCTGTCAACATAGTTATAGCATCCGTCAGAGTTCTGTTCTCCCATTATGCAATGGTCTGAAGGTACAGCAAGATGGCCCAACCTTGGCACAAACTCCTCCTTCCATTGCTGTAATAATGTCAAGAACATACCTGTTCTGGAGGGTCATTAACCCTTATGGCCCCCAACTCTTCCTTTATGGTGTTAAATCCCTTTATAGTGGAATTGATTGTCTGTAGCAGCTCCCATCTGTTCATTTGTAACCATTTGGAATCACTGCTGTTTGGAGTCCAGGCATGAATATATGCATCATTATCATAGCAGTCTTGCTGAACAACTTGTGTTCATCTGGAATGTCTTCATAAGCCTTTATTGATTTTGATGAGAAATAATTCTCTTTCATCCTCCACCAGAGTGCAAGTGACCTTCTTTTTCTCAAGTGCTCATCCACTTTTGGAAATCCCTCGATATTCAGGTTACTCTGGGGACTCACCAAGGCTGGAATATGGATGAGTACAATGGAACACACTCCTCGCCAATTCCTGAGCAACTTCATATATGTTCTGGATCCACAGGCCCAATATCAATCTACTAGAACAGCAGTCCCTCTTCTCATTCTTGGGACATAAATTATGTTCTTGCACCCTTTATTCTCTCCAACTCGGACTTGACTGTTGCTTCAAAAGCACATTGTTGCATTAATCAATGGGATTAGAGCCAGTGGTCCTGCTTCATCAACCACACATGTCAGCAGTTTAGAGTTCTTGGCCTATGACTTAGGCACTCATCATTCACCTTCTGCACCTTGTGCACTGCTTCCTTCTCCAGTAGATGAGCCGTTTAGGACATCTTTCCATCTTTTGGTCGTAATCACTCGCCCATAGATTAGCAGCTGTGAACGCTCCCAGCATCCAGGCATTCCAGTCCTTTCAATTTTGTCAATGCAAATCATCCTCTTCATTTCTTCAATTATTACTTTGCCTTGTCCCATGGAAGGATACACAAGCATCGTGTCTGTCCATCCAAGCTCATTTTCCATTTCACATGTCTTGATATAATCATCCTGGTATGGAAATGTCTGTTTTGATCACCATCGCAGGGTTGACCAGCTCCCTTGGAACTGTCATCTGGTAGAACATGCTGCTAGATGGCTGAAGCACTTTTCATCATGCGCCAGCATCTCTTTTGACATGAATGTTCTTATTGTACTCATGGCATAGGGGATGAGAGAGCAGACAAAGCAGCTCTCATCAGATGCTCTCTCCGCCGCCCTTTTCATATTTTGGTACCACAAACTACTCCCCAAGTGAGCTGAATTATCAGGATAGGTGTTCATCCCCTGGTTATCTTCTTCTGCATCCCTCTTATGTCGCGTGACATGCCCAAATAGGTCAAAGAGATTATCATCATTTGTACTTATACTGGGAAAATCAAAATCACATGTGTCGTGTTTTCAATTGAACCATCACAATGATACAGACTTTGGAATGTAAGATACAGAAAGAAGAAAATAAAGCACCTGCATATATATATATATATACATCATGCATAAGAGTCTAGAAACACATTTTGTGTGCCACGCCATGTCTCATGGAATTGCTAATCTACATGTAACTGCATTTTCTTCTTTCTGAATCATTTTTAATACATGTGCTCATATTACATTCATAGCTGCACAATCTGCTCAATTGTTGCAATCAAAACCTTTCTTATAACTGGACCGTTCTTCGGATCATGGAGAAAGTTGTAAATATTAACATCTCTCCTAACGAGAGTAGGGTATGACTGAAGTACAAACACAAAAATTGCATCCCCAATCCTATGTGTGTCACTGTTGACTGGTATCATGTGTTATTCTTAAAATAAATATTTTCCTGAAAGGCAATCTGGGTATTGAATTCTCTTCCAGTTTTTATTAAGGAATTGGTGCTTAGGCATGTTGCCAATATGATTTTACTGTTTCAAAAAATCTCTAAAAAGTATGTTTAAGCTCTGGAATGCTCTGCAGGTCCATGCACTTCTTGATCATTTTGAAGGCGTATCCAATGAATTCCAGTCCAAAAGAAATGTTTTTAATCACAGACTGCTTTATCATCCTTCTTCTTGGTCATCGATCGAGACTGCACATGTGGCAATAGTTCTTCTTGTCTTGCTTCCCAGTCAGTGGGTGCCAGCGGGAGGGTCTCGTCTTTTTAGATTTTGACATCACCCAAATGTAACCAAGCTCTTCTTCCCGATACCTTAACTGCAGTAGGGGAAACTTCCTCCAGTTGGAAAGGTCCATTAAATCTTGGCTCATGCCACCTGCGAGTTAAACTTGTAATAAGCACTTGATATCCAACATACAACTTTGGTTGTGGCAATAATTTGCTTAGATTGGTGACTGGGCCATCCTCTTCCGTGTTCCTCAACCCCTTCCTCCGATACTTGACTTGATCTGAAATTAAAGAAACACTAGTAGTAATACATGTCAGATAATTGTGCATTTCATCACCTAGAGTCTGTGCTACACTCTGGGCATCACTCCTGACTCTAGATGGAGGCGTAAGGGGCATCCTCATGCAGCGCCTGTTGCTAATTCATGGGACGTAAGGTGATGATCTGAACCTAGCTGATTTCAAAGGGCGTACAAGGCTAGGGGTAGGCAATATAGCCATCCCGTTTTCAAAGTTAATCTGATCTTTGCTCTCCTTTCATTTAGGAGGCTGTTGAGCCTCTCACATATCCTGTTAGCTTGTGGGTGATAGGTGGGTGATAGGCAGAAGAGAACGTATGCTTTATGCTTAATAAAATGCCTATTTGTTCAAATAGCTCATTGACAAAGTGTAGCCCATTATCAGCTCTTAATACTTTGCACACACCCCATCTAGGAAATACTTTGCGCACTAGGAACTTCGCTGCACAGATGGCATCAGGATGTGTACAGGGACCGGTTTCAGTCCATCGAGAAAAGGGACACACCACCACTAATAGATACCTATATCCATTACATGTCTGCGGCATATGGACATAATCAATATGCAAATGCTGAAACAGGGCATTTGGACAAGGTATTACTCCTCTGATTGTTCTTAGTGTATGCCCAGCTGTAAACTTCTGACACACGATGCAATTCACAATGATCTGTGCAACATGTTCCAATAGATTGGGAACAAACCAATCTTCTGCAATAGTGGCAGCAAGGCTTTATCGGGTTATATGCGTGGGGTTCTGCAGCTGGTCAAGTGTGACTTTTAGTAATGCTGCTGGCATCACTGGCTTTCCAGTGCTTTCCTGTCTCCATAGTGCTTCCGTGGGGGTAAAAGAACACCACCTATGTCTCCATAGCTCCTGCTCTTCCTGTAGGGCTCTACCCTGTATCTCTATTAGGTGCGTAATTGACAGCATATTAAATCCCTCTCGTACAAGCATACTTCTACTTAATATTTCTTTAACTTTTTCAGTTTCGAAACTCGACATTTCTGAGCTATACGCAACCCTTTTGGCTTCCAAATCTGCGGCTTTGTTTCTGCGAGAGATAAAGTGTACTTGTTTAGTATGTACTGCAAAGTTTATGGCCACTATGGCCACTGGGAGTTGTAGTGCCTTAGTGAGCCTGTCCAATAAAGACACATGTTACACTGGAGTGCTGTCTGCGTGGAGATAACCCCTCCTTTTGCAATGTGACACTCCTGCGTGTAGGCTTGAAGTCACATAGGAGGTGTCACTGTACACCGTCACTTCCTGATCTTCGTGTTTCTCGATTGCAACAATAAGCGCTACCATTTCTGCTGCCTATGCTGAAAAATAAGACAGTAGTCTTGCACTCGCCACTACCTCAAATTCACCATTTAATCTGTGTCTTACAACTGCGGCTCCTGAATGCCTCGCCCCACTTTTTTGATTGATCAATAAAAAGAATCTCCCCTCCTGCTGAAGCATTTTCTTTCACATGGGGTATATCATCATAGAATTCAACATAATTAGTGCAATTGTGTACATGATCACCTTCTTCTACAGGTGCAGCTACAAACATGGCTCAGTTCACTATTTTACATTTTACAATTTTAATCTCTGGATTATAAATCATTACTTCATATGCAGATGCTCTTTGTGACGTCAATGTACTTTTGGGTTTCTCTAAAATGCCAAATAAGGTGTGCTCCACATACAGCGGCATTGCACAGCCCATGGTAATATTTGCAGATTTCTCAATTGCAAATCCAGCAGCAGCCAAAGATTGTTCGCATGGAAATTGTCCTGTCATAACTGGATCTAAATTCCCACTGTAATACACCGATGGTTTTTACCCAAGTGTTGTTCTTTGTGTGAGCACTGCTCTCATCACTGATCCATTGGTGTGTGAAAACAAATAAAATTCTTTGCTATAATTGCGGATTCCCAAAACCACAAAGGTACAAATTGCTCTTTTTAATTCCTCAATTCTTCAGTCAATTCTATCTTGTCCTTACCAACTTGTGCTTTCTTAAGTGCTTGCAGAAGTGGTTTTGTGAATGTGCTGTAGTCAAACACTGAGGCCCAACAATAAATGCATATGCCTAGAAATTGCTACATTTACCTCACTGTATTTGGCTTTGGTGTTTTCATGATTGAACCAGCTCTCTCAGGTGTCACTTTCTTTCCTTCATGAAAAAGTAATGGGCCTATGTACAATACCTCTCCATGGTAATAGTGTAATTTCTCCTTACCTACTTTGTAGCCCTTGTCTTCCAATACAGTCATTAACTGAACAGAGTCCTGCCTATATTCATCCTCTGTTTCACTACAGATTAACATTTCATCTACGTATTGAATTACCACGCTTTTGAGTTCAATGTTACCTAAATCCATCTGTAGAACCCTATTAAAAATTGAAGGGGATTCACAGTAGCCTTGAGGTAAACAAGTATGTTTTAGTCTTTTTTCTGAATGTAAAGGAATTAAGATCTTGTGAGTCTTTGTGCAACAGGATTGAGAAAAACAAATTTTTCAAATTGATCACTGTGAAATATTTAGCTTCAACTGGGATGCTACACTATTATGTCGCAGGATTCAGAACTAATGGAAATTCTTCTTCTGCAATCTGATTAAGAGGGTGCAAGTCCTGGGTAAATCTCCATGATCCTCCTTTAGATTTTTAAATTGGATACATCACAGTGTTGCATGGGGATTCCGATCGCACTAGCATTGCCTGTTTCATCAACGTTGAGAGAGTCTTAAAAATTAGTGGGACCAGATATGGACAAGAGCCCATCGATCATCCAAATGTACAGCAATTAAAGAAGCCACATATAAATTATGCTACAGATGGTACATGTCCCCCCACAGATTACACAAAATAAACCGAGTATCCCCCAAACTGCTGGAGACAACGTGGAGGGAGAGGAGATCTATTCCACATGTGATGGTCATGCCCCAAGGCAATTTCCTATTGGAAGGAGATACTGGGACACATCAAAGACATTACTGGCAGAGACTTACCGCTCTCACCTAAGGTGATCCTGCTGGTATTGGAGGCAGAGGGTTTGTACGCAGCATTGGGACATATGGCCACCCTAATAACACACTTACTATCAGCAGCAGGAATGACATTGGCCCAACAGTGGAAAACGCTAGAGGGCCCGACCACATCATGATGGTGGGTGAAAATATGGGGAGTATTGGCAATGGAGAAGGTAACTGCCATAAAAACAGGGACATACCAGAGATATGTGTTCATATGGTCCCCTTTTAGAGACTTTATCGGAGGCAGGGAAGCCCATTTCTATAAACCGCGGACCCTCAGAAATATATGGATCACCTAACAACCCAGTACAGGGAGAGAGAGACAGCACTACGAGAAAGCCAGAAGAAGGCAGCAAAGGACTTAAGAACCCAGTAGAGATGGCCAGTGGGGTGTGGGATGTTGGGGGAGGGAAGACCTGGGGGGTGAAAAAGGAAACAAGGGGAAAACCCCAGAGATACAGGACAATACATGATATAGCAACAAGAGTAGTAGGACTAAGTTGTAAGAAATGTTACGTTGCAATTACTAGGTTTGGAATACGGTATCCCCGAAGGGAACATTAATCTGTTTTAAAAAGGGAATAATGGAAAAGAATGGGGGGGGGATTGATTGTTTAATTGTTATACTCAAGAACTTACGTATGAAAGAAATGAACACGGACTGTAAGAAAAATGCATGGGATATTACAATGGTTTTCTTAAGTATGCATGTAATCTATGCTCTTGAGAAGAAAATTGAAAATAAAGTTTATAAAAAAAAAAAAGACTGAAAAAAAATGCCTTCATCAGCTTCTCGAGACATGGGGTAGTATTTTGCTCAGGGTAAAATTGCTTCTGTCTTGAGTTTTATTTTAACCTCCCCTATTCCCTTCAATAGGCCAAAGTCATATGGGCTCGTAGTCCAAAGGAAACTTAGCACTTTTTCTACTTATTCCTGAAAGAACGCTGGTCTTTGCTGCATCAGTGCAATTTGCTGTGGAACTTCCCTTTTCTCAATCTTTGTCCAATATGTAATGCTTATGAAAAACACTAGCTCATCATCTATATGTTCATCTCTGAACATATCTTCATCTGTTATATCAGTCAATCTGTATCCCTCCTCAAGAGCTATCACTGTTCTCCATGATCTGCCTTCGTCATTTACTCCTTCAAGCATTGCTATTTCCCCTCGTACTACAGCTGCTTCCAATTCTATGGGAATTATCTGCCCTTCTTCCTCATCCATAGGTACTTGTGGTCTAAATAAAAATTAATCAATTATCCTCACAGTTTTCCCTCCTAATCCAGGTAGCCATGTTAATAAAATGCTCACCCCGTACATGAAACCTTTCGGATCTACCTGGACTCCTCGTAGAGCCACTTGCCCTTTAAATGCCAGTATAAACTCTCCTGCATTTAAATAGTCTATTTCTGGAGTGGAGCACACGATTCCTTGATCCGTAAATGAACATTTTCATGTTAGGTTTTATCATCAAATCTCTACCCAGAATGTTAACTGGCATTTGTTGCGAATATAACAAGGGGACAGACATGTCACATTCCCCTATAGAAACAGGTAATTTATCAGTAAAAGGGGCTAAATTCATAGCTCCAGAGAACCCTTGAGCATTCATGGCAATAGCTGGCATTGGGTATTTTCCCTCCCTTGTACAAGAGCAAGTTACCCAGTGTCCACAAGAAAAAGAAATGTGGCCCCTATCATCACATCGACCCTTGGTTCCTCTTGGGGGTATGGTGTTACAGATAGCACTGAACACATCAAGTCACCCTGTGAGCTGTCCTAATGATGGTAAAAATGCAATCCTGTCCCCATAAAAGGATTCCCTTCTACCACAGTGACACTCCCTATCCTAGTTGTTTCTGCATGTCCTGTATTTACATTCCATTGCGTCTGCATAGGTGCTTGTTGTGACTGCCCTTGCGGTGGGTGTACTTTTCTCTTGTGCTGTGGAAGAAGTTGACAGACAGGCGAGTATACCCATAGGGCAAGAAGTAGTTGCCCCCCGAAGAAACCTGGTGAGAGGAGAAGCCAGGCAGCAGAAGGTGCAAATGCAGAAGAGTGGTAGTAACAGAGAACAACATATTGAGTTGTGGCTGTTGCTGGAGAGTTGTGCAAGCTGGCTGAAGGAAAGTTACAATTCTTTATGCAATTAAGAACTGTGGTAAAACATGATGAAACAGTTCTTTTTCCAGGAGTGAGAGCTTATGACTTTTTCAAGGTACTTTGTTGAAGCAACTGAACTTTGTGAATTCGGGTACCGGAACTATGTGTTGGCACGGATTTGCTTGTGCTTCTTTTTCCTATCATGGATTAAATCCTATTTGATGATGTTTGTCTGAATCATATGTGTCCTTTTTTACTTTGATTATTAGTTGAGTGTGAGAGTTAAATATCCCTTGGATAGAGTGTTCCCCTTTGGTTTATCATAGGCAGGGAAATCCTTGTTAGGGTAGGGTTAGTGAGGCGTTTGTGAAAACTATTTTTGTTAATAAAATGGCAAAGGTTGAAAACTCTCTGCAAAGTTGTCCATCTCACATTTCTGATCCCTCACAGCCCTCACTGCTCATCAATTCCTGCTGACATGTTCCATACATTTGTTTTATGCCCAAAAGTACACCTTTTTTATTTGATATTGTACAAATATATATACACAAACCCTAATCAAAAGAAAGGACTGTAATTTCTCCAAAACAAGCCCTCACGCTACGAACCTAATAAAATGGCAAAGGTTGAAAACTCTCTGCAAAGTTGTCCATCTCACATTTCTGATCCCTCACAGCCCTCACTGCTCATCAATTCCTGCTGACATGTTCCATACATTTGTTTTATGCCCAAAAGTACACCTTTTTTATTTGATATTGTACAAATATATATACACAAACCCTAATCAAAAGAAAGGACTGTAATTTCTCCAAAACAAGCCCTCACGCTACGAACCCACCAGAAACCTCAGATCAGGCTCTGCACACCTCCTGATAGTTGCTCCTTAGTTCTACAGACTAGGAGACGCCTGCTTCTCTGTCCTCGCACCCACAAACTGGAACTCTCTTCCCCTCGCGCTCTGCATCATAGAGGATCACCTTGCCTTTGTGAAAGCCCTCAAAACCTGGTTGTTCCAACAAACCTCATGATTCCCCCCGCATCCCCACAGCCACTGATGTCCACTGATGGCCTTTCCCACACCAGCTTCCCCACACCGGCTTCAGCCAGCAGTCCATCCCTGCTTTTTCACCAACCCAGACCCCCGCTGCCCCCACCCCACTGCCCATCTCTGCCACTAGTCTCGTCTTCAGCAAACAGCATGGTTTCTCGGCCTCCAACCTTCCATGGGGAATGCCAATCCCTCATTGAGGACTCAGGTGGTCACTCCAGCAAATGGCACCGAGAACGATCCCGGACAATGGGCCAGGTAATGCACCCATATGGGCTGGGAGGGTGACAGGGCCTTGCACTTAAAATGCTCCTTGAGAATATCAAGCTGATCACGCCGAAGGAGCACAACCAGCCACCTCAGACCCATCGCTTAGGGCTGGCACAGCAGGTAACTCTAAAGCACAGGATGTAAGGTCAGGCCGCCCCACGCAATCATGAAACAGGGTCCTTGTTCACGCAATAGAAGGAACCAGGGATGGCAATAACTCTCTTCTGAGAACGAGGGGGAGTATTATGCACTCATGAAGCACTTAAAACTAATGTGAGACGAAGTAATGCTCCCTGTACATAGATGAAACCCAGGAATTTCGAATTATTGTTTGTACAATTAACCCATTTATCCCCTCGCAGACTGCACCTTCGCAGCTTAGTGGAAGGCACGACTTCACTCCATACACCATACACACAAATATAACGCAAACACTCTTGCACATCACCTTTGCCATAAGAATGAATCTACTTTTAACAACAAAAATTCAAACTGTAGCTTCCCACATAACTTTTTATCACCTTAAAACACAATACCCCTCTGTCCATAGTATTCCTCTGCTGCGCCCACACACACTCCATTTAGACATGGGCGACTACCAGGGTCCTGACCACCCTCATTCAACTACAATGGCTGAAATGCACACACGCATAATAGCACCCCCTCACCCCAAACATTTTCTCATTTCTGGATCCTGGTCGTCCCGAGGGCATTCAACCAAAAGCATGTTGGGACCATAATTATGCTGAAAGGCGCTATAACAAGTGACAAAATGAATGAATGTCCATATCTAAGATTCTCCAAATTCTGCCACAAAAAAAATGGACAGAATTTTAAATCTGGAGGAACATGCTTCCAACCTTCAACATGGTGTTCAGCTGCAGGGAGATGTATCAGGCCAAGAACCATACCGACTTGGTTTGTTTGTTGTACTAGCATGTAGACTGGTCACCAAGGAAATAAAAACCTTGGGGGTCTACCTCGACTCAACACTGTCCCCAAAGAAACAAGTCAGTTCCATGGTGTCCTCCACAGTTTACACCAACAAGCTAATCTACAGTTGTAAATCCTTCCTGTCTACTAGCAGTTGCCTAACGCTTGCCAGAGGTTTAGCCGTGTCAACGATTGATTATTGCAACACACTTTTCCTAGGATCCTCTGAAGTGAATCTAAATAGGCTACAGGTCCTACACAATAACTCACTGAGAGCAGCATTTAACCTTCCTAGATCCAGCCACATTTCAACTATCAGACGGGATGCCAACTGGTTGTCAGTCCGCGATACAATTACTCTTCGCACCGTAGCAATCACACACAAATGCCTCTCAAACACAGCTCCCAAATATTTGTCAGATACATTCAGCAAGCACCTAACATCTCGTCCCACCAGATCCACCCTTTCCCATTGTCTCACAGTACCTAGGTTCAACCTAAAAACCGTGGGAGGAGCCAGCTTCCCAGTCTAAGCAGCCAAGCGCTGGAACTCCATACCTCTCTCCTACAGACTAGAACCACCCTTCCCGACCTTCAAATCCGGAATAAAAAACAAGCCCATCCAATGAGGCTTTTGTCTTCTGTCTCTATGCTGCTGCCCCTTAGACTTCCATCCTATGTTTGCCTATCTCGCCTGCGCTTATTTGTAAATGTTTGTCATTAGACCTAACTTCAACCATTGGTCTTCCTGTCGTTGTTCTTTTCTATCTATGTAACACCCAGGTTTTCCAGCGCCCAGTTACCTCAGGGTTCGGCGCATGATACAAATAATAAACAAATACAAAAAGACAAAATTCTGCGAAGAGCAGATTAATACCGACTCAACACATCAGTCGCTCGTAGGGCTGGTTCTCAGCTATGCTGGCTTTCTTTGCCTGTTGCTCTGCTACCACCTAGTGGAGTCAGTAGACAATTGCATGGGGAAAAATGCCAGGCGCTCATGACATCGCCTGCAAATCATTGGGCACCATGTTAACACGTGCAGTGTAGTGGAAAGCAGGAGCTAATTGGCGCAGAGTGCCCCTGAAACTCGATCCTTGCTGTATGCGCTAGTATGGGAAGACACCATGTCTAATGTTCCTTTGGATCATCCTTTAACCGCTTCTGACATTAAAGTCCTTTTAGTCTCGGACCAGGATGTTTATGTGGCCATGTGGCTGTACTTAACTAAATATGAAGAGAGATATTTGTTTCCTTGTTCCAATTCTAGTAGTTTCTGATCAGTGCCTTTAAACCTATAGTAATAGAATGTAACCTGTACGGGATAATTCCTAAGTCACATTGTAATAAATGACAGCAGAGGATTGGGCCAGGTAGTGGCATCCCCTCCAGGGTAAGACAAAAGTGCACTTTGATGGTGCATCAGGACACAAGAAAGGTAATTTAAATTGGGTTTCAAATGTACTAAAATGATGGTGACCTAAAGGAATCTTTTGGGAGAGGCTAACGGTACTTGCTAGAGGTCACCGGCTCCTCTTACAACCTCTCTCTGCAAACGCCTCTACTTTCTCGCCTGCGCCTCCCTCATTACACATTCCATATCCCTCATACTAGTTCTACATAAGGCAGAACGTTACAGATTTCAAATGCCTTCAAATTATGGCGACCTCAAAAAATCTTTTGGGAGAGGCTACCGGTACTTGTGTAGAAAATATTCCTGCTTGGATAAGAGTGTGTATGGGAGGTACTGGGACCCCTGTAGCAGTATAAGGATAAGGTGTTTCCTCACTTGTGCCTGGCAAGTGAAATGCGTGGTCCATAGCCAAATAGTTAGACCACACATGGTGCCATGGAACTGTGTTTTGTGTTCATATTCACCAGGGCAGGTATCTGATCAGCACTGCCAGCACTGCTGTCTCCCAATCTATCTGGGCCAGGGCTTCACACCCACCACATCTGAGCAACAAGCATTGAGTGACCCAATGTATAGCCCACAAGATGGTCAGCAGAGGGGAGGTAAATACCACACACCACCGAGGCAGAAAAGGAAAAGACAGGTATTCATGTATGAAAAATAACAATGGCTTTACAACCACAAATACAAGCAGAGTGTCCATCCATATTGTCAGCTTAATGCACGACAGAGAAATTGTCTGCCGCCCCGCAACTCTGAAGTCACTTGATGGTGTGCTTTTGCGCCCCTGTGCTACTGGGTTACTGTCTTTCGAAGCTGCGCTTTGAGCAGCCTTCAGTCACAGAATTTGTTCCATTCTGTGAAGTCTAGTGGCCTCATTAGGACCCCCGGCGCTAAACCATGGTGCTATTAGCACCATGGTCCATGCCGGGGTCCGCCATGGTGAATTCCGCCATTCCAAGGTTGGCGGGCGGTAATCCCCCATTCACTATGGGCCCTTCCCCATTCTCATTTTTGCCCCATAGGGCTCAATGGGAATGGGGAAGGCGCTAAGTACATTGCCGCAAATTGCGGCACCGTACTTAGCACCAAGGTCCCTTTGCGACACCCTACTTTAGCGGCTGGTAAAACCAGCCGTTAAGGTCGGGTCCCGCAAAGGGACCCTGTAATTAGGTGCTAATAGGTTAACAGCACCGTAAAAGGCCAGGGTCGTAATGAGGCCCTAGGTCTGCTCTGTCCCCGCTGCCAAGTTGACTCTGAGGAGGAACCTGCTCCTGAAACCAGAGGGCGTCCATTCAAATTGCCCATACACTCGCGGAGTGCTGCGCTGTAAAGAAGTAGTGACATTGGGGTGGTTTGTGGTTAGTTTGAGAAGTGGAGTAAGCTTCTGTGTTTCATGTAAGTGCGCTTGTGTATAAGTTGTGCTACTGTTATACCAGCGAACACAAAGTGATAGCATCTGTGAAGTGGGGAACACGCTACTAACAAAAGCCAAGCGGCAATCAGCAAGCCAAAAAACATAGAGGGAAATTGGTTTGTGCCGGGCAGATTGAGACAGTTGGCAAAATGCAAGTTAACAGTAATAATATACAGAGCAAAATCACTAAATATCTGAAATCCCCTCCCAATTGTGTTATGACGACCAGCCTCACACCACCTCGGCCTATGACGACTGGCTTCACACCACCATCTACAGAGGATTTGGGAATAGGAGACATTGGGGGTCATTACGAGGTTGGAGGTAAGGGATTACCGGCACCGGTAAGGGTGCCGATGCCGGTAATCCCTTACCTCCGTATTCCGAGTTCCCTTTGCGGGTCCTTCCTTACCTCCTGCTTTTAGCAGGAGTTAAGTACGGGACCCGCAAAGGTACCTCGGAGGTAATTACGGTACCGTAATTTACGGTGCCGTAATTACCTCCTTCCCCATTCCCATTGAGCCCTATGGGGCAGAAATGGGAATGGGGAAGGGCAGAAGGTGAATGGGGAATTACCGGTCCCTCCAACCTTGGAATGGACCTGTAATTACTCCATTCACCATGCCGGATTTGGGACGGTTTCGGAGGCAACCATGGAGCTAATTACTCCATGGTTAGCTCCAAACCCGGAATGAGGCCCATTGCAATTCAAATCAAAATTAGTGCTAGGCAGTGAATTGAATTAAGAGCCGGCTTCACTAGCAGATACTGGACTGTGCCCGCCTACTCATTTGTCATCCACACCCAATCTGGAGGGAATAGCGGCAGATGTATATGGGTGAAGACGATCCAGCCTTAACGAATCCTCATCTTCCTCAGAATTATCAGAGGGGGAAGAGTGTAGAGACCCGGAAAACATCATGACACTAAAAGCCCTCTACACAATGTGTGTGAAATTGTCTAGAGAACAGGCAAATATAAAGGAAGGTCTTGTGATACTTGATGCAGTATTGGCTCGTGCAATGGGCACGGAAAAGATAGTGGACATGGCCCATTTCCAGGAGAAAGCGACTCTTTTGTCATCCATTATAAGTGTTGTGGATACTCTGGCTATACAGGAAGTGGACACTACTGAAAAAAAAAGTTGTAAATATATCAGGAAACCACTTATTGGAAAATGCCTTAGGAAATAAAAGGAAATCTACACTAAAAAAGCTCCAGGTCCGAGACACAAAAGTGTGGTGAAGAAAAGGAGTTAAAGGAAAAAAGTGGTGATAGCATCCCAAGCCGTGGTGCAGATAACTTCTGAAGATTTGGGATGCCTTGAGATGGAAAACAGCACCGAACTCCTCTCTGCACGGCCTCAAAGAGTAGCTTGGAGGGACGTTGCTATTCAGAACCTGAAAGGCCCCATAGACAAATGGGTAGAGAGCCGAAATGATAATGGGGTGCTCTTTGAAGATACCACTGTATCTTCCCCTAGAACTAAGAAGTGAGGGGTTTACCAAGCAAGCCTGTAACAAATTGAGACCTTCACATATTACAAGAGAGAGTGAACAAGATTTCCCACAGAGCTGCAAAAGCAAGGATGCACTTTTAGAATGTATAGACATTGAGAAATGCAAGATCAGGAAGATCAAAGTGGTGGACATACTTGCAACTTTTAATAACCCTTTTTTGAAGGCTTATACAGCAATTGACACAACTTAGAGCTGTTTGCTCCAGTGACTTGGAGCTGTTTGAAATTCCGCTGACTGCTACTGAAGCCAATTGGGCTTAGATCCACATTGCCTCACCGATTGTCTATGAATTGATTATGCATTATGCCACACAGATTCGAGAGATTGGTTATGAATTTAAGGAATTTGAGGAACCTTTGGCTCCGGCAAAGAAATGGTAAAGCAAGATGGAAACAATGAAAAAGGCAAATATACTAACAGAGCTGGCTATAGAAAACATTGCAAGAAGGGTGGCTGGGGTCATTAATGAGGGCAATACTGATCCCAACTGTGATAAATTTGATAGCCAATGGCTAGAGACTCTAGCGGAAGTTGATTGACCAAGGCCTTCTAACATACGATTGCTTTCCTGGAACACCAGGGGTTACAATTCATTTTTGACAGCCAGGGAGGGATTAAAAAAGGTAAGACATATGGGGTGATGGAATAAAGGTTTTGGTTATGATCCTAAAATAGCGGAAAAGAAAAAACTCTATGAGACAGTACTTTGTAGAATAAAGAGGATGAAGGTTGAAGGAGTATCCGAATGAAATACAAAAATATGGTAAGAGAACATCGAACTACCCTAGCTACTTCCCAATGGTTCAGTTTATGGTGAGTGCATCGGGATAAAGACACACAATCATTTCCGCTGTTGTATAATACTTGGGCGACGGGGATTGATAAAGGGCAAGAAATTAATCTCATATCCTCCGCAATCTGGATTAACTACATTGCGGCTTTGTATAATTTGGATACAGAAATGGAGGAATTTTCGGTGTCGGGTGGAGCTAACATCGATAGTAGTCTCCAAGATGTTTCTTTTGGGAACTTCACATGACTATCAACAAAACTCAAGGCATCCAAAGCTCTGGTCCCGGACAGGATACCTAACGTAGTGCTGAAGGCGCACCTGGAGCTAAGGTCCAAAATATTACATGAGCAATTTCAAATGATACTCACTACTGGCGTGATACTCGAAAATTGGAAGGAGTCAATCAGACCCCTCAAACTATTGATTGCTTGCTGTGGTCGATGCTCGTTCGGAACCAGTGGCTTGAGCTACAGCAAATATTGAAGAATCAACAGGTTGGTTTTAGAAGGGGTTACAGTACTCTCTCGAACCTTTGGGTATTGAAATGTATGTCAAGAATGGTGAAAATGAGCGGAAGCACCCCGCTCTATGTCTGCTTTGTTGATTACAAGGCAGGGTTTGATATGGTGATAAGAGCCCATCTGTGGTGGAAACTAGAAACGTGGGTTTTGGACATAGGTGTTAAACACTTACTAAAAGGATTGTATTTGGGCACTGGTGTGAAGCTGCGGCTGAAGCAGGAGGGGGATTTCAGTGAGAGCATTGCTACAAATCATGGCCTGAAGCAGGGCTGTACTCTCGCCCCCCCTCCTCTATAACCTGTCTGTTGCTGATATAGACAAACATATGGTAGAGTGCTAGAATTCTCCCCCCCACATAGGTGTACAACAAATATCTTGATCAACCTATGCGGATGACGCAGGATTCAGCCCCCATAGTTTTGCAACGCTCCATGACTGAGCTGAGAGGTATTCCTTTGAAAATGGCTTGGTTGTCAATCATAGGCAGACTAATATGAGGTCTTCCACAAAAACAGACAAAAGAAAACAAAATCTCGTTGCAAGATTGACAACCAAGCCAATGCAGCTGTGGGTAGAGATATATATTGGGCATCCCTTTTCCATTCGGATAATGGAGAAATGTTTGGGTGGACAGTGGTAAATAAAACCATAAATAATTGTAACGCTATAAGAAACTATATAACGTTCAAAGGAGGCTATTCAATCGAAGGGCTTTTGAAAATATACAATTCTAATATTGTAACTGGGATTCTGTACGGCCTTGCCATTTATACTGATAAAGAAATGGTGTGGCTTGCCGCCCTTGAGGCAAAGATGTGGAGAGGTGCACTGGTGTTACCAAAGTGCATCCCAGTTGAAGCAATACGAAGTCTATTAGGACTCACTGCACTCAGCACTTTAAAAAAGATTAATAGCTAATAGCGCTGTTTTTTTACTTGAAAACGAGAATGGAAGAAGACAATGATGAGTCAATGTATAGCAATTTTAATCATATTTTTAAAAATACATTGTTTAAGATTCCCATTGGCCTTTAGAGGAGATAAGTGTGTTCTTTTTAAGTATTATTGGTTATGAGATAGATATTCCTGCTCACATTACACTATTAAGGAAATTAAAGAGAAGTCCTACACGTGGGATAGGGACAACAATTTTGTTTGGTCGTCCTCTAAAAGTTTATATAGTAGATATGTTTTCCAGGCTTTGCCATTTAGGGATTCTTTTAACTATATAAAGTGTATCTGTAATAGCAACGTATGCTGTTTCATTTTGTTATTGTGTTTAGGACTACACCCTACATTATCGAGATTGGGAGCCTGGAAAATCTACCTCATGCAGGCATCTATTCACTGAATGCTCTGCGATAAAACCTCTTTTTAGACAGATGTTATTTATTTATTTTATTTTATTTTATTTATCAGTTTGTATTGCACAGCCGGTACCCAAAGGCTTAAGGGGCAGACATAAAACAGGGGACATAGCATGAAATGTAATTCTTAAGCAGTTTAAAGCCGGCCGTTAGCCATCAGTATTTAGGAAAAAAGAAAAAAGTCTTTAATTTCTTCTTGAAATCCACCGTTGAGACGATATTTCTGAGGACGTTAGCTAAAGCATTCCAAGCGAGGGGGGCCGCAATGGAGAAGGCTTCAATGCATACTTTGTTGGTCTTACCATGCAGCGTCTTCAACAGATTTGTATTAGCTGATCTTAGGGTATGGGTACTAGATTTCTTAACAATGTCTTCCATTAAGTAGGATGGCATGTGCCCACTCATACATTTGTGAGTGATGAGCAGGAGCCTGAAGCGGACCCTTGCCTGTACAGGTAGCCAATGCAGGCTCCTTCTTGCCTCCGACACATGATCTCTGCGCTGGAGTCCTTTGATGACCCTCACAGCCCCATTCTGAACCACCTGGAGATGATGGAAATCTGTCGCTGTGATGCCACAATAAATCAGTTTGGAACAAATAATAGCTCTTGCCAGGGTCTCTGTGTTTTTTTCAGAAATAAGGGGCCGAAGGTGTCGTATTAATTTGGTATAATACGAAGACGAGGAGACCAGACCGCTCACCTGAGCTTTCATACTGAGGTTCTTATCCAGGATGATGCCTAATGTCTTGACCTTGCTCTTTACTTCAATGACACATTTATCTATACAAGAATTCTTGTATAAAGGGCCTAGCTTTTCCAATTTGATGCCAGAGCCTACGAGCATGAGTTCTGTTTTGGCACTGTTAAGTGCCAACCATTCGCCACCATCCAATTTTGGATTTTCAAGTAAATTTGATTAATGAACGACTCATCATTGCAATGTATTCCTGTGATAGGGATAACACATTGCGTGTCGTCGGCATAGTTGGCAAAAATTCTCCCTTCTTGTTCTAACATAGAAAAGAATGGAAATATAAAAATATTATAAAAACAAGGGGATACACAGGCTCCTTGAGGAACCGCAAGTAATAAAGGAACTGGATTAGCCTCTGCTGAATGACTAGCCACCCTTACCTGCCTACTGCTTACCACCCTTACCTGCCTACCACTTAGAAAAGAAGAGATCCATTTGAAGGCTTGAGGCGAGAAGTTGGCAATTTCACTCATCCTGGTGGACAGAATGGTATGGTCTACCAAGTCGAAAGCCACTCAAAGATCAAAGATCTTCAATAAGGCAGTATGACCTTTACTCATGCCTTGATGCATATGGGATTTTAAGGCCAAGAGCACTGTCTCCGACCCATGGTGTTGACGGAAGCCTGATTGAAACTTGTGTAGGATCTGATTATTGTTAAGGAAAAGCAAAATCTGATTATATGCTACTCTGCCTAAAATGTTCAAGAGAAACATAGTGTTGGTTATCAGTCTATAGTTTGAGGGAGTAAGTGGGCAGAGGTTAGATATTTTTAGTAGATGTGTAATCCATGCATTTTTTATGTCATTGGGATTGCTCTGCTGACCAAAAGAGGCATTCACAAATTTCGTGAGAGCAGGTATTAAGATGGGAGTACATTCCTTGATAATGATTGATGAGCAGAAATCATCCCTGCAGCTCGTAGTTTTTCATTGGCAATCATTTTTGCAAGTTCCACTTCTGATATGGGAGAGAAATCAAAAGTCTTCATCTCTCTAAAATTCATCTATACTAAAATCAAGTTTCCTTTGGAAACAATAAGCACAGAGCAGACGTGGGCATTTCTTTATCCAAGAATTTGCCTAGTTCTCAATATGAAATCAGTTCAAAGGTGTCCGGTAATAAGGGACTCCCCATCCCCATTCGGCCCCATAGAGCTGAATGGGAATGGGGAGCTTGGATGCACCGGCACCATTCAGTATGGTGCCGGTGCATCCACAAGTTGTGCTTGCGGGTGCCGCACAGCCCGCCAGGTCCAACCAACTTGTGGCGCCGTTGTTACTGTACCGCCATACTTATAATGAGGCCCATTGACTCTACTAAGTAATAACCGCGCAGAAGAGCAAGGATTAGTAACCCTATGGGTGCCGGAAGCTTCACTAACCAAAACCCCCATCCAAACCACAATGTTTTGCCTGAATGGGCACTCTGTCCTGCATTCAGCAATCATTAGTTATCACCACTGACGTTGTTCTCGGGCTCAGCACAGGTTTATCATTAATAAATGGCCAGAGGATCTTCTTCCTCCTTTCTTCCAAAGTAAACAAAGGAGGCGATGAATGGGCACCCTCGATCTTACTGCCACTGGCCTCCTCTAAATTAACAACAATGATTGATTTCATATCCTTTCTATATTTAAGAAAATGCAAAACTGAATATGATCACCTCGTCAGATATTGCCCATGTAGAATTTCCAAATGTAAATAGGGTCGACCTCGTGCAGTTACATTTTTGTTCTAACATGGTGAAATGTGCAGTGCTGGATGATACACATCTATTATTAGCAATGGGTTAGGATGTGTTTGAGTCCTTTGGGTCATTGCATGGCAGAGGGTTGTTGCAATGCAGGGGTAAAATGGGAATTTAGAAGGCCAGTGGTGAGAGGCCACTGTTGAGGATTGATGTCCCTTTAGCCAAAAATGCCATTTGTATGGTTGCCAACTGTGAGGGAACTACAGGCAACCAACAAAGTAGCCAGAAAAATTGGTTGGAATTCATAGGTGCTGTATATGAGAATGTCTCCCAGCTGTCTGATCAGCAATGAAAGAAGAAATTGAAATTGGCCAGCTGGAATACTTGTAGACATTCACATTAATGGTTCAAAACATTCAGCAACTTTGGTGGAGAGGACGCTCAAATTATAAGTTACCGTCTATGTCTGCACTGCTGAGAAAGGTCTCAAAGGTCGTCCTTTTGGTGGCCTGTTATGTGCTATTTGAAATAATTTGGGCATCTCCTCTGATAGAATTGAGTCGGGATGTCTGGATATACTGGCAGTGAAGAGGTCCTTGCCCGGAGACAGTTTGAATGTTTTTAACACCTCTGTGTTGGTAAACGTGTATTTTAATTTGAGAAGGAAACCTTTGGAACTTTTTGTGAATTACATTTCTGAACTCTTTTCTTCTTGCTCAGCTGAATGTAATGCTAATTTTATTTTATTGGGTGATTTTAATAGTGAATGTCTGCACTCTGTCTGGTATGCCCAAGCTGTATGAACCACAGAACAATTGTCCCACAGAGAGCGTGGTCTGGTAATTCGCGAAGAGCTGGATTTATAGGATATGAATATTTTAAATGATAGCATTGATGGTGACCAGCCCACAAATTGTACATTGAAAAACGTTTGTTTTAAATCAACATTTGATCATATTTTTGTATCTAGAGAACTTTATCATCATTGTGTCAAACTGATTATATCAACCCCTGATACAAGTGACCATAACTTGCTTGTTTGTGAATTTATATATACCATTCCCAAGCGTGACACTTCGGTTAATTCACTTGTAGTTGAAGTGAAAGAGAATAACAGTACTCTTGGATGGCGCCCAAGCTATGGACTACGTTTCAACTCGCTAATGAGTCTTTTGTTGAAAATAATGACCTTTATCTTACGGATCCATACTGTTACCCTAGAAAGATTCAGTATTTGGTATCTTGCTTTATTGGTAAATTAGATCCTACTAAGGTTTTATTTATGGAGAAGCATGCCCATGCCTTTGATTTTGTGGTGCAAGCAAAAAAGAGAGAATTATGAGTTAACTTTAAAATGTGCTAAACAATAAAAATGGGGATTATTCATTAAGGGCCCGCAACTGTAGACAGGGTTTTAAAAATTGGCTGCAAAATAATGAGGTTTAGAAAGACTCGGAATCTATGCTGAAAGCTGTCTCTGGGAAGGATTTCAGTATGTTTTGGTTTTTGATTAAAAGCCCAGGAGTCCAAATTCCATTAAAAGCAGTTATCATTGCTGAGTCGGTCTGGACTAAACATTTTGTTTCCCTTTACAGTACAGAAGGCCCACAAGTTCACAGTAGCAATTATGCTATGGATACTTGTTTTTTAAATCTAGAGTTGGAGGACATTTATCAATTGATCCTCAGATGCAAACTGTCTGGAGCTTCGGGCCCAGACGGGTTATCGAACTGGACATTTAAATCAGATCCATGGTTATGGGACTCCATGCTGTATAGATTATTCTATAAGATAGTGAGTACATGTTGCATAGCTCCATCTCGGAGGTGGGCTCATATTGTGGTCATCTTTTAAAATGGGGACCGAGAAATCCAAGAAATTACCAACCACTCTCACTATTAGATACCAGGTGTAAAATATTTTCAACCCTTTTGTTAAGGGAGTTGGAACATTGAGCTGCTTCGGAAGGTGTGGTTGATAAATTCCAACCAGGTTTCAAAAATGGGGTGGGTACATCGCAAACGTGTTTTGTTTAACAGCTTTTAATTACCCAGGCCAGACTCCAAAACAAACAGTTATTTTTAGCTCTTGTGGACCTCACTCAGGCCTTCGACTGTGTCGACAGAAACAAGCCCTTCTGATTGGCATTCCGAAGTACCAGCTTCAGAGACTACAGGTTGTACAGAACTCTGCAGTGCGATTCATTTTTGATTTAACCAGAAGAACTACTATTTCTTCCTTCAGAAGGAGCCTCCATTGGCTCCCAATGAAGGAAAGGATTTTGTTCAAGGTACTGTGTATGGTCTTTAAGTGCATTCATGGCTTGGCGCAGATTCTTCTATCGTCCCAGATTGCGTCTTTTAGTCCCAACCGTACCTTGTGATCTGTCAGACAGGGTCTTCTAGCAGTTCCTCCATCTACAACTGAAAACCTGGGCTGACAGACGCTTTGCCATTGTGTGCCCTCATTCTTGGAATTCTGTTCCACAAAATCTGCAGCAAATTGCATCACCGAGTGGATTCAGGAAGCAACCAAAAACGTATTTGTTTGCTTAATCCTGTTATTTCTAAATCAAGTGTCTAAGTTCTGTTCAGATTTTGATTATACTGTTTTCATATGTGCCCAGATCCAATTTTTGCTGGGTTCTCGCCATGGGATATGCGCTCTATATGTTTAAAAATCAAAATCAATCAAGCTTTGGGATAAAATTAAAAAAAGAAACTGCCCAGCTGATTTGCTAAATATCTTACGGGCTCTCAATGAAGACATGCATATACTTATTAGGTTGGACAACAAGGCCTTGTACGGTAATTGGATCAGTAGCAGCCAGTGTCTGGGGCAAGGTTGTGTTCTTGCACCATTTCTTTTTAACTTTTATATGTTTGATATTGAATCCGTGTTTAACCATTTTAAGACATACCCACCTTGTTTAGGGAGTTTAACCCTTCAGTACGTTGTCTATGCAGTTGACCTTGTGATTTGCAATTAAACAGCAAATGGGCTACAAAGAAGTCTTGTTGCAGGGAGCAATTTTCTAAGAGAGCTAGATCTGTCAATCAATCTGGCAAAGAAAAAGGTGATGACTGTGGGAGCCCATAACATAATGGCAAAGAGAAGTTTTAAGTTTATTTTTTCTTTGAATGGTCTTAAATTGGGAGCAGTAAATGTATTTAAGTATTTGGGCACCATGTTTTATGCATTTAGGAACAAACATAAGGAGTTCAGTAGACTGATGAGTCAGGCCAGAATTGCAGCAGCCCAAATGCGTTCCCTCAACAAGAAATTCAGAAAATTCTCAATTAGGCCTTTGCTTCTATTTAACACACAAAAAAGCATTCAAATAATTACCTATGGTGCTCAAACTGTTGAGTCCAATTTAGAGTGGGACAAAGTTGAGGCAGCCATCTGGAGAAAGACCCTGAATCTGCCGCAGGGCTTACCTATTAGCATAATAAGACAGGAACTAGGTTTGATTTCTTTAGGTGCCTGCGTGAATTGGCAAAAGCTGCAACTGTTTTCCAAAATTCTTATGCCCCCAAATTTCTCAGTGTTTTATGAAATACATTCCAGGGTCGATACGAATAAGTGTAAAGTGCTAATGAATTGGGTTATGGAATGTAAATGTTTATTAATGAAATTGGAGATGTCTAACGAGGACCTAACTTTAACCCCAATCAAGGTGAAATAGGAGCTTTTCGAACTTGATTGGTTGGAAAGTCGTTGTTGGGTTATCGGCAGGCTCATCATTTTATTTTTGATATTAGAGGTTTTAATATGTTGCAGGCATATCTTTTTAAAAATCCTTCTTGTTTTTTAGAGTGGACTTTTTAAGATTAAGATTGAATCTGTTTCTAACAAAAGAAGTTGTTGGTGCCAGGTCTGAGGTTCTGTAATGTCAGTATTGAAAGCCTAAATCATTTAATAATCATGTGTAACTCTTTAGCACAACTAAGACATGATTTATTTTCTAAACATATTAACTATGAAATGAACAGGGACTTGGATTATTTTTGGCATTGGATTTTTAATTCCAACAAATTGTCACTCTGTATTGCAGCTTTGAATTTTTTATTACATTGGGGGTCATTATGACATTGCTGGTCCGGTAACAACGGTGACGGTAGGCTTATCGGCACTGTTGTAACCGGACCGGCACACTACAAGTCTGCGAGCGGGTGCTGTTCCGCCCGCCAGGTCAGATCTAACGGGTGGGACGGGACCCGCAAGCAGACTTTTTCGGAAGCACCGGCACCTATATTAACGGTGCCGGTGCTTCCATCATCCCCATTCTTATTGAGTCCTATGGGACTTAATGGGCATGGGGATTTACATTTGGTAATGCCCCGATGTTTATGTGAAGCCAGGCGCCTGGAAAAAATCACAACTCCGGCGGCAGCCTGCCGGTTTTACCGCCACAGCTACCGCCGGAGTTGTAATGAGGCCCATTGTATTGTATGATCTGATGATGTTGATGAGTTTGTATTTAATCTCTAATGTATTAAAAGCTTACGTTGAGCCATACCGCAATAAATAAATAAATAATTGGTGACGGCAGTGAAATATCTGTTTAGAAAAAAAATCATGCCTTAGTGGTGCTTAGTGTACATGCCAGATTCTCTTATGTTACTCGCACTTTGTCAGTTAACCAATAACTCTTTGTGAATGCATAACCTTAACAAATACATACACTTAGAATAATAGAGGTTTAACTAACAAGAAAGATGTGTTCGTGGCAATAGGCACTTTAAGTGGTAAATACGAATGCACGGGCAGGAAGTGGATGGGTTATTTCAGAAAGCAGGAAGAGCCGCAAGAGGGAAGGAGGAATAAAAGAAGGGAGGAGACAGGATGTATTGTGGGAGGGAGATGAGGCAAGAAGGTGCAAAGGAAAGAGGCAGAGGAGGGACAAGAGGAAGAATTTGCTTTGCACAGAAAAAATGACTGCATAAGAGATTGCAAAATAAATGTGTGGCCATGCTTACAGCACACTAGAAGGATTCTAAAGGCGTGGAATCGTATTTCCCATGGACAGTTAATCACTGGGTCACCCGATACAAACGAAACAGGCCAGGTTACAAGGGTACACACAGACAGCAGCGTTTTCTAGGTCACAAGGAAACATGATTCATGGTGTGTTAAAAACCAGGACGAACAAAGCAACCTCGTGAAACCAGTCATTGAACTGAATTTGTATGAAATAATGGTATGAATAGCACTTTATTATCAAATCAAAAACAGCTTTTCTTATAGGTTATGGCTGGCCAGTGCACCCATGTCACGTGTCACCTAGAACAGGCCCCGCTTCATTTTGCTAACAGTGCTTTAGAGGTTAGGAGTAGGCGTACAATTATTATGAAAGCAACTCATGTACATGTCTGAGAATGCAAAGTGATGCTGTTGAAAAGCAGGACTAGGGGTGGCGTCCTTGAAGCTTTGAGCATCACTTGAGTATTTCCCCTCTACAAAATGATGTAGTTTGGCATTGGGGCAGAATAAGATGTGCCTACGGTGGTAAGGTCCCATGCCTGGTTCTGGGGACAGCAAGTGGGATCATTCGGGGTGGCAGGTGCCTCCTCAAGCCAGTGGATGATAGTCCCTGGGAGGTATGGGGAGGAAGCCCAGGGAAGGCGGGTAGGGGATCTTTCCCTTGCTCGTTCTCTTGTGCCAGGGCACAGTTCCAGGCAGGACTGTTATGAGCCCCCTCCACAATTGACAGAATCTGAAAGCATCTGCAGACAAACTGTGGTCCATATGGGAGAAACCAAGCTTGTCCCTTTATTAACAGGATGACCTGTCTATAACAACTCCCAAATCTCATGCTGCTGCTCGTTTCAAAACCTCAGCAGTGAGAGAAAACCATCCTTGCAATTTAGGAAAAGGTTGCCTGCTGCTTTGCTACCCTTGGCAGTAGAAAGCAAGTCTATTTCAAAGCACAACGATACATTTTGTGATGTCAGTAAACCGTCCATGGTGGAAGGAAAGACTAGCAAATGTGGGGAATGGGTTAATAACTTTGAGCAAGAGGTCAGCTACCCTAATGATTCTGAGGAGGCTGAGGTTAGTGATACCGAGGAGAGAGAGAGGGGGGGCTGGGGGTGGTGAAGGTGAAGCTCAGGTGAGGAGTAAAGGAGAACAGGAGATGCCAACATCCCAGCTAAGGCCTGAGGAGGAGAATTGGAAACTGGTGGCACTGAGGAAGGGACTGGATGGGCTGAGCAGGAGGAGGCTGTTGAGGAAGAGATGAGGGATATAGAGGAAGTGGACAGTGCGACATAGTAGAATGGCTAGAATGGCTAGGAATGGCTAGAATGGCTAGAATGGCTAGGAAATCAGGTGAACCTAATGTCATGAAGTGGAAAAGGAAGGAGAGGGAGGAAATAGACATTGAGTTCACTCAGGTGTTATTGAGAGGCAGATGATTGGAAAAGCAACAGAACAGAGGAAAGTGTTAAGTGATGGCAAGAAGAGGTTGGAGGAGAAGGAGAGATTGAGGAGGTGGTGATAGAAAGAGGTAAATGTGGCATTAGGAGGATGAGGTAGAAGCTACGGGAGAAAGTGGTATTAAGGTGAGGTGGGAACAGCAATACAGGAAAGTAGTGCAGGGTAAAAGCTGATAACAGGAGATGAAGTGGTATAGAGGAGGATTTGAGAATACCAATAAGTGGTCCGGCGGAAATGGAGGTAACATCAATAGGTGGAAGCAGTAGAGAGCGGAAGGCCAGGTGCCAGTCAATGTAGGACGGTTCAGTCAGTGCTAGGCAGGACAGGAAGGGAGGAGTAGGAACCAGAGTGCGACAGTGATAGAACATTAATATCAGAGAGGTGGAAAGGGAAGACACAGGAGAGGTCCACAAAAGCATAGAGCCACATAGACTCCCCTTCCTCTCTCTATGTCTTTCTTTTCCAAGAACATCACGAATGCTTCCCAGGATGGCTGAAAGACCTTTAGCCAGATTCAGGATCTGGGGTCCACAATTAGACACTACAAAAAAAGGGTTCTGCAACCCTGAAAACCCACAATGCAAGAAGACCTGTGAAAGGATAGGTAATAGAAAAAAACATCGGCTATTAGGAATACTGAATAACCAGAAAGACTTTGCAAGGACTGAGACAAGAGGCCTTTGCCGTCTGTTCCTGATCGAGGGCCTGATTTTGACAAGGCGGTTCCATGTGATAATGTTGCTGGCAAAAAGTCACCAGGTAGGTGACATTTTCCCAGCAACATTTTCACTGGATACCGTAAATGCCACGTAGAAATTCGACATGTCCTGCTGCAAATCCTCCCTCCTGCATTCTCATGGGAGGAGTGGACGAGAGATCTCACTGGAACAGCCTTGAAAACGAATGTAAAATGTGTGCAGACAAAGTGCTGTATATCACCTCAAATGGCAGCTCGTAACATCAGAGACACATTCTACATTACGGAAAGTGTTACTAAGCAACCAGATCCATTGTTACTTTCCGTGAAGTATACATCTGGCTTGGATATTAGTTTGCTGATGGGTAGAGTGTTCCCTGTAACGTTTGGTTGTTCCTCCGCACACATGTAGTGCAAAGGTAGGCAATACTCTTTTTTTTGTATTGCTTCATGGTCTGCACGTCCTGCCATCTTGTGGCCTGCATATGAGTTAAGTGAGCAGGGACTGTTTCAACGTGCTTATTACAAGTTCCTTTTTCTAGAGAAAAAGTAAGCTGCCTTTCTGCACTAACGGCTCATTAAGGGGTACTTTAGTTCAGCCCCCTTTTAAATGGTGTAGAACTGGTTTTGTGACTTCAGAATCTGCTTGTATTAACAGCTCTGCATTTTGTGTGGCAACTAGAACCGTTGTCATGATGTAAGGTGAGATATGGAGCAAGACCCGAAACTGGCAGATCCTTTCATCTTTCCACTTCCGTGTTATTGCAGAATATGGTGCTATTTACGAAAGTGTATTTCTGAGTCAGAAGGACACTTTTCTAAATATGCACCATGTTTAGAATTGGGTCCTGAGAGTGTGAGCGATTATAGCAACTCTTGTTGCCAATCCTTCCAAAAGGTAGAACGTTCAAGCAAGGAGGAAACATTGTGTTTATGATTAAAGGCCACTTAATCTAGAGAAATGTTGGCAGATTCAGATGCCCCTTGGTTGTTGCTTAAAGAAAAGATACATCTGAGGCTCTGATTCTGAGGTGTATGAAGGAAGAACACTTTCCTTAAAAGCATCATATTCTAAGGTGTTAATGTGATGGCCTGTCATCAAAGCCACGACTTTTGCATGTGCTGGATTACCTGCTTGACAACAGCCTTAGCAAACACGAGGAACGCAGGGCAGGCACTGCCATGGGATTCACCTTCCAAAAGCAATGGGTTTGCACATAGAAAAGGAGAATTTCTAGGACACCTCTGAGGTGTCATTATACTGTACTGCACCCTTTCCTGTCTAAAATAGCATTTCCCAGACTGCAGCACCACTTTTCTAAATTGCTTGAAACATAAGGACACTTTTGCAAATTAGAAAAGTGGCAGTCTGTAAAGAAGTGCTTGTAATGCCACTGGTACACATGTTTCTAGCAAAAGCTGTAAAGCAGGACATCTCCCCTCCCATTCTTCCACCTACCCTAGAACGGTGGTGCTGGAAACTGGATGGCAGAATGTCTGCTTTCTTCACTACTTGGAAAACGAGCTCACAAGCCTGTCCTCAACTCTACCTCATAGCGACATCGAAAAGATCCATTTTATTTGAGATATCACATTACATCGAGGCCAGTAAGCAGCAGCCTCTGTGGTGGTTGATTGATCATTTTTCCAGCTGGTGGCGGTCACTGGCAAATCCTTTGAACGGATTGCATTGGCCCAATTGCAACATCCAATCACCTGGCAACCCTTTGGTGAGAGATTCTGTGCTTGACTAACGCTGGCTTCCATTGTTGATGGTTTCCCTGTGATTAATTCCTAAGGCATATATTTTTATAAGTATAAAAATAATCAAATTATTATGTATGAACTTCAGAGCGACTATAGAAAGTTTTGCCTAATAGTGTGACCAATGTATAAAATGACTTCTTATTAAAAATAATCATCCTTAATTTAACCGAGGTATGAATTGAACCCAGTGCATTCCTAGTAGCACATAGCTTTCAGGTTTCCCGTGGCAATGCGTGACATGGTCATCAAGTTCTGGTTTTGCTTGGAATTCTGGGAATTATAGTTTTCCTACATTTTGAATGGGGAAGCAACGGACTGGGTGGCCTTCTCAAACATTATCATAGGCAAGTTGTTCCAGGAGTCCCGGGCTCAAAAGGCAGCAGCAGCAGGGCCATCATGCCTTACAATGGAGAGCCACAACCACGGCTTTCCCCCTCCCCCACAAAGGGGAGGATTTGTGCTATGGAGGCAGTTGTTTCCAGCCACCTGCAAGAAAAATGAAGTGCAAAAAATACAAGTTCCAGAATCCTTAGAGTCAATTAACTTGCCACACCTGAAAAGGAAATGACCACATGCCTGAAAAAGCAAAGAAACACAGCCTCCCTGAAGATTGATGCAGTCATGAAAACGTGCATTTGGAGGAGAGCTAATGCAGGAAAACTTGACTGGCAACAGAGCGCCTGCCTTGTCACCAATTTTTAAACATAGGCAAGTTGAGAGCTATGGTAGGACTGGAGTTATAATTCAAGTTATTTCTTAAATTGAGGAAAGTGGCACATAAGGGAAATACTTTGATTTTTGGACATCAGAAAAATACAGGTGAGTATATCTCTATTATAGATCACTTACAGCTCTATATATGACTCAATTATATACATTTATACACTTCAACCATACAATACATTATATGTTTTATATGATATAATTATAAATATAAATTATAAATATACAAATGCAAGGTTTCGAAACTGAGGGCAGGTTGGCGCTATTCAGCACCTGTTTGTAGCCTAGAAGAGCCTGGTTAGCTTGACCCAAACAGCTTCCCGGAGATACTTTTGGCTCCCCGGGCCAACTGATGCCGAACAAAGTTATGTGAATTAACTCTGTGCATTTGGGACAGTCTGTAAATAGTCAAACACATCTGTACAACATCATTTAAAGCATAAGGGGGGTAATAAATAATGGCCAAATGACATCTTTGCATCTTATGTGGAAGTTAGATTTGCAGAGCTCTGTGTACTAGCTCCTCATTCCCCAGTGGCAGGGGTGTAGACTTTTGGTTTTCCCAGCGGGGGATGGGGTCCAGCGGCAAAATAAAAAAAGGCCCATTCTAACATGTGGGACTTTCACACAATTGGCCTTTCCTGGGGGTGGGGAGGCGGGCCCCAGAGCACCTGTGCACTCTGAGCCCCTGCCCAGTGATAGCTCCTGGTCAGTGGTTAATGCTGGATAGCCAGGAGCTGCTTTTAGCTCCTGTTTAGCTAATCTTAATTTCGAGCCCTGACATGCATCAAGAACAAGATATTTATTTTATGTGCATTTCATGTCACCTTTGTACGCTTAATAAATGAAAGACGTAGTAAACTGTTTTATCTAAATCATTTTTTACCATGCTGACGTTCAATACAATACTAGGGCTGGATAGACAAATTGACATATTATTTATGTATAATTTGCATTTTGTATTTTGTGACTGGTCTGGAGTTGATGAGAATTCACTGAGTTATTGGGCCTCAATTGCGGCCGGAATCATAATACTTTTCCGGAGCCTGATATCCCGGTGCCACAGGGAAAAGTCCTGGTGGCCAGGGATGTCAGGTACCGCAAAATATTCCCCATTCCCATGGGAGTGGGGAGACGGAAGCGCCGGCACCGCTGCTAACGGTGCCTCTGTGAAAACTCTGCAGGCAGGGGCTGTTGTGCCCGGCAGGTCAGACCATTGCCTGGCGTTTTGGTCAAGGGAGGAAATGGAAATACTGGCTCAGTTTCATGTTGCTATGCTCGGATATGGTTATCACCTGATGTCAATATATCATTGTGAAAAATAAACACATGACAATTCCCTCAGCGTCTTTTTATTTGGGGTGCTCGCCCGGTGATATTGCAAATTGTAAATTGTGATGAGAATTCCGTTTGAAGCTGCAGTGATTGACTAAAGATAGAGCTAGAAACGTAGTGGAATGTTCTGGTAAAACGTGGCACCTGAAGCAGGCTTTGTGGTTTGCTTTTTGGAATGGAAACTCTTAGCGTAGATCAGTCGAAAGGTTATGTCCTGACCAAGCTTTTTTATCCATATCACTTTGAGAGAGAAGTCTCTTCAGAGCATTAGTACTAGGAATGAAATGAAAGATTAATTGAGGAGCGGAATGTTCGCGATTTGTAGCTCAAAGTATTTATAGTGTGTCTATACGGCACAGGGTGGCCATGCAGTGGAACGATGAGCACCTTATGATTTCACGGCCCTTCTTAAGTTATGTGTGGAAAGGAAACTTCCACACAAAAAATATTAAGAGACCTACCTACAACAGAATTGGAAAAGTTAAATGTTCACATACACGATAGAATTATATGAGAAAGACAACTAGATTATTAAAGAAAGCTAAACGTGTCTTATCAGATTGCGCCTATGTAACAGGTGTTACACTGTTGGCATATTCGCTGAATAAATTAATTAAATCATTGTCATGCCACATATCTTAGAACCACTCTTATGTTTAACTGAAAAATTAATTAAAAAAAGATATACATAATATCAATACAAACATTGTTGAAATAACATAAGTGATCAAGGGGTCGATGTTAAAACAACGAGAGTCTTGTAATAATACCCACAACTTCGCTGTAGTGTTACTGATTTATTAAAATCGACCCCTTGATCAATTATATTGTTTTAACAATGTGTGTATTGATATTATGTATATCTTTTTTATCTAAATTTGTATTATTCATTTAATAAAATTATTTTTTCAGTTAAACATAAGAGCGGTTCTAAGATATGTGACATGACAATGATTTAATGTATTGGTTCATCTATATATGCACCTGCGAATATGCTAACAGTGTAAAAGCATTACTAATCCAGATCCTAACTGCCATAGAGAGGGGTCATCGTTTTCTCACCTTTGATATAGATAGTCTATTATTTCTTCTCCGTTCTGAGAAATGGGTCCCCCGAAAGAAAAGAATCGGGAGGTTACCGAAGTGTTAGGTTCCGCCTATGTAAAAGACCAAACCTTAGCAGCGCAGCTCAATAAAATGAAAAGAAAGACGAAGCAATCACATGGAAATGGGAATAGTACATTCAAAAGGGTATCACATCACCTTAATGTGCAGCTTAAAATGCCTACACATTATTTATTATAGAGTCAAGCACCCAGTGGGGGGCGTGCAGTCTTGGCCGGTAAACATCCCACTAGCCTGAGGCAGGGTGAGCCCGAAGCAAGGGCCCCCACGAGGAATTAGTCCATTCCCCAAGCCGATAATCGTTTTAAAAAAATGTTTTAAAGGGAATCAGCTGCACAATGACAGTGCAAACCCCATTCCCTTTTTAAAAAACAAAAAAGAAGACTGCCATGCAATGTAGCAAAGGCTGTACGTCCCTTTTCGGGGTTCATGGTGGGTTTTGTGGGACGCCAGAGTGTGTGGCAAAGGGCCCGAGGTAGTGGAACGTCCGGTAAGAATGTGAGAGGAGAAAAGAAGCAGAGGAGATAGTAATTGAGGTGGGAGGGGGGGCTAGTGTGACGTCACCAGAGAATGGAGAAGATGACGGCAAGGGGCAGTGGCTCTGAAGGCTGTAAAGGAAACACACGCTTATACTGTTGGTGCAAGCTTGCGTTAGGAGCCTCCTGATTGACTGGCGCCACTCCCCCGGTTGCTAATACAGATTTAAAATGTAGTGGCTCAATTTCGTCTAACTGGTGCAAAATAACTTGAAGAAAGTAAACTCACCATCACAGTATTTTACCAGGCAGAGAGAAACAGGCAGGCTTCCCTCCCACCCTTCTACGAGGCCGCCAACATGGACCAATACTGGGGTGCATGCCAGCATTAAGAGCAGGGATGTCATTTAGGCGTCGCCCTGAGGTCTGTCTTGCTACCCCTGTGGTCACCCTTGCTACCCCTAAAAAATAATCATAAAAAACTTTATTTTATTTTTTTAATTAAATTGAGGCTCCTGGGCTTTGGCCAGCAGCATGTGGCTCTTTGTTTCTGGAGTGGCTGGTTTTCTGATAGCTATAGCCATTAAGTTAGCTCAGCGGGTTGAGCGCTCGCTGCTGCAATGTGTGTGTGATCTGCAGTTTCGTTCCCGGCAAGATCAACTCAGCCTTTCATCCTGTTGACGTTGATAAATGAGTACCAACACAAGTTGGGTAATATTGTATGTATATTTGTTCTATGCGAAGCACTTAAGGGTAAGTGCTATATAATAACACATCATTATCGTTTGGCCTTGGATGTCTGCTTGTATTCACAGTAATTTGGTAATATGGGCCTAGCCCTATACGCGCTGATACTAATAATGATACATATGGTGATCCATTCTTGTATAAATGTATATCACTTCACAGTGATATTGTAACCATATTTTTCGTAGTGTACTTAGAAACAATGCTATGTGATGCCACTTCCTGTTTTGTCAAGGGGTGAAAGGCGTGCTCCATCTTTTCCTGTGATGTCACTTTGGGATGGGGTCAAATGACACACTTTGGGATGGGTCAAATGACATCACTTCTTGTGATGTCATCAGAGGTCAAGGGTCGTGTGATGTCACTTCCACTACCCCTGGCATTTTGGTGAAATGACATCCCTGATTAAGAGACCTCTAACATGGACCAAATCTGGGGTGCATGCCAGCATTAATAGACCTGGGTGATTTCCCAGGCTTCCTGAGACCGAAAAAGAATGGGGGCGTGGATTGGAGACACAAGGGGGCTCTATTCGAGCATGCGCCTGAGATAAAAGAAACCATTCAAAGGGAAAAGTGCACACCATATGAACACAAAGCCAGTATGCTCTGAGTGGCACGCGATACACACATAACATCAGCACATTCACATTTTTCAGAAAACAAATTCAGTGACTCACAATATGACATTGAAACTTGTGTCGATTCTGATCCTGATTTCCTATTGTCAAATAAGGATAAGAAAGTGCAATGTGAGAGGAATCAAATCGACCGCCTAGGCTTTTCAAAAAGAACCAATGTACTTCTGATTCTTCCGACAGGGAAATGTCACCTGCAAATTACCTTTCGGACTCCAAGGTGTGTTTCGAAGTTGGCGATAAAGAGAATCTAGGTCAAGAGAGCCAATCTGACTCTTTGAAGGCGCGGCTAAGGAACCTCATAATACCCTTTGAGAAAGATTTGCAAACTGAAATGCACGCCTTTCACATGCAGGTTAGGTGAGAAACTAAGGGAGAAGATTGTTCACATTATATTGAATGGGCTTTTGGGGCAGGAAACGTTATTCTTTATTGCATTATAAGAGCTCAACCTTCGCCTTCTTGGAGGAAGCGGAGTTTTAAGAAATATACAGATTTAAGAAATGCAAGCACACACACATAATTATGTATCCCCCGTGGACACACCAGGGAGCAGCAAGGACACGGACACCAGGGTCTGGGAGTAATTTATTTAGTGTTTATGGGTTTTTGTTTAGTATTATATAACCCTTCCTGTCCTCGAAATTGAAGACACCATCCGGCCCCTCTCTGGGGCTAGATGGAATTCTGATCCTAGTAAACAACCTTAGAGGAAAAAAGAAGATCCAAAAGTGGGATCCTGCCGTCCCCTGCACACTTTCAAGCACTGTACAAAACAGTCAAAATATCAACTTGAAATTATATCAAATTGTGTACTAATAATTAGCCAATCAGGAAGACATCCATTCAATTTTCATAACAAAAGATAGAATTTTAATAACAATCAATATCAAAAGGTGCAATGATCAAGCCCACTTTTTTTGGCTGACGCGTTTCGAGGTAAAGCCCCCGTCTTCTTGAGCCTCAAGGACTGCAAAGTAAATATCACATAAAAGGACATATCAGACTTGTGCACATTCAAAAATGTTTTATTGTATAAGAAACTAATTAATTTGGGGGGAATGTATTTAATGAACCATTCTAGCTGTATTATCTCATTAAGCATTTTCAAATCCTCTAATCATGGAGCCAGCTGGATGTGACCCTATTGAGATGCTAAAAAGCATTCAATAACCAATCTACCAAGGTAACTCAAGGTAAGTCCCTGTGTGAGAAGTTTCACCATTGTTAAATCCCGTTCGCCGAGTGGAATGAAGTAATATGAGTCAATGGCCTTCATTCCAAGGTGGGCGGTAAGGGATACCGGGCACCGGTAAGGAGACCGGTGGCGGTAATCCCTTACCGCCCTACTACAAGGTCCCTTAGCGGGTCCCACCATTAACGGCTGGTCTGACCAGCCGTTGTGGACTGGACCCGTTAAGGGACCAGGGCGCAAATAACGGGCTTGCAAGTCGCGAAGCCGTTATTAGCGCCCTCCCCATTCCCATTGAGCCCTATGGGGGCTGAAATGGGAATGGGGAATGGCCTTTTCAGTGGGGACTTACCGGTCCCGTAAAGGTCAGACTACACTGGTAAGTCCCCATTGAACTATACCAATGCCAGACCCCTCGGAATGAGGGCCAATGTCGCTCACCAATGCTTCCTTCATGCAACGCACAAAGTTAGTAGGTAGGATTATACCACCAGACAATTCCTGGAGACAGAGAAGAACCAAAAGGCATCTGTTAGATGTCAGTAAATCTCATACCCAGTGTACATCATATTTGTAGTCATAGAGGCGTGACCGACCTTTCTTTAGACTTGCCTCAGCATATCCGTGTTCCATAACGAAATCAGAGTCTGTCTGCGGAGTTTCATCACACACGTGCTTGAATAGATTGCTGTAAATAGTCACCACCTAAAGGCAAATAACGCCTTAAATGTAAATGTAAGTTATATGCTAGTAAAGAACAATAGACAGATCTCCCCAGCCCTGAGGAATGGACTGGGCAGGGGAGAGAATGCTGAACATTGAGTCAAAAAAGAGAGGTAACAGTCTTTTCCTCATCGAGAGAAATTAATAAAAAGGTGTCTGGAACTCTTCCTGTGGTGCTGTGGCCTGAAGCAGTGCCCAGGGGCTGCAGCAACATAAAAACTAGTCTGTGTATGCCAGCAGTGTTATCTGTGAGCCCCAAGCTGCATGTCTGGTGCAGCCTAGGAACACACAGGGCCTGCCAGCATGTCAGCCTGTCTAGGGGTCAGGCTGGGCGAGCCAAGAAGAGGCAAATCACGTTTTCTTTGCTCCAGAGGAAGTGGGGGGGGGCAGGAAAGAGAGAGTGACAGTGACCGTGACAATCAAGATGGTCAAACTCTTCTTCCACTGACTAGAACCCTCCCACCATTCATATCCCACCCCCTTTCCTTCTCAATGGGAACAAAAGCCTTTAGAGATCCAGCAGCCTGTGGAAGGCAAGTCCTTTTGAATGGGTGTGCTCCTTTGATGCGCGGGTCCAGGACAGATGCCTGTTGTACGGCTGTTTTAGGTGCAGGATGTTACCTGCCCTCACAAAGAGACCAAAGAGGAGGCCTGACACTCCAGGTTCATGTCCTGCTATTTGGCAGTCTGATCAGAATGTACATCACATACCACAGCAGAGCTGACTCACAGGAGATGGCACATGTGCAATATCAATTTGGAATGTGGCGGCCGTGATCATAGGTCGTACCATGCACTATTCCTAAACGCAGGCATAGCTTTATTTTAGAGATTATCCTGCCACCATCATGGGTTACTTATGATCAACATTGTTTGGGTAAGGTGGCGCATATTATTGTAAATTCTGCCCCTATGATGAATGTACTCCACCAGGGTGGCCTCTCGTCATGTCAGTGTTTCACAAGTTCTTGGCTTGCCTTCAGGTTCTGGGTGCTCTGTTCCCTGTAGTTTGCCATCTTGGATCGAAGACCAGGCACATAGTCTACTATGTTTTTGGGAAGTTGGGCATTGCCTTCCCACCCTTCCCAAACCAGAATTAGCAGACCTCTAACAGGATAACCAAACAGAAGCTCGTAGGGGCTGAACCCAACACTGTTCTGTGGCACCCCCTTGTAGGAGAATAGGAGGCATGGCAGGAGAATATGCCACTTTCTCCTGAGGGGCTCTTCCACGCAACCTATAATGCACTTGAGGGTCATGATGAGTGGTTTTGAACCACCCAACAATCTTATTGGTTTGTGGGTGAAAAGCCATGGCAAACTTGTAGGTTACTCCACATTCCTCCCACATCACCTTCATATACCCTGATATGAAGTTGGATCTCCTGTCGGAAATAACTTCTTTAGGGAATCCCACACATGAGAATATTTCAATGAGAGCCTTCGTGACCACAGGGGCTTTATTGCTCCTTAGAGGGACAGCCTCGGTGTACCAGGTGGTGTGATCCACCACAACCAAAATGTACTAGTTTCCTGAGGAGGTTTTGGGATCCAAAGGACCTATAATGTCCATACCTATCATCTCAAAAGGCTCTCCAACCACGGGAAGTGGAATTATGATGGCTTTGGTGGCTGCGCCTGCCTTGCCGGATGCTTAGTAAGTGTAGCAGGACCAGACATATTCTTTTATCTTCAACCCCATCTGTGGCCAGTAAAAATGGGCAGACAGCCTGTCAGTTGTCTTTGTCATTCCGAGATGATCTGCCAAAGGAATGTCGTGAGCCAAGTCCAGAAAGAACCTCCTATGGCACTGAGGGACCACCAAATGACAGCTGGCCCCCCATCTTGGAGGTCTTGGGCTCACTGTACAGGAGACTATTCTCCTAGTACACCCTAAACATCCCAGGGGCTTCTCCCTGGGCCTGTGTCTCTGCCCGTTCATGCAGATCTGCCAAAGTTGGACAGTCGTGCTGTGCTTAGCAAAAGTCAGCCTGACTCAAGCCCCAGCTAAGGGCAAGTCTCTTAGCTCAGGCAGATCCTCGGGGTCTGAAAGTATGGTGTCTTTCACCTCAGATTTGGGTACTATGCCTGTAGGCAACCCTGAAGTCACTGAGTCAGGTGCCACTGCAGCATGAACTTCAGTGGCCACAAGACCCTCTCCTGCCGCAGCAGGTGCCTCTGTTGACTCTGGAATCCATACTTGGTAGCACCGGCTGAGCCGGTCTTTCGCTGTCATCAGTTGAAAGAGTGCCTGGACCCATGGCTGCCAGGGTTGCTTCCCAAGCTGCTTCCTTTGCCTTAGATCGTGTGACCGCAGCAATGATTTTGGAGTCAGGTTTATCATTTCCCAGAAGCCAGTCTACTCGAATAGCATCTTTTACAGCAACTTGGAGCTGAGAGGATTCTCCCCTTCAGCTGAACTCCACAATAGCCAGTGGGCGTTGGGTGAGACCATCGAATCTCCTAACTAGTCTGGGAGGACAATGGATGATCTGGACATTAGTGATATTCGCAGCAGTATCACGAAATACTGGTCCTCTGCTCCCATTAATGAACATGTGGTCTAAAAACATCTCTGTGTTAGCAGGCACTGGAGCACCAGTGGGAGACCCAGTGTCTTTCCCACTCAGGGATACCAGAGTGCATTCGGCCCACCCCAGGCCGAGTGCAATTCACTTTCTAAGATGCCTACATTGACTATTTCTTCCTCTTCCTCCTCCTCCATGAAGGATGCCCAGCTTGGGTCTACCTTGCAGGGGTGATCTCCCTTCCTATGTCTCTGATCTCCGTAGACAAGACAGCCTTGTGTACCTGTGAATGTGGGTGCCCCAGTGCTAGGGGTGCCCTCAATTCTCCTTTCTGTTGGAGTGGACGATTCAGGTGACTGGAATTTCCCCTCTGGCTTTTAGGGCCCTTTCTCAGCAAGAGGGTGTGGACCTTTGTCCTTACCCTCTTTGAATTTACTTTTCTCACCCTTTTCCTCATCTGGTTTGGATGCAATGACCACTGTCTTTTTTTGGACACGAGTAGCCACAAACCATTCCGCTGCCTTAGCAAGCTCCTGAGGGTCTGTGATACTATTATCCACTAGATGCTGGTGTAACTCCAGCTCACATTGTTAAAGTATGCTCACACATGCAATCAGATTAAACATGCCCTCAAATATTTCCACTTTGTTACTTGTGACCCAACCACTCAGATATTTCATGGACTGATGCACAAATTGAGGTATTGTCCTGGGGTTTTGCAGAACTTCCTGACGACAGCGCCCTTCATCTTGGAATAGATAGGCCTCTCTTCAGGAGTCAACTGAATAATTACATCAGTTCAAACCGTCAGTAGAACAAGTTGAATATGAACCTTCCCCTCCTCGTTTGGCTGGACGAAGTCCGTAGTATGGTGGCGCTTAGGCTTCCCTTGGAAGCCACCCCTGGAGACACTTCCTTCCCCACTGGAGGTTTTGGTGACTTCCTTCTGGGCCTCGTGTACCAGCTTAAACAACATCACATAGTCCTGGCTGCTTCTGTTCCTCAAGAGCCCATCCTCCTCTCCTCTAGGAGGTAGAGCCTGTCAGTGTCTAATGCTGCAAAGGTCATGGCCTGGCTGAAGGTCGAGATCTATCCGATGAGTGCGATTTGTGGGAGACTCATAACCCTTGGGATACCACTGTACCCAACCGGTGGGAGGAATTCTGAGAAGCGCTATCGCTGTCACTCTCCTCAGCGGTGTCCACGCATGCCAGGTGCATGGGCAATAGGGCTAAGGGGTCCAGAATGCTGCTTGTCCCCTGAGATCCCACCATCCCCCTATCTTCCTTGAATGCCTGGAGGCTTTTTAGCAGTTCATCTTTCTTAACCTTATCGCGATGGAGGAGACCCCTCTCTCAACATAGGTCACACAACACACTTGATGTCAAGGTCTGCACCGTGCTCATGTCGAGTTCTATGCTTGTAAAAATACCTTGGCAGTAAAAACTGACGTTAACTGCACACTTATATTTTGTCTTGCTGGGCTGTAGGCAGAGTGTGTTTCAAACCCCACTGCTGCCACCAGTGTGACAAACTGGATTGTTCTCTGCAAGAGTATAATGATGAGTAGGGATACAATGGCCCACTCAGCCCTCACACTTCTACAAACCAAAAATACAGTGCAATCATAAAGGTAAAACAGGGACAGTTAAAAGCTATACCTCCTTCACCTTTTGTGATAACATGGGCCGACAGAAGGCTATGCTCTTAGGAGGGGTGTGGAGGTGAACCAGAAGTGACCCAAACAACACAGTTTCACAGTCCAAATTAAAGGGAATGTCCAATCAAGGTTATAGGTTTTATATATATATATATATATATATATATATATATATATATATATATATATATATATTTTAACCCCTCAAGTGGTAAGGACGAGTATGCGTGTTCTTTTTGCATAGACTTGATTAAAGCTCAGCAGTTAAGTGGTTAATCAAACACACCATCTGCATGTAGATGAATAGAGAATACTGTACAAAACCCACCCCAAAGGGAGACCAGAGATGCAACAGACTGCTGGAGAAAGTAGCACTTTCCAAGGTTGGTAGGTAATTCACTAGCCACAAAAAGGATATCTTTGTTGAAAACAGGAGTGATCAAGACCTAACCAGTCTCTAGGGTCCAAGTGGACCGAGCGGGCAGTTAGAAGTCAATAGTACCTGGATTCAGTTCCTGGTGGGCTGAGGAAGTCAGACCCAGGGTCGAATATAGATGCAAGCAGATCAAGCTCAGTTCGGGCATGTTGGATTGTGTGGGCCCAAGCAGCAGCAGCGTCAAGTAGGGGCTAAGGCAAGTGCTCTGTGCAGTAGAAGGGCGGCTCTCAAGGATGTAGGTCGGGGCAGTCCCAGGAACGCTTTACAGTTGTTCAAGCAGAGTCAGGCTTTAGCCATCGGGAGGGGTCAATGAGTGACGCTCCAATTGTTCGAGTATGTGGGCGATGGTCGTCGAAGTGGTGATCTTGGGTATATCAGTGTGCAATCATGAGGTGGCAATTCAAGAGATAACTGGGTTCAGCTATCGTTGTCACCCCCTGTTAGAGTTGGATTGTGACTCTCCCGTTATTCGGTTTGGGTCCTGGCATTGAGCAGTCACTTCGAGCCTAGCATGTGAGCAGCTTTAGTTAGGACACAATCCAGTGTTGAGCTGGTTGAAATTGCAAGTAAGTTCAAAGTGGTGGAGGAATGCAGCAACCACAGCCGGTGACTTCCCTCTTCTTCAAGGTGCAGTGAATACGGAGCGACCGGTTAGGTGGGGTAGAACAGAGAGCTTTGGCTGGTCAGTTGCTCCAGTTGCTGTGAGGCTCACTTGGGGGGACTCGAGGATAGGATGGTTCCTTTCAGGGTCTGCTCTCCCAGCTCAGGAGATCCCAGCGCAGAGTGGATGGTCCTGATCCAAAGCAGAGATCACTCCTGATGTGCAATGGGAGAGGGTAGGCAACAGATATCTTTCTTTTGTCTTGGAAGATTCCTGCTTCACCTCAGGCTGAGGGCTTTGAAAAGTACAACTTCTCAAAAGGAAGCCCAGTGAGTTCTTCAGAGCAAATCTACGGTCTTAAAGGATCCAAGAGGATCTGAGAGAATCTGAAGAAGGGGTGGGAGACCACTTTTTTTAAAGGCACAAGTCCCCAGGTAATTGGACTAAAGCTAGCCTGCTTTAGTGGTCCAATCGCTGCCCTTGAACTGAGTGGACTTTGCCCTTCTGATGTCACACCCAAAGTGCTTTGCTCCAGAGGAAGATGAGAGGACAGGAAAGTGAGAGACGGACAGTGACAATCAAGATGGTGGAAGTTCCATTGACCAGAGCCCTCCTGCCTATCACATCCTGTCCCCGTCCCCATCCCTTCTCACTGAGAAGAAAGGCCTCTAAAGATGCAGCACCCTGGCGTGAGGCTACTCCTTTTGGATGAGTGTGCTCCTTTGATGCCCGGGCCCAGAACAGCTGCCTGCTGCATGGCTGTTTCAGGTAGAGTGTGTTACCTGCCCTAACAAAGAGACCAAAGAGGAGACCCCCAGCTGCCAGGTTCCTGTCCTGATATTTGGATGGGCTACACCCGGCAGACCAGAATGCACATCTACTTCCACAGCAGAACAAATTGTCTTTGGGTATTTTGTCTGTCTTCCTGCAAAAAAGTTCTGTTTTCTGTGAGAAACCCTGTGCGTCACACTTTTTAAAGTATCTGAAGGAAATACCCACTCCTTTGTAATATTAGAATATGTGTTGCTCCGTACACCTCAAAGCATTTCACAAAAAATCATACTTATATAGTAAATATTCATCATACGTGGCATCATACTACGTGGCAAATAAGGAAAACCTACAGGGGTTGTCATTGGGTCAAGGGGAACATCTAAGTATATTTTCTATAAGGCTTTGGGCTGTGATTGGACATCTGTCAGGTGGACAACTCATGCCCACCCCTAGTGCAAGTCATCTTCAACACTTATTAGATACATCGTATATCATTGACTCTCAAACTATAAGGCCCTTTGTTATATGGCCCTCTACAATTGGTTGGCATGCTCGCGCCCTTCTGCAACATTTGGCTGACTAAAAGCATGTAAGCTCTACCCCAAGTGCCAGGAGGAGGACCTACCCACCCGATTAGACCATCATTTCTCATCACTGATGCCTTCTGCCATGAAGATTGTCTTTGAACTTGGCCTTCCAAAGTATCCTTGCTTCTGAAAATATAAGTTCATAGTTCTGGAACTGCATGCCCAACTCTATTTCCATCCTTGGCTCACGTGACGGGAGACCACAATTCGACCCATCGTGCAGCATTTCATTGTCTTAAATTAATACAACTTGACACTCATGGTGTTCTTTATTTACAACTTAACAGGGAACGATTCAGTATCTCACGTTCAATGTCTTCAAGGATAGATACCCAGTCTTGGCTGCTTCAGCCTTGACACCAGGCCAGACAGCCCTTCCAGACTCATCCACAATCTTGGTTACTTCTTTGCTGCGACACATCTTTCGGCCCTTCTATCCATGGGTTAGAACTTACTAAAGTTGTGACACTGATGTCCAGCTTCTATATAATGGTGGCTCTGTCTGCAGTCTAATTACTACCTATAGCCAGCTTCTATGATTACTTAGGGCCTCATTACACGGATGGCGGTAGGGATTTACCGGTACCGGTAAAATACCGGTACCGGTAAATCCCTACCGCCTTACTACGAGGTCCCTTTGCGGGTTGGAGGATTTAACGCCTGCTTTTTGCAGGCGTTAAAATCCAACCCGCTAAGGGACCTCGGAGCTAAGTACGGCACCGCAGAATTGCGGTGCCGTAATTAGCGCCTTCCCCATTCCCATAGAGCCCTATGGGGCAGAAATGGGAATGGGGAAGGGCAATGGCGGAAGGGGTATTTACCGCCCCTCCAACCTTGGAATGGGGCGGTAAATCCCCTTTCCGCCAAGGCGGTGCCGGTATTTTACCGGCATGAGCCATGGCGCTAATAGCGCCATGGCTCACCGCCTACCGTGTAATGAGGCCCTAAATCTACTTGCGTTACTGCGTCTGTACAGTTATTGAATGGCTTGCATTTGCTGCAGTGCTCTCCACACGTGCGATCTTTATTTTGCATATGAAAGTTTACTCGATTCCTTACTTAGTCATCAGATTATATAAGGTTCATGCACTCTCCTCCTCAGCCAGTCTTCTCTGTGCATCACGCTTGTTTCTTGTGACGTCACCAGCTCCTTTTCTTGGTTTTTCATATTTCTTCAGGGACTTGCTCCATGAGATTTTCATCTCTTGGGGAATACATCTGATAGGGCTTTCTTAGTGGATACCTTCTCTCAAAGATTTGCTGTGAAGTGGTCATAACCACTGGTGTTAAGCATGGCACAATTTCTGGCTTCCAGCATATACGTGGGAGGGGCCAGGACTTCCTGCAGGGGCACTTGGCTGCTCCTCTACAGTTTAGATATAAATTGGAAAATATGTACAAATATCACCATTACACAATTAACACATTATTACATGGTTTAGACAGAAATTAGGGATTGGTAGTACGGAGGATTGAATAAGGGAAAAGAGAAAGTAACATTCCACTTTAGATATTGGCCTTGCTGCATATTATACAACAACTCCACAAGGGTGATCCAATTGATAAACATGCAGAATCTCTATGTCCATCACCAATGCATAAAATGTCAATGAATTGCTCCCAGTGTTAGGATTAACAACCAAATGTTTATTACTAGTCTGATGCGTTCTGCCCCCCTCGTAAGGGTATCGTACTTCCACTGATACTCAGGTTTGTCTCCTGCTCACCCACTGCTTTCTTTACACTTCTTGTGGTCCTTAAATTGAGATAATCCCTCATTCTTGTTATCAGGGATAAATCCCTTGTTCCTATAAGAAAAGTGAACTTGTTCACATTCATATTTCTTTTAAATTCATAATGTATGTGTTAACACCCCTTGTTCATTTAAGGAAAATTAGCTCTTTCATACCGCTCCTTCTGATGGAATTACTTCAGCTTTGAGATGCTGATTCAAATGAATACTGTTACGGAGAATTCTCACTTATGGCTAATTTCCCTTACCTATAGAGTCCCCCAGCAGCTTTGCTGGATCTGAAAGGGTTTATTTCTTTTTACCTGCTAAGAGTGAGACTCTTTCTTCCCACTCTTAGGCATCTTTGCTATGTGTGTTCTAGGCTATTTTTGTGTTTAATGCCTATGGGATCTTTTCTCTCACCCATAGGAACCATCTTTATGCACATGTGTTGCACAGCACCCTCCGTGCAGTGACACAGGGGTGTCCTAGCGACCCCCAAACATAGACTCCATACCCTGGGGCTGACTACTGTCTCGCAGGGCATGTAAAGTCCCCTTTGACTTTACTAGTCAATCTCTATGAACTAAACCAGTACAACCCATCTTAATATGGAAGTACTGGAAGGGGTTAATAGTTTTTCCCCTATGTTCATTTTCAAGAGGGTACCTATAAAGTCCTCCTCTACAAGGTTTCTGGCTGGTGGCAGTGGTTGCTACCTTTTATATTCGACCGCGAATATTTCCCTATGAGATTTTCCCATTGTTCGAGGCTAACACTTTTACTGACAGCCTCTAACAGACCGCCGGTTTATTTAATTATTAACTTTACTCCAGTAGGTTTTATTTGCCAGAACTTTGATATAATTTCGTTCTCGTTTCTTACTCTAAACTCCTAACCCAGGTCGGGGATCCTTTGTTCGCTCTTTTGGCAGGCTTCTGCCAAGAAGCCCTCCTTTCGGCGCCTCTGAGTCTGGGGTGGGTCTGTGGTTTGGGAGGAGGAGTAGAACCCCTGGACAGAGTTGCCGCAGCAACTCAGGTCGCACTCTAACCTGATAGGCTGGAGGGTCTCCCGCCAAGAAGACCACTCCACTGTGTGAGTGACAGCTAGGCTGTATGAATGGGTCTCTTTCTGTATAAAAGCAGGGTCCTGAGGACTGGAAAAGCAAGACTTCACCACTGGAACTACGGAACCGAAGGGGAGAGAAGCCACAGACATCTTCAGCATCTACACCACCGGTGAAGCCCTGCCGGATCGTCTCACCACTTTTCTTCCACAAGATGAGAGGAGATCTTCAGCGAAAGAGCCTCCTTCCCTTGAGCTGGTGGGGTCAACCAGTTCACCTATCACTCCCTCAGACCTGCCTTGGTCGAATCGACAGTGCCCAGCACTTGCAGACCAAATAGCCAGACAGCTATCGACCCGGACCGCGATTAAAAGGAGCGTACCTTTTAAACTTCGTTTGGCAGCACCGTGGGTGGTTTCATCCCTGGGTAGTGCAGCGTCTCGAACCTTCCTCCACGACGAGAGCCCCTCAACCTGCAGGAACTACCAGGAACAACTGCCACCGCAGGAGCTACTTCTTCACATTTAAGGTACATTGTTCCGCCAGGCCGCCCTTTCTCCATAGTAGCCTAAAGGTGTTTTAAATCCTTTAACTACTTGTGGGGTCGGCCGCCCTCTCTCTTAACATTGTCTTTCGCCTCGCATCTACCTCTTCAATATTTTTCTACTAAAGACTTGACTGCAGCTACAAGAACATTTTGGCTCCTAAGCTCTTGGTCCTGTACCACTGACTCTGGCTCAGGCCTATTGACTCTGGCTGATTTGTTAGATCTGCTCTCACTAGATTGGTTTTCAATGAGAAATGTGTTGATGCACCTAAATCTTCTAAACCCCTCTTCCTTCCTACTGTTTTAACTTGTGGAGTGCCATTTTGCTCAGTTTCCATTCACTTATCTTTTAGCTAAAGTGTTACTGTGCATTACTTGTTCACAAAACCTCAGGGAAGTGTTGCTAGGGGGGGTCTGAAGATATTTCGGTTTAACTTGTGCTTTCCCTCCCTTTCGTTGAATTGCTAGAGTGCCATTTGTAGTTGGTTTTCACTGTGCCGTTTTGCTCAGTTTTCACTCTACCACAAACTTGTCTACAATTGAATGATATGATATGATATGATATGGCATTTGTAACGCGCCTATACACAAGTGTTTCAAGGCGCGACAATAGGGAGTTGTATTTACTTTTCCTTGACTGAATCTTTACTTACTTTACCAATTGTGATTATGTGTTGATTTAGAAGTGTATAAAATAAATATGTATTCCCTTTTTGATACAAAACTTTGGTCAGTGTTTCCTTGCTCCATAGTAGTGTACTACCTATTGTGTAAACCCTGAATACTGCTCATCTCCCTCTTGAGATAGGTCTGACTGCTCAGCCACAGCTACCAACTAAATCTTTGTGGTACAGACTGATACCAAAGGGGATTTATTGCTCTCACCTGTAGTCCTAACCTGGTGTAGTGCTCCGTAAGGGAACTGCACTGGATTCTGCCTAACACTAGTGTACAGCGGTGAGGATAAAAGTATTGGATTTACATTTTAGTGTGCTACTAGTACCTTGGTGCAACTAACCACAAGGTTAACAATCACAAAAAGTTATTTTAACAAAGTCAAGTATGGAAAGTTATAGTCAGGAGACCCTCCTTGCACAAACTGCTGATTATCTTAAAGATTTGTGCAGACAGAAAGGTCTTCCTGTCAAAGGCAAGAAAACAGAAATGATTGATAGACTGTTAGAGAAACAAAGTCTGGATAGGGGTGCTGTAGGCCCTACTACTCCAGCAAATGTGGCAAACAGTAATGAGGATAATGTTGAAAATGTTATTGTTGAGTCAGATGAGGAAGAGGAGGATAACAATGCCACCCCCTCTGGTCCTCTGCCTGCTCAAGGACCTCAACCTGTAGCTACTGGACCCTTACCAGGTCCCACATTAAGTCCTGAATTTATATCCCTAGAAAAAATGAGACTTGAACTTGAATTCAAAAACATTGGTGCCCAAACTGTACAGAGACATCAAGAACTAAGGCTCAAAGAAATGGAGCTCAACCATGAGCTATAGATGAAGAAATTGTCTTTGGAAAATGCTTCTCTCCTCGAATCCTCTAGATCTTACAGTCCAAAAAGACCTTGGATGCCTAAAGAGATTGTGGGTATGTATGAACCTAAGTTGGATGTATTAGATTGGCTTGCTATGTCTGAATACAGTCATGTGCTCCAGGATATCACAGGGAATCAGTTGATCCCCTGGTTATTCTATAGGCTCCCTCCTGTTGCATCTGATGTGGTAATGGAGTTGGGGGAGGTGGATAGGATGGATTATGAATGTGTAAAGCTAGCCTTAATAGCTAGATTTGGGAAGACTGCTTCCCAGTACCTTAAGAGGTTTAGGACCCTCAAAAAGCATGATAGTACCCCTTGGGCTACTTGGGAGAATGAATGTTTGGAGAACTTAGAGGGATGGATTAAGGGTTATAGAGTTAACACTTATGAAGGGATGAGAAATCTTGTTATGATGGAGTCTATCTATGATGCCTGCTCTCCTGAGCTCAGACAGCACTTGGCTGATTCAAAGGAATTAGATTCCAAGAAACTAGCTAAGGCTGCTGGCTTGTGGGTTGCCAACAGGGCCACTCACAAGGATTCAGGGGTAACTCAGAAAAAGGATGAGGGAAAGCAGCCTAAGAAAGACACCAAAGAGAATTCAAATAACTCCAATTCCAAATAGGGCCACAAACAGAATCCTAAGGGTAAGCCACAAGGGAAACCAAATCAGGCTAGTGTACCCTCTGGTCCCAGACCAGAAGGAGGTCAGCACAAGCCACCATTCATAAAGACATTTGGGAAATGTTATGTTTGTGGCTCTACTGATCATGTGAAAGGGGATCCCAGATGTAAGGGTAAACCTTCAGGGGTCCACACTGTCTCCTTAGCCTTCACTCCAGAGGAGGAAGTACATATGGTCAGTGGAAACTTTCAATTGCTGGCTGATGACCCCATTGGAATCTCAGCTAGTGTATCTTTAGTATCTCTTGGGTTGTGGGAACAACATAATTTAGATGTGTATAAATATATCCCTCCTAATACTAAAGAGTATTATAAAGACAGTGTCTTAGTCAATGGTCAGGAGACCCCTGCCATTAGAGACAGTGGGGCCAACATAACTGTGGTGGAAGAATCTTTTTTCAAGGTGGAGGATGTTGCTAAGGCACTCAAACGCCTCACCAAGTTAGCTGGAGGGCCTGTGCAGATGCTTCCCCAATTACCAGCTCTCATCCAGTGCAATGAAATGACTGTCAGGATACCTGTGAGTGTACAATCTGAAGTACCAGGAAGGGTGCTGTTGGGCAATGATCTGAAAGATCTGGGAGTAGTGTCAAGTACCCCCAGACCTCCTAGTAAGAGATTAAAGGAGCTGACCATACCTGCAAGGGAGATGACGTTAAGAGGCTCTCCGGAGGAGATGATGTAAATCACTCCTACCCCACTGGAGTTACTAACTGCTATTTCCAAGCAACCACAAGCAAAGGGGAAACCTAAGACTTCAATGAAAAAGACAGCAGAAAGCACCCCAGTACTGCCAACCAGGAAATCTCCTAGGTTAGCAGAAATCACACATGTGATTCCTTCTCCAGCTGAGGCTGAGAGAGAGGTACAACCCTGTGTGGTTGAACTAGAGCCTGAGGACTCAGATCTAGTAGGAGGCCAGGAATTAATTGGAGATCTTGACCCTGTGGACCATCCTGAGCTGCAGTCTTTACTGGCAGAAGGGGGACCCCAAAGGGCAGACTTCAGTAAAGGACGAAGAGAATGTCCAACTCTGGAATGTCACCACCAGGCAGCTTCTCAGCTTGAAGGGCAGGAGCCTGGGAAGTATAGGTTACACTGGGAAGATGGCCTCTTCTATAGTGGACTGACAGAGTCAACCCCTTGATACTACAAGAGGCTTGTAGTACCCCAAGCAAACCGACTCCAATTCTTGCAACTAGCCCATGAGATACCTTTGGCTGGTCACTTGAGCTTCAAGAAGAGCAAGGAAAGGCTCGTTCTGTACTTTTATTGGCCTAAAATGGGGGCTGAGGTAGATAAGTATTGCAAGAGTTGCCACACTTGCCAAACTTCTGGTAAAAGTGGCTCCGAGAACGTGGCACCTCTAGTGCCTCTCCCTGTGGTGGGAGTACCATTTGAGAGGGTAGGAATCGACCACACAGCTTCTCAGCTTGAAGGGCAAGAGCCTGGGAAGTATAGGTTACACTGGGAAGATGGCCTCTTCTATAGTGGACTGACAGAGTCAACCCCTGGAGACTACAAGAGGCTTGTAGTACCCCACGCAAACCGACTCCCATTCTTTCAACTAGCCCATGAGATACCTTTGGCTGGTCACTTGAGCTTCAAGAAGAGCAAGGAAAGGCTCTCTCTCTACTTTTATTGGCCTAAAATGGGGGCTGAGGTAGATAAGTATTGCAAAAGTTGCCACACTTGCCAAACTTCTGGTAAAAGTGGCTCCAAGAACGTGGCACCTCTAGTGCCTCTCCCTGTGGTGGGAGTACCATTTGAGAGGGTAGCAATCGACATTATTGGTCCCCTTGATCCTCCAACTTCTTCAGGCAACAGGTTTATACTTGTTGTAGTAGACCATGCTACTAGGTTCCCTGAAGCAATTCCTATGAGGACTGTTACAGCTCCGGCTGTGGCTAAGGCCCTTCTTGGTATTTTTACCAAGGTTGGGTTTCCTAAGGAGGTAATATCCGACAGGGGGTCAAATTTTATGTCCCACTACATGAAGGCCATGTGGAAAAACTGTGGAGTTACCTACAAGTTCTCAACTGCATACCACCCTCAGACCAACTGGTTGTTAGAAAGGTTTAACAGAACAACGAAGAGCATGATAGGAGCTTTAGAAGACCCCCTCAAGAAAAAGTGGGATCTTTTACTGCCATGCCTTCTCTTTGCATATAGAGAAGTCCCTCAGGAGGGAGTGGGTTACAGTCCCTTTGAACTTCTCTATGGCCATCCGGTTAGAGGTCCCTTGGCCCTGTCAAGGAGGGGTTGGAGAGTGCTCCTTCCCCCACCCCAGTCAGAGTCACTGTCTATGTGATAGGACTCCAGAGGAGAATGTCACACATGATGGCTGAGGAAAGTGATAACTTGAAAGCAGGTCAGGCTCTGGTCAAACATTGGCATGAACAGAAGGCCAAGATGGTTGAGTTTGCTCAAGACCAGCTAGTTCTTGTTATGGTCCCCACAAGGCAGAGGGCCTTGCAGGACAAATGGATGGGACCCTTCAAGGTTGTGGGTAAACTTGGAGAGGTAAACTATCTGGTGGACTTAGGCAATCCTAAGGAGGCTCCTAGAATCTTTCACATCAACCATCTAAAAGCTTATGGGCCTCATCACGACTTTGGCGGTAACCCTTAAATCCAGCGGTAGCGCTATTACCGCCGGATTTAAGGGTCTGCCAAATCAGGACTTTGGCGGATTTCGCCCCAGCTCTGAGCTGGGAGGAAATCCGCTGAAAATTCGCGCTATTACCGCCGGCAGGAAATCCACCGGCGGTAAGAGCGCAAATTTTCCCCATTGAGCCCAATGGGGAATGGGGCATTCCCGAATGGGCTCAATGGGGAATGGGGATTTACTTTACCACTGAACTCGTGATCCGGCGCTATTAGCGCCGGGGAGTTCGGCGGTAGGGCTAATACCGCCAGCGGTAATACCGCCGGCGTAACCGCCCAAGTCGTGATGAGGCCCTATGTCTCGAGACCAGATCTGGGAGCATTGCTTCTAGCTTCAGTACAAGAGGAGGAGGAGAGTGAACCTCTGCCTGACCTCCTCAGAGGCAAACCTCTAGATGAAAAAATAGGAGTCAATCTCTCCTCTAGTCTGACACCTGAGCAACAGGAGGAGTGCAAACTTTTGTTAAATCAATTTGCCCCCCTGTTCGCTCTGACACCAGGTTTGACCTCTTGGGGCCAACATGATATCCAAACTGGTGACTGTTTACCTGCCAAAAGCAGGGGCTACAGGATGACAGAAAATGTAAGAACCCACATCAAAGGAGAGGTCAACAAGATGCTTGATATCGGGGTAATAGAGCCCTCTAATAGTCCATGGTCTAGCCCAGTTGTGTTAGTACCAAAGGCAGAATCCAAAGAGTTGAGATTCTGTGTGGACTATAGAGCTCTAAATGCAGTCACTAAAACTGATACCCATCCTTTGCCAAGGACGGATGAGCTGGTGGATAAGCTTGGTTCAGCCAAGTTCCTCAGCACATTAGATCTCCCGTCAGGCTATTGGCAAATAGCCCTGACTGACCATGCCAAGGAGAAAACTGCATTCTCCACCCCAGTTGGCTTATACCAGTTTAAAGTTATGCCTTTTGGATTAAAGAATGCACCTGCTACATTCCAGCAGATGGTTAATCAGGTTCTGAATGGGATGGAGGACTTCTGCATGGCGTACTTGGATGACATTGCAGTGTTCAGCCCTACTTGGAAAGAACATGTTGACCACCTAGGATATGTTTTGCAGGCTCTGGAACAGGCTTATCTGACCATAAAGGCAAGCAAATGTCAAATTGGTCAGAGTAAAGTGGTCTACCTTGGGCATGAGGTAGGAGGTGGTGAAATAAGGCCTTTGCTCAGCAAGATTGAAGCTGTGCAAAATCGGACAACCCCTTCTACTCAAACCCAGGTGAGAGCCTTCCTAGGCCTCACTGGGTTGTACAGAAATTTCACTGAGAACTATGGGTCCATAGCTTCTCCACTGAATGTATTCTCCTCTCCTAAGTTCCTTAAAAAGATCAACTGGAACGAGGAGTGCAAACAGGCCTTTGAAAGCCTGAAGAAAGCCCTTTGTCAAGCTCCAGTTCTCAGAACTCCTGACTACCACCAACCCTTCATTGTACAGATAGATGCTTCCAATATAGGTATAGGTGCAGTACTAAGTCAACTGGATGAGAAAGGTAGGGAGCACCCCATTTGCTTCATCAGTAGGAAACTGAAGGAACCTGAGACAAGGTGGGAAACTATTGAGAGAGAATGTTTTGCCATCGTGTGGGCTTTGAAGAAGTTAAGACCATACATATATGGATCTACTTTCACCATTCAAACAGACCACCAACCCTTGAGATGGTTGATGCAAATGAAAGGGGAAAACCCAAAACTGCTAAGACGGTCAATCTGCCCCTAAGGGTTTGATTTTACCATTGAGCTCAGGTCAGGATGTCACCACCAAATTGCTGATGGTCTCTCTAGGATGTTTATAACCGACTAAAGGTATGAGACTCATCCAGGAGTGGATTAAATCCTCCTGTCCCTTAGTCTGGGGGGGAGGGCGAGTGTTAGGGAGAATTCTCACTTATGGCTAATTTCCCTTACCTATAGAGTCCCCCAGCAGCTTTGCTGGATCTGAAAGGGTTTATTTCTTTTTACCTGCTAAGAGTGAGACTCTTTTTTCCCACTCTTAGGCATCTTTGCTATGTGTGTTCTAGGCTATTTTTGTGTTTAATGCCTATGGGATCTTTTCTCTCACCCATAGGAACCATCTTTATACACATGTGTTGCACAGCACCCTCCGTGCGGTGACACAGGGGTGTCCTAGCGACCCCCAAACATAGACTCCATACCCTGGGGCTGACTACTGTCTCCCAGGGCATGTAAAGTCCCCATTGACTTTACCAGTAAATCTCTATGAACTAAACCAGTACAACCCATCTTAATATGGAAGTACTGGAAGGGTTTAATAGTTTTTCCCCTATGTTCATTTTCGAGAGGGTACATTAAAGTCCCCCTCTACAAAGTTTGTGGCTGGTGGCAGTGGTTACTACCTTTTATATTCTACCGCAAATATTTCACTCTGGGATTTTCCCATTGTTCGAGGCTAACACTTTTACTGACAGCCTCTAACATACCGCCGGTTTACTTTATTATTAACTTTACTTTGGTAGGTTTTATTTTCCAGAACTTTGATATAATTTCTTTCTCATGTCTTACACTAAACTCCTAACCCAGGTCAGGGATCCTTTGTTTGCTCTTTTGGCGGGCTTCTGCCAAGAAGCCCTCCTTTCGGCGCCTCTGAGTCTGGGGTGGGTCTGTTGTTTGGGAGGGGGAGTAGAACCCCTGGACAGAGTTGCCGCAGCAACTCAGGTCGCACTCTAACCTGATAGGCTGGAGGGTCTCCCGCCAAGAAGACCACTCCACTGTGTGAGTGACAGCTAGGCTGTATGAATGGGTCTCTTTCTGCATGAAAGCACGGTCCTGCGGACTGGAAAAGTAAGACGTCACCACTGGAACTACGGAACCGAAGGGAAGAGAAGCCACAGACATCTTCAGCATCTACACCACCGGTGAAGCCCTGCCGGATCGTCTCACCACTTTTCTTCCACACGACGAGAGGAGATCTTCAGCGAAAGAGCCTCCTTCCCTTGAGCTGGTAAGGTCAACCAGTTCAACTATCGCTCACTCGGACTTGCCTTGGTCTAATCGACAGTGCCCAGAACTTGGAGACCGGATAGCCAGGCAGCTATCGAGCCGGACCGCGATTAAAAGGAGCGTACCTTTTAAACTTCGTTTGGCAGCACCGCAGCTGGTTTCATCCCTGGGTAGTGCAGCGACTCGAACCTTCCTCCACGACAAGAGCCCCTCTTCCTCTGTTGGACCCCTCAACCTGCAGGAACTACCAGGAACAACCGCCACCGCAGGAGCCACTTCTTCACGTTTAAGGTACATTGTTCCGCCAGGCCGCCCTTTCTCCGTAGTAGCCTATGGGTGTTTTAAATCCTTTAACTACTTGTGGGGTCGGCCGCCCTCTCTCTTAACATTGTCTTTCGCCTCGCATCTACCTCTTCAATATTTTTCTACTAAAGACTTGACTGCAGCTACAAGAACATTTTGGCTCCTAAGCTCTTGGTCCTGTACCACTGACTCTGGCTCAGGCCTATTGACTCGGGCTGATTGTTAGATCTGCTCTCACTAGATTGGTTTTCAATGAGAAATGTGTTGATGCACCTAAATCTTCTAAACCCCTCTTCCTTCCTACTGTTTTAACTTGTGGAGTGTCATTTTGCTTAGTTTTCATTCACTATTCTTTTGGCTAAAGTGTTACTGTGCATTACTTGTTCACAAAACTTCAGAGAAGTTTTGCTAGGGGGTGTCTGAAGATATTTCGGTTCAACTTGTGCTTTGCCTCCCTTTCGTTGAATTGCTAGAGTGCCATTTGTAGTTGGTTTTCACTGTGCCGTTTTGCTCAGTTTTCACTCTACCACAAACTTGTCTACAATTGAATAGGGAGTTGTATTTACATTTCCTTGGCTGAATTTTTAATTACTTTACCAATTGTGATTATGTGTTGACTTAGAAGTGTATAAAATAAATATATATTCCCTTTTTTATACAAAACTTTGGTCAGTGTTGCCTTGCTCCATAGTACTGTACTACCTATTGTGTAAACCCTGAATGCTGCTCATCTCCCTCTTGAGATAAGTCTGACTGCTCAGCCACAGCTACCAACTAAATCTTTGTGGTACAGACTCATACCAAAGGGGATTTATTGCTCTCACCTGTAGTCCTAATTTGGTGTCGTGCTCCCTAAGGGAACTGCACTGGATTCTGCCTAACAAATACTTCCAAATTTACTCCCCTATCTCGAGTCTTCCTTGGTCCAACTTCTAAGTTACATTCGTCTGATTAACATGTACAGAAATACAATCTAATTTATTGACTCCTCATCTTGTTAACAGAACTCTTCTAATGGGCCCCTGTTCACTGCATACCCACTTACCCCTCTCCGGCTCAGAGAGAGTCTTTCCTCTGCGATCCATGTTCCTATTTACAAACGCGATCGTCATTTTGAATGTTTATATTTTGCAGAGACCAGTTAGTAATGTCATGCGCTACGATGCGCCGCATCATCACGTTTTCGCCACCATGTTTTGGGAACGTTACTGTGATTGGCGTATGTTTCTACACAAATATTAATGGCACACGTTATAGAATCTCATGGCCCGTGTTTAGAGCAAATTCAGTTGCCCCTATTTTACAAATTATGCTGGCTTCCATTTCCCTCAGTACGCATTCTCTACCCCTCCCCTCTTTCCCAGGGAGATTTTCTTTAGTCCAATAAATCTCAGATCTTTCTTGTTTGGTAGTTGGTGAGCCACTTGCCAATGTTGTGCCAGTGGGAATTGGTGGTCTTGACTCCCAAAGGTGACAATATGCTCCCTTATTTGAATCCTTAGTTCACGAATCGTGCTTCCTATATGCCTTTTTGCACATTCACATATTACTGCATATATTAAAAAAATTAGATTTGCAGTTGATATTGTTATATATTTTAATCTTTGTTCCTCTTGAGTCCTTGAATTCCTGAGTGTCAGTGTGTGCATATTCCCACATGGTATACATGCCGCATTTGTAAAAGGCCTTGTCTTGTTGGTTGTAACCAAGCCACTGCCGGCTCTGGCATCGCACTTGGTAAATAGGATGGGCTGAGTTTGTTCTTCAGCGTTGCTGCCCTCCTATAAATTAAAGTGGGTCTATCTTCCAATTATTTGGTAAGGTCCTTATCTAAATGCAATAAGTGCCAGTGTCTTTTCAAAATATTGCAAATCTTATAATGGTCTTTACAATATTTGGTTATAAAGTTAATTGCGTGTACCTCGGAAATTCTCCTTGGTGTCTGTTGCAAAGTCTCACTTCTTTGCATTTCTTCTGCTTTGTGCTTTGCTTTTTTGATACTTTGTGTTGAGTATCCCCTTTCTCTGAATCTTTCAGTTAATAAGTTACATTCCTTCTCAAAATCCACCAATTCCTCACAATTGTGTCGTGCCGTTATGTATTCCCCAGTTGGGATGTTATCAATTACAGCCTGATGGTGACAACTGTTTACATAACGTGTTTAATATACCTCAGTTTCCTTCCTATAGGTTCTTGTTCAGAGATTCTCACCTGATACATAAGTCATTAGATCCAAAAAATGTCTTGTGTTCTAACTAGCATTGGCCAAGCCAAGAAGCCCAAGTAGAAGCAGGAGAGCATAAAGAAGGAGATAATGAAAAGCAGAACTTGAGTTATCCTTTCCAAAAGGGTCAAGCAGCTCCAAGGAAAGAGAGAAGGGTGGCTGAACAAGTTAGGCCAGAGCTTAAATTGCATACTCAGGCTAGCATACAAGTCTTGTTGGAAAGTCGGGTTGTAAGAAGGGTAGAATACAGCAATTGGACCAAAGCCAGCTGGTATCTGCAGCCCCCACGGTGGTGGAGGTTCTTATGGCCATCATGCAAAACAATGAAGTTGTGTAAAACCAGAGATCCAAGCAAACCAGTGCAGCAGATGCCTGTGTTGATGCTTTACTCGATGGATGAATGCATGCAAGCTATTAGGGAATGCATGAGATCATAAAGAATATTGGAAGGTGTGAGTGTTGATGTATGAGTGAGTTTGTAGCTCTACCCTGTGGCACCTTCAGCACCCAACCCTCCGGCGACTGCTGCTGCGCATTGAACTCAGCGGCTTGGTCACTTGTAGGGATACTCTAACAAGGACTCGCTTCATTCACACACCCCCTTTGGGGAATTGGAAAGTTGGACAGTATACCAGCAAAGTTGGAGGAATGTGGAACGGAATGACAGCAGACCCATATTTTTAGGGCATACAATGATCCCACTTCAAAGCATTATGGTACGGTCACTTATCATGTACACAAGTTCATCACACAACTTCATCAGTTAATAAACTTCAAATGCTCCAGGAATTGTAGATTTGGACACTATAACATAAAAGTTGGATGCATGTGGAACGGAATGCCACCAGACTCATATGAAACGTTACACAAAATCATCACTTATACACAACTTGATCAGAGAATTGACTTCAAACACCTTAGGAATTGCAGTCTGGACATTATACCATTAAAGTGGGCGAAATGTGGAATGGAATGACATCAGAACCATGTCTGTAGGACATACGATGACCTCAATTTCAAGGATTACAAAAAAAAACGTTACATGAATTCGTTACTTATGCACAACTTCATCAGTGAATAAACTTTAAATACCTTAGGAATTGCAGATTTGGAACGCATACCATTAAAGTGGGGCAAATGTGCAAGGTAATGACACCAGAACCATGTCTGTAGGACATACGATGACCCCAATTTCAAGGATTACAAAAAAACGTTACATGAAATCGTTACTTATGCACAACTTCATCAGTGAATAAACTTTAAATGCCTTAGGAATTGCAGATTTGGAACGCATACCATTAAAGTGGGGCAAATGTGGAAGGTAATGACACCAGAAAAATGTCTGTAGGACATATGATGACACCAATTTCAAGCATTACAAAAATCATTACATAAAAACGTTACACAAAATCGTCACTTATGATTTATGTTATAGGGTAGATTTCCATTTCTTTTAGGAAAATGCCCTTTGTGCGGGCTGGAAATGTAATATTGCAGTAAAATAGTTTTTGCAGGTTTTGAAATGACAAGTACAATATGGACTTTTAGTAGTGGCGATAATAGACATGTGCTTTAGACTTATGATCGTTTTGCAAGTTACAAATGTTAGAAGAGCAGTAAAGTCGGCTCGGGTATTAAGCGCCTACAATAATAGTGCTGCATTGGACATTTAGAATTATAAATTTTATGCAGTATGGTTAAAGTTAATAGACATGTCAAGGAAATGAATGCCTAATAGTTTTTTTTAAAAAATTGATGTGTTTGAAAATGTAAATGTTTAAGTAGAAACTAATGTTTTGGTGGATTTGCAGGATTTAGAACTGCTAAAGTGCAGTACAAACTTTAAGGAAGGTTCAACAAAGTGTTATAATATACCTACGTGTAATGTTGAAAGTGTTCAAAATATTGAATATGAAAGACAGTCTCGCAATATATATGCATGTTAGTGCTAAAGTACGCAAGTTTAGAAAAACATTGTTATAGTTGGCATGTCTATTGTGTATGCCATTGTGGTGTGGTTAAGTGGATATGTATATGCCATGTGAGTGGTACCAGAAATACATATGCCATGTGAGTGGCACTGGAAATTTAGGTGGAGTGGAGTGTCCGTGGTTATAGATTAGGATGTACTGGGATATAGAGCAGCTACTGCTGTTGAAGTGTGGCTGAAGACCCAGTATATTGGATTTGGAAATATATTGGTGGGCAACCCTGTGAGGACCCAGTTTAATTGGATGGGAGTTGTGTTGGTGGGCAACGCTGTGCTGACCCCGTTTATGGGACTTGGAGATATTCTGGTGAGCAACGCTGTATCAACCCCATTTCTTGGATGTGGAGACATATTGGTGGGCAACGCTGTGTCAGCCCATTCAGGAGTGGGCAGTGACCCCACATGAGGTGCATCAAATGAGTGGGGATTACACATAGAGGTGGGTCCAGTGGCATCTGTGCATGCTATGGCGTACTAGAAGGAGGAGTCGGAGGGCTTGATGACATTTTTAAGAATGTTTTATTTAACTAAAAAGAAAATCGCCAATCTTGCCCTATTTCTATGAGGAAAGCTCCCCACCTACTAAACTAAAACTAAGGATCCCTATCAACAAAAACGTCCTCGGTCCAAATGCTACTTCGTAACTGGCCCTTACCACTTCAGAAAACAAACAGAAAGGTGGAGACAGGGGCACAGTCTCACGGTTAGACCTCTGCCTGACCCAACATTGCAAGTCTTTGAAAGGTTTAACAAAAGAAAAAATTCCTTAATCCAATTGCTGCTTTCCAGGTTTTGTGTGAACAAGTCTCTGGCTCTCGGGCTCCTGAAAGCCTTGTGCGTCTCTGGAAGACTTGCTCTTGATTTGGTATTAGCTATGGATACAATACTGATTTGTGCAGGTCACTGTGCTTCTTGTAACCTTACCAGCTTCCCTGGCTTGGATGCTAATTCTTCCTCTTCAATTCGCTTTGGTTTGCACAAGGTTCTTGTCCCTTCTGAAAGCTTAGTTTCTCACATGTTAGTTGGCTTCCCCAACTTGGATGTGAGTTTATATTCACTTCACCTTGATTCACAGAGGGTGCCTTCCCCGTTCAACTGCTGAACAACGTCTCTTCTGCAGAGGTGCGTCTCTGCGTGAGACTCAGTCTCCTCCCTGCGCAGGAGATTTATCTCAGTTCCCAGTTCTTCTAGTGCTTAAATAGTTCCTCATAGTAAAAAGGGGTGTGTTCTTCGTCGATGGCGACTTCCAAACGAAAATCACCATTACCTTCAAAAAAACACAAAGAAGTGTCACTGTTTGATGGTGGCAAGTCAACATTAATAATATTCTTTTCTGCTCCCATATAGGCTGACACATTGGTCTGATCCGAGAGGTCCTTCTTGGACCAGGAATCCTTGTCCCACAAAGGGGAGTTACTCCTGGTGAGGCCCCACTTGCCCAAACCCCTAGGCAGGGTTTTCATAGCAGGCTCACTTCCTTAGCCTCACAGGGGGTGGCCGCCCTTTCTGGAAAAGGGACAAATTTACCAGATTCGTCATAATGCCTGGTATTTACAGAGCAAGCTCTGCTGCTCTTTAAAAAGTATGAGTGTGTAGTCAGGTGTATGTTTTGTATCTTCTGGTTTTACGTGGCACGTATGTGGGACAAGTGATTATTTGTTTGGGAAGTACAATCATTTTGGTGTAAGTGGTTTATGACATATGGCCTCCACTTGTGCTAGGTCATTGCAGTGGTGCTTGTGCGGCCTCAGCTCTATTTCAGAGATTTCAGAGTAAGTCATTGTGAGGCTGGGCATTGGATGCATGAGTATGAATGGGTGGCATGTCATGTTTTTCTTAATGTATACGTGGGGCGAGTGCTTGTTTGGGAGGTGATTCCTGTCTGGTGCAACTGGTTTAGAACATATGGCACCCATTTGTTCTCGGTCGCTGCAGTGGTGTTAGTGCTACCTCATCTCTATATCATGAATTTCATAGTTTTGTCATTGTGAGACTCAGAGTTGGATGTATGAGTGTGAATGATGCATGGGTATCTGATAAGGAATGGAGGTGTGTGGTGATGTGCTTTACAGGATAGTAAATATTGCGTGTGTGATTGATAAGGAAAGTAGGTGTGTGGTGATGCTTTACTGGATGGATGCATGCAATGTAATATGGAATGCATGGGATCGGGGAGAATGTACGAAGGTGAGAGTGTTGATGTATGAGTGAGGGAATGCTTGTGGGCTGGCGTGCCAATCCAGGCAGTTGGAAGATGTAGCCTGGGTGATGTGAGCCAGTGGGTTACTCCTTTGTAAGTCAATAACTTAAGAGTTACAGGAATAAAGGACTTACATGTCAACTTACCTAAAGTGGCTCATGATTTTTCATTATTAAAATATCTCAAAGGCAAGCTCGGTTTGACACAGGGCTTTCCCTGGTAACAGAAGGAGACCGTTGTTGAAAACCAGATAAAGGGTTGGGGTTTTTTTTGTATTAAGGAATAGGACGTTGGAAAAGTATGCTCCGTGCTTGGTCCATATTTATGAACTCAAACCTGCACGCCCAACAGTATCAGGGACGTCATTTGGGGGCTTTGTTCACCTTTAATGCATTAAAATGTGATGTGAATGGTTGAGAGGGGCTGCAAACTCGACCAGGACCCTGCTCTGGTGCAACACTGTTTAAGAAAATAAACCTTGGACACAGAGTCTCAGAAGTGAGAGAGCCATCGAGTGACCCACCCTTCTCCACTCAAACTCCTTCTTGGAAAGGGCTTTGCTGAGGCTTCATTCACTGGCCGGTCCTGGGTGTGTCAATGAATAACGTGCCTCGCACATAGAGCTCTAAAAATTGTAGATGTATTGGCCCCACTTTTGAGGGAAGTGCAGTCCCTCTCCCCACACCACACCATGGGTGACAACATATGATTGCTTGTCACATAACATCAAGATACATGCACATGGAGACAGATGGCCTCAGCCTACACCCGCCCTATAGGTTCCTTCTGTTGTAGTGGTAGCTGACTCATAGATGCATTTATAACCAGGAAATGTTGTTGATAATAAATCCTGATCAATGATGTTAATGTGCAGGCCTTGCCCGTGCAGCATTTTGCTCCTGGATATACAGACAGCACACTCCTCCCCAGCTCAGTGCTTTTATGGCTTGTTTCAATACATCAACGCCACAGATAAAGAGTACTTCTGTATCCATTGATCTATAAATGTTTCATACAGCAGCTGTAGCCTGAGTTAGAGATTTTGGTTACCCTGTTACAAGTATTGCATTATGTATATTTTACATGTAGGCCCCACGTCAAATCTGGAAAATGGCATTCCCTAAATGTGTGATCATGGACAAATCGCACCTCTCTCTGTGCCTCGGTTCTTATATCTGCTACCTGGCTGAAATGAGAGCGCCTGGAAACATGGGTGTTAGACGCATCTTAAGGTTGTGTGCCATCACATCCTGTGATGTCACTTGGGGGGTGGGGTCCACCAACTTCACTTCCTGTGATGTCATCAAATGTCAAGGGTTGTGTGATGTCACTTCCGCTACCTCTTGCATTTTGGTGAAATGGCCTCCCTGAACAGTTTGCCTGCAAAGAGAAACATCTGTAGGTTATATAGCTTTTAACATGTACAAGTTCATCTGATTACGAGCGGCCCGTTGTTTGCTCCCTCTTCCCCTCACGGGACCCGGTAATGACGCCTGGTTTGAAAGTGCTAACATACATAAGGTGCTGACATTTCTAAAGTGCAAGTGCTGAAAGGTGCTGAAGTAAAAGTGCATATGTTCTCCCAAATGTGGCTGGCATGAGGGCACAATCAGATAGATGGCACAGACTCATCCAGGCACCATTGCAGCCAAAACATGTTTTGTCAGCAATGGTGCCTGGATGAGTCTGTGGCATCTATCTGATCGGAATTGATGTGTATTGGATGATGGATGCATTCTAGCGTACTAACTTGTTAAATTTATACATGAGGGGTGTTATCCCCGTATTGCCAAGAGTGATGTAGCTTATGATGCATGTCTAAATAATTATGTATAGCTTTCGCTATTAAGACATGTGTGTTATGTATGTTATTGTCTTCACTTGTTTCTCGGTCCCCACCTCCTGCCAGGCAGCGGGTTTCTCAAGATTCTTTGGTAACGTTCTCGGCCAGATGGTGGTTCTCTCAAACTTCTCTGGTACTGCCAGGTACTGGTTTTCGTATTTTCTGTTACTTCTTCCTGCCAGGGAGACATTTTCCTTGTCTGTGGTATTCCCTTCCTACCAGGCAGTGGTATTCTCAAGCTTCTCTGTTACCACCTTCTTCCAGTCATTGATTTTGTTAGTTCCTATCACTGCTTCCCACCAGGTAGTCGTTCTTGGTCTTTGGTATTTCCTCGTGCTAGGCTGTGATTTTCTCCAGCTTCTCTGATACTGCCCTCTGCCCGACATTGTTTCTCTCCTTTTCTGGTACTGCCTTCTGCCAGGCAGTGGTGCTTTCCTTTTCTGATATTCCCTACGGACAGGCAGTGGTTCGCTACTTTTCTGAAACTGCCTCCGGCCGGGAAACAGTTCTCTCCAGCTTCTCTCCTCCAGCAGTCTCTTTGTGTGTCATGGTAGTGTTATGGCCTCTGGTGGGATTCCCATGTGTCAAGGGATCATTGTGTCTCCAGCAATGTCCTCTTAGTACCAAGGGAGCATTTGGAAACATGTCTGGTCAAAGCCCAAAGAGGGCAAACTTCTTGGCCCTGTCTATATCTATCTGACTATAGTGTCTGCTCTAAGAATACCACTGATTGGCCCCCCTCGTTGTATTCTTGTATCCATGCATGGGATTGGTTATTCCACCTAGTGGTCATAAAGATCTTCATTATGTCTGAATACCCGTGGCATGTGGCTCCCCTTGTACATTCTTTCGTCGGGCTGAGCGGCATTCTGCGGTCTCCTTCGCCATGTGCGGTGTCAGCAGTGTTGGGCATGCAGAATGCGAAACTCAGCAAGATCTCCACTGTTCACCTTTTTATGGGTAAGTCAACCCAACCTAGTCTAGCAAGGCCTTCAACCCACAAACACTCTACAGAGGAATAATGTTTGTTACAAATTTGGGTCTAAAGACCGACTTGTATTCTGATAATACATTCTGGTAGATGGCGAAAGAAAATTGGGATACCTATAAGGATAGGTTACCGTATTCCTTTGGGGATAGTGAGCTGGCAGCATCCCTCCTCATGCTATCTCTGGGGGGCACATTTAATAGCAGTCGGACAACCCCAGTCCTTGGCGGCTCATTTCCCGTACAAATGCAGCCAATCAATTTGTTGCAGGTAAGTGAAATGTCATCTTGTCATCAGAAGTGCATCACCAGTGAGTGGCATGAACAATAATTGATGACAAATGCACTGATGGTGCTGAAAATCTTGTTTAATTAATAGAAGGCGAAAGATATAATATCATTTACATCGAATAAGTGAACAATTAAAGAACACTTGTTCTTTACAGTGCATTAATTATATCTAAATTAAGGACAACTTACGTATTGACATCTAGGGAACATGTAGGAATGCATTTGATTAAGGTTATTTATCAAGTGATTAAGTAGTGATGTAGACTTTGGAATATAATAAGAAAGAGTAGTTTTATTCTAGTATCATTTGTTAATAAATAATGATTGTACATAAAATATGAATATTGTTAGAGGATTCAAAATCATCTGAAACTTGGTAGCTGAGGTTGAACCCGAGTCTGAATTTATGTAAGTGTTGTACATAATTCTAAGGTATCATAATATATGTTGTACATAATGTATCACTTGGACTTTCTGAACAAAGATTGTGTTTTGTTCTATTGCAGTCTTGAACATGTGCTTCATTTCTCAAAGCACATGTCAGGCGTTGCAATTGATATCAATAAAATCATTGATAGAAAGAACAGCCAATGTAAAGGCGTCAATAGTGCCCCCAGTGAATATTAGACAGAATGGGTACAATATGCTGCAACCAAGCACATCAAAGCCAAAACTGCAAAACAGGAAAGTTATGGTCAACTGCGCTTGCTCTGCACTGAGAATACATAAATCACACTGTACTCCGCTTTTAAGATGATGTTTCTTTATTACATTTTCCGGAAACTACACTAATTGTATTTTCTTTATCTTTAATGTGAACCCTCAGTGTTGTTTAAAAGTGAGTATACATTTGTATGCATCCTCATGGTCATACATCCCTAGGAGTGCTAATGTTATAATATAACTTTATATATCTGGTTATGTATCCGTATGATTCCTTATGCATTATGAATCCTCAACATGTGAGTCACTGTTTTACAGGTTCATCGGGTGATAATGTAGTAATACTGTATATGGGCAGTCAGGATGCGCAGGTCTTTTCTACATGGATATGGACAATCTAGAGGATCGGTTCAAAGGAATACTCAAAAAGAGAAAAAAGATGCAAATATGTCAGACACCACCAGAGGGCAGAGCTAATAGGCGAGAATGTTAGACTCAAAAGATCACTTAAAGTGGAAGCAAAGTAATCCCAAAGAATATTAGGTCTTCCATTCTTACTACCTTACGTGGCAAATAAAGAAAGCAAGGTCTGTGAGCAATGGCTATCAAAGTGTGCTTCATTGCCTTTCATGTACTGGAGTCTTAGTGTGAAATCCACGCCAAAGATGACCAGGTTACCCCAGGATAGATGCCAATGAAATCACTATGAATAAATCAGTACCAGTCCTAAGTGGAAAGAAAGGCCTAGTCATCTAGGAATACTTGGTGCTCTGGAGAAGTGCCTCCTCCACAGCACTGATTATTTCTATCGAGTGCCAACTACCAACATGCTGCAGACCATTTTGTTTGGCTATATGTGGGCACTTTGGGCTCATTCTGATTCCTGGCCACCTAGGGGTTTTTTTACATACCAATATCGTTTTCAACCTTTTCCTTTTTTGTATTCCTGTATGATGGACCGCTGCTAAAACACTATTTGTTTCTATGTTAAAAGAGCTTTCTTTCGACACTTATTTCTTGAGTGGGCTTGTGTTGTAATCAATGGTTTACTAAATACACAAAGCAGGGTTGCCCATTGTCACCCATGCTGTTTTAACATCACACCACATGTAAACAACAATGTTAGGACATAGGTTTTGGGATGAGAAATCTAAACATTTTCTTTGCCAAAGATATGCTATTTCATAAAATGAAAAGGAAACCCTGCTATCACAATCTTCTTCATCATGGTCACCGTTGGTCAGATGGCAGAGTACAAGGTCCAGTCAACACAAGTAGAAGCTTATGCCAATATTTTGTATGGCTTGGAGAGAGGTTTCTATATGACGCTTTCAATAACTGCAGGTCCGGATGGAATGCGATCTATAGCTGCTCCTGCATGTATTGGTTTTGGAAAGCTTAAAGTTATGCATATGAAACTTCTTTCTACAGTACTGTACATTCTTTATAATGTGATTGTGAAATTCCAAATGACATCCTTCGTCATGATGAAGAAACGTTTCACTGACATTTCGTAGAAAGGAAAGAGCTTGGAGATGTCATTGAAAAGGTTGTAACCACCCCCACTCCTCCAGTACCCACAAGGTTGGCTTTGGACTCCCCAACATCTCTGCATACTACCAGCGCCTCATAATATTTGGACTTTCCGGATTTAGGTTTTAACCAATAAAACCTGGTAAAATTGTGCAGAGATCAAATGTTTCCTTAAAAAAATACAATTTGAATGCCTACTGGCACCATTATTTTTGTGTTTGCGTTTACTGCATTTGTTCCCGGGAGAGGCCTGATATAGTGGCAGCGATTAAGTAGCCGACAGGGAGCATCGCCTGATGTTGTGTGCTGCATGGAGCTGTTTTTAAGTTTGTCATGCTCCTTGATCAGCTTTCCAGTAGGAGAGGATGCATCTGATGGTTTTCCTTTGCCATGCATTGCTTCAGGTAGTATGCTGACAAGCAGAGAGGCCCGACACTGCGGACCAGGGAATTATCAGGGAATTATCACGACAATATACACTAACCTGTAGGCACTCAGGCACTTCATTCATCCCAGTGGGTGTATCCCGGCATGTGATATTTGAATTGAATTTTTCTTCTTTTTTCATGTGCATGAATGTTTATTTTTGGACTTCTTGGTAGTATATAATTCAGACTCCCTGATGAAGACGTGGTCCAAATAAAGCAGCATGTCGAAACCGGTTGGAAATGGAAATTAGATGATGATGCGATCATATAAATTAACCATCATTAAGTTCCACTCCAAATCATGACGACATACACAACACCTGTTGAATATTATGTATTTACTCATGTTGTCATTGAATATTACTCATAATGTATGTGAAAGCATTATTGCATTTGTCTGTTTGTATGAGAATGGTTGTTGAATGAATGAATGGATTGTGTTGTGTAGAAATGACTAATACTATCTACATTTTACCTGCAACCTAATTGTTGCTCTTAGTGATGATTTATTCATGATTAATTGTCATTTAGAATTATTGTATCAGTTTAAATAAATATTTTTGAAACTTAGTTACCAAATTCAGTTATATATTTTTTCATTGTGTAATACATTGCTTCAGGCCCTGAGACTTTCATGTAGCGAAAACTCATTTGTACCTTTCAAGCCAATCCTCCCAAGAGCCACACCCACCCTCTCTCAACCCCTCATTCTTCTACAGTACATACTGTGCTTTGCATTACGTTTTTAACTTCATACAGCCCACGGGAGGCGTTGCCATACATTTACAGAAAATAACTAATTCAACCTATGACTTGGCTGCTGTAACAACTTACAGATGCAGCAATCGAAACAGTTTTTATAAAGTGGAAGGCACAGTTGTTTGTAATTCTGTTTAGGGGAAACTGGGAAAACTTATTTGGAAAACATATGTTTTGAAAAGAACTGGTAAAACACCACTAGAAATAAAATAAAATAATAAAATAAGCACTGCCAACAGGAATCTCAAACAGGAATCTCTGATAGTATTAAAAGTCTCTTAGATGTTTGAAAAACAGGGCTCAAATACGGCACTCTGGGCTTATCTGAAATCGGATCTACATGCTTCAGTGCTCCTGAAACTGTCTACAAAGGCACGCAGTTACCTTCTCAAAAACTTAATCTGCAATGCATCATTGCCATCAGGCAGGTTATCCATAAAAGGTACTCAATCTTAGTCACTTTCCCTTCTTCTATCTCGCTCTCTACTTGTGGTGTTCCCCAGGGGTCTAACCTCTCTCCCTGGGTCTTCAACCACTACCTGGCACCTCCTGCCCACCACATCGCTACTTTCTGCTCCAATTTTCAATGGTATGAGGAGGACACTTAGCTCTCTTTCAGGCTCCCCTCAGCCACCTCTGCTTATTCCCTCATAGCAGACTGTCTGGCCGCAATTCAGGAATGGTGTGCCGCCAATGATCTCTGACTTAATGCCAGTAAGACTGAGATCCTCCTCTTAGGGACTCCCACTCACTCCTTTTCTCTCTCTCTCTCTCTCTCTCTCTCTCTCTCTCTCTCTCTCTCTCTCTCCCTCCCTCTCCCTCTCTCTCTCTCTCTCTCGCCTCCCACTCTGGGCCCTCTTCCTGCTCCTTCCTGTGTGGCTAAGAACCTTGGTGTCATCTTTGACTCCACCCTCTCCTACTCTCCTCACAGCTCTGACGTCTCTAAGAAGTCAAACTATCAGCTGCACCTCATCAGAGGTATTATTCCTATTTTCACTTTCCCCCAGAAGCTCACTGTCTCTAGAGCTCTGGTCCTCTCTAGGCTGGACTATTGCAACAGCCTCTTTCTAAATCTTCCTGCCTCTACTCTTTGACCTTTACAACTTATCCAGAACCGGACTGCAAGACTTGTCCTTGGCCTCAAGCCGAGCGATCGTATCCCCCAGCTCTGAAATCACTTCACTGGCTCGCCGTGGCTGCAAGGATCAACTTCAAGACCATCTGAATTGTCCACAAGGCTTTCAGGGGCCTGGGACCGCTCTACCTCCAACTTTCTCTTCCAAAACATCTTCCTTCTCAAGCTCTCCGCTCCTCCAACTCCAACTCTCTGAGGATCAGACACTTCTCCAAGCACAGAGTTGGGGCAGATCTAGCTCCTCGGCTGGGGCTTCCCTCTGGAACAAACTTCCTGGCTCTCTCAACTTGAGCAAAACCACCTCTGGTTCCAGAAGCAACTCCGGAAGCAACTCAAGACCTTCCTATTCGCTTGTACATGATTTCCTACGAGATGGAGTGATTTGTCATTTTCAGAAATTTCACTCCCACACTTTTGACATCTGGAAATGTCCAAGAAACAGAGAGATCATAGAGAACATTAGACAGAGGTATGAAATTAGGGTTTGCTTCTGCAGAAACTGGTAAAAGGGAAACTGACTCCTTATTTGGAGTCAGAGGTTAGGAAAATTGCTATGGGACCTAATGGTTTCATTTCACAACAGAAGAAGGGCACTTTTGTTACTCATAACTGTGCCCAAGTGAATTAACAAAATGATGTATCCCTTGCTCTGGAGTACCTATGGGCCAGAGTTCAAAATGTCCAGACCCGGTTCTAGAAAGCAAAGTAAAAAAATCTGACAAAGTCGCTCACAGTCTCATGGATTTGAACTGTCCGGGCACACTTGTTTCATTTTCGTGGTTTCTGGTCCTCCAAGATCTTGGTCATACTTGGGCATCAATGTATTGGCTCTGTGCCTCCTCACTATCATTGGACTATTTGTGTTCTGATCTCAGTTGTGTGGAATGGGCAGGTGTGTAGTTTCCCCTTCTGCCCAGGCAGTCTCCTGAGCTTTCTGTCCTTTCTGGGACAACGAAGTTAGGTATGGGTTGGGAGGGGTAGAATTGTCTCCAACGCTACATAAGTACTAACGTTAGGATCACGGGGTAGGGTTAAAGCCTGCTCCCTGCCACTGAGGTGTGAACCCCACCTTGCCTTCTGTCACCTGTAAAACAAGAGGATATTACACCTCTGACTCTCTCTGCCACATATTGGGGCTAAAGCACCCCTGACTCGTTCAGCAACCTTAAGGGACTAAAGCACTCCTCACTAGTTCAAAAACCTGATGAGGATATAGTGCCGCTGAGTCGCTCAGGAACCTTTTGGAAATACAGCCCCCTCCACCCCTTCGTCTCAGCAACTTTACAAGTACTCTCATGGGTCCTGCCAGCTACTGCCCCATGGCCATAATAGGCCCTCTACCATGGCCTGACTTCTCCCTCTATGCACTGGAACACTGTGATTCCTTGGAGCTGGTGGTGACCCCCTTCTTCCCCCTACCCCTGCCCCTGTGGTGACTCTCTTACCTTCATCCTCCTCCTATCCTTGCTCCTCCATAACCTCCTGCTTGACGTTTTACACTTTCACTTCCTCCAGCTAGCACTCCCCTCTTTCTCCTGCTCTGACTCTTGCTCTCTTTTTCTCCTCCTGCAACATCTCACTCTTTCTCTCCCTTCGCCGTGCACACCCTCTGCCTCCTTCAAGCTCCCTCCAGCTTGTTGCTCTCTCTCTTCCACCATCTCACTGGACCTCATCCTCTCCTCCACCCAGCTAGTGAAACTAGTGGCATTTCATTGGCTGGCCGCTTTGTCCAAGGCCCTTATAGGCTCTGCCCTCATGTGCCCATGTCTTTACCTTGTGGGTGATCTATCACCTGCCCTTAACTCCAGGTGAGAGAAGTGTTTTATGTTCCCAAAATATTAGCGTCAGTTAGAAGTGCCAAGGCTGCTTCCTGGCCCAGGGATCTGAATGGGAGGTGGGTAAAAAAACGGGTGCTCCTCTCTCTTTTCATTTGTGGAAAAATGAAAGTTGTGGTTCACAGTGGACGGCTGATTCCTGTATTTGGCCTGGGTTTTGCTTTAGAATCTGGCCCCAAATCCATGTCTGGCTTTGTCCAATGTCGCGACCAGTGCTGGCACTGCTGGGCTGCGCATGAACTTGAGGTCCTCTGGCAGGCTACGCGGCGTAAGGCCAGTGTGAGGGCTGTCTAACCCCGGATATGGCGCCTCCGCCCGCTTTTTGTAGGAGGCACATGTGCCCTAAGCCTATCGGGCCAGCATTTGGGGGACTGGTGGAGTTCTGGGCAATCTGTCATTTTACCACCTCCACGGTCTGCATCATGGAGCACGTGGCTGCTTCTCAGGGCCCCCTAGGGCCCCTAATTATCCAGTCGCCCTCCTGTTGTGGGGCACTATTGACTTTGCCACTGGTCATGTTCACACAATAAAAACAATGCGGCATTTGCATATAGTGCTTCATGTTAGATTCCTCCTGCTTTTAAGAGCTGTAATAATACATAGTATTATTGTCCAATGTAATGGTATTTTGTTTATCAACCTTGGAAGGATAAAGGGCTGAGGTGGCTCTGCAAAGATTCAAGCCTGTGACTGCAGGTTTCACACAGACGTGGCAGGCTACCTTGCCGTTGCTCTCTACATGTGTTTCTACGTGTCCTTAAATAGAACCATACTGGCCAGAGGTTTTCTCACATATGAATTGAGTGACACATTCCATTCTGAGACTGGAACCTACACAATTTCTCCCCAATTATATTCCAAGCTTTCAGTAGTAGCCTCGACATTCTTTGCTATGGATCATAAAATGGGTGATGGTCAGGAAAGAAAGCTGCCACTAATCGTGAATATTGAAACATAAACCCGAGTGCTGAAATGAAGCAAAATGCAATGTTCACATGATGCAAAAAGCAGGTGATTGGACATGTGGGGCGGGGGTCACTCTCATGGCATTCGTGATGCATTGCTTGGATACACTTCTACCCAGTGACACGATATGAAATTGACCTGATATTATTGAATCTGGTAAAGGAGTTGTGTGATGGCTGATTAAACTAGCCCGACAGTATGAGCTGGACACTTGTGTGGCAGAATACCAAAAATGTGCACAAGCGCAAATGCAGTTTGTGCAAGGGCAACTGCAATGGCGTTAGAGCCAATGCAGTGCAAAGACATTCCCACTAGCGCTACTAAAATGACTTATGAGGAATTGGCATTTGGGCATTATGGACTTGCTCGCGTTTTTGTTAATCCGTCATTGGCTGGTAATGTAGACGCTGGCATAGTGGCATATGCTTAGCGAGGATAATGCTATGAGCATGGCAAGGGAGAAACTGAGAGACTAGTACTGTAAGCTGAACTTGAACATATTTGAGAAGAGCCCACCATCAACCCCCACCCCTCCCCCACCGCCCACGAAAGTTTTCCATGTTCGGCATCACATTGTGACCGCCCCTTGAACTATTTGAGCAACGCCCTGATATTATTGATAGGACTCGTGATAGGTGTTTTGTTAAACGCGTTTCTATGCATTGGCAGCTGCCTGGCATGTAGCTGCAGTACCTTGGCATAGAACAGCAATTTAGATTTTATTGTATGGCATGTGAAGGTTAACAGGCTACTTACTAGCGCGGAACCGGTGGTTTCTATTTCTATGAAGGCACATCATTTGAAGCTGTCACAGTCTGCACTAGCACACCCATTATGATTGCAGTGTTTCCCATTTGGGGTATGGCGCTGCTTCAGTCACAGCACACAAAGGTGATCGCTGTGTTTTGGTTTTATATCACAGACAACTTGCTGATGGACACATAGTGATGCTGCTGCTTACAAATTAAGAATCAACAAGTCAGTCAACCTTAACAATATATAACAATAACGTGTGAGGAATACAATTGCCATATACAATTCATAATAGAATAGATACATACACAATGTTTCTTAAAATATATAAAATTAAGAATCTATTTATATTTATTTCACTATCACGGCTAGAGTTTGCAGCTAGTGTGCATGTTAGGGAGAATTCTCAAGAATGTGCTAATTTCCCTTACCTTTTGAGACCCCCAGCAACTTTTCTGGATTTCTAGAATTTGATTTTTTACCTGGGAAGAGTGTGAGCCTTTTTTTCCCCACTCTTACATGTATTTTGATGTGTGTTTTACTTTTGTGTTCTTTGGTTATGGAGTTTTAAGACAACTCCATAGGAATCATCTTTTTCTGTGTGTCACACAGCACCTTCAGTGCCGTGGCACATGGATGTCTTTTCAGACTTCCCAAGGTTTAAATACCTTTTCTGGGACTGACTACCGTCTCCCAGAGCATGTAATGTCAAATTGACTTTACTAATCTCTTTAAATTTACAAACCCAGCACACACTATCTTCCTATAAAGTGCTGGAGGGGTTGCCTAGCTTGCCCTGAGTCAAAACACTCATGTAACAGTCAAATGTTACCTTTCCTACTTTAAATGGCTGGTGGCAGTGGTTTAGATCAAACTACCGTGATTTTTCCCGACCGCTAACAACGGTAGCTAAAAATCGGGTCAGCCAAGTTTTCAATATGGTGCCCAAGACCTATCTGTAAAAAGAGAGTCCGGTCATCTTTTTTTGCCATTTCTTTCAAGAAAGGTCCTACTTGTGTTTGCCTCTGCGTGCCTTGGTCCCTTTGTTTGTTGGCCTTTGGCGGGCTTCAGTGCTGAAGCCCTCCTCTGGCGCCTGAGTGTCTGGGATAGACAGGATGTGAGGGAGGTGCCCAAAATCTTTGTGCTTAGTCTCCTAGGAGACCTGAATGCACTCAGGCATGATTGGCCGGCTGGCTATCCGGCAAAGACAGCCACCCTGCTGTGTGAGGGACCTCCAGGCTGGAATGAATGGTGGAAAACCAGAGGTCGAAGGGGCGGGAGCGGTCGGGAGCAGTGCTCCCATACTTTTTATTCTTAGGTTTCACTGTTCCTATACTTTTATTTTAAAAATAAGCCGTTCTGGAATAAAAGTGTAGGAAGAAGTTGAAGCTTGCACTTCAGCGCACTGCACATTCCCATAAATAGCACGTGTGTTTCTTTGGGGGTTTGGATTGTGTGTAGGAGGGGGCACAGGCATGAGGTTTGTGGGGAGCGGGGCTGACCAGCAGGGAACATAGTAGTTCCACTACTTCTTTTCGTACACTTCGACCACTGGGGAAAACTGTTTAAAAGCAGGTCTCTGGGACTTGGAAAGCAGAGTCGACCACTGGAACGAAAGACCCGAAGATGAGCTGAAGGAAGAGGACTGCTGCAACTTCTGGACGACCGGTGAAGCCCTGCTGCAGGTTCGAATTGCCTGAAACTCCATCGACAGAGAAACCCTTAAAGGTTAACTTCTTCCCTTGAGTTTGGTGGGAACAACCAACTCGTAAAACGCCTGGACACCGTCCCCTCCTGATCGAATATTCTGCAGAGTGCTGTGGAAAACCGGATAGCCAGCGGTAAGGATACCAGTTTGTGGACTTTAAGGCACTCATACCTTAAACCAACGTTTGCCAAGCTTGTGGCCTCATCCCTGGCCAGTGCAGGAACCTCCCGACGTCGTCCTTCTTGTCCCCACAACTGAAGCTCAGGAACAGCAAGATCTGTTCGAACTGCCAGGAACAACTGCCTCAACTACAGCTCTTCTTCACTTTTAAGGTACTGTGCAAACGCGGTCCGGACATTTTTTCGGCCACGGAGAAAGTTTGTGAAACTTTCCTGACTTTGAAGGCTTGTCCTTCCCTAAACATTCGTCAAACTTTTCGCCTAGCCAAATTCTTCTGAAATCCGTGGCAAAGACTTAACCGTTTACTACCAGAACTGTGCTATCCTATACAAAGACTCTGAACCATTGACTTTGGCCCAGGCCTATGAACTGAATTGCTGGTTGTAGTTTACTGAAACCCTTTTCCCTGCCTATGAATGTATTTGGGCTGTCTATTCTTATAACCTTGTCTTTATACCCCTTTTAAAGTATCTGAAGTGCCATTTTGCTCCCACTTCAGGGGAGCTGAACTTTTTCAGTAACTTATTGGTTGTGTATTTGTAGTATATTAGTGTGTGATATTGAGCTGCTCTTGCCAGTGTAATGTTTTCAAACTGACTGTGTAAATAAATGTGTATTCTTTTACCAAGAAACCTTGAGTAAGTGTTTGTTTAAATCACTGTATTTGTTGGTCCTATGTGTAACGTGTTCTACTGCTCACTCAACTCTTGAGATAAATCTGGCTGCTCAGCAATCCCTACCACTTTAATTTGTAGTACAGGCTTGTACCAAAGGTGAATTTGTACTGACATTTGTAGTCTTAATTGCATGTAGTGTTCTCAAAGGTACTGCATGTGATTCTGCCTAACACGGGTGTACAGTGGTGAAGATCAAGTATACTTGTTACATTTAGAGTGCTACTCTTACCTTTGTTCAAATAACCCTCACAAGGCTAAGCAACACTAGAGAAGAAATTGTTTCATCATGACTGATATGGAAAGCTACAGACAGGAGACCCTAGTCACTTTAATTGTTGATCAATTGAGAGATATGTGTAAAGCTAGGAATCTCACTGTAAAAGGCAAAAATGTTGAATTGATAGAACAATTGTTAGAATACCAAAGTCTGAGGAGTGGGACTTAACCCCCCCCCCACCCCTACAGCACATGTGGAAAATGTTGGTGAGGATGATAATATGTCAGAGCCCAGCTCTAATGTTATGGATGAGTTAGATGAGGCAGAAGAGTCTCACAATGTGGGCCCTATTTTACCTCTACCTGCTCATAGGCCTCAATCCTTGACCACAGGGACCCCACCAGGTCCAACACTAAGTCCTGAATTTGTCTCTTTAGAAAGAATGAGACTTGAGTTAGAATTTAAAAGAATCCAAGCTCAAACTGATAGCAAACATCAAGAATTTAAACTCAGAGAAATGCAGTTGAACCATGCACTTGAAATGAAAATGTTGTCTCTTGAAACTGGTTCTCTCCCAGAGTTTTCTAGGTCTTCCATTCCTAAGAGGCCTCACATGCCCAAAGATGCAGTAAGTATGTATGAGGTTAAGCTTGATATTTTGGATTGGTTGGCTGCTTTTGAATATAACCATGGGATTCAAGACATTACAGGGAATCAGCTGATTCCTTGGCTTTTTTTCTAGGCTAGCCCTTGTTGCAATTGATGTGGTAATGGAGTTGGGGGATATAGACAGAAAGGAGTATGAAACCGTGAAGCTAGCTTTGATAGCTAGATTTGGGAAGACCCCTTCTCAGTATCTTAAGAGGTTTAGAACCCTCAAAAAGCATGATGGTACCCCTTGGGCTACCTGGGTGACTGAATGTTTGAAACACCTAGATGGATGGGTTAAGGGTTACATAGTTAACACTTATAAAGTTATGAGAAATCTGTTTATGTTGGAATCTATTTATAATGCCTGCTCTCCTGAGCTGAGACAGCACTTGGCTGACTCTAAGGAAATTGATCCAAAGAAGTTAGCAAAGGCTGATGACTTGTGGGTTGCCAATAGGGCTACTCACAAGGATTCTGGGATAACTCAGAAGAAGGATGAGGGGAAGCAGCACAAGAAAGATACCAAAGAGAATCCCAATAGCTCCAATCCAAAAGAGGGCCCCATACAATACAAGGGTAAGCCACCAGGGAAACTGAATCAGGCTAGTGTACCTCAGGATGCCAAACCAGAAGGGAGTCAGAACAAACACCCATTCATAAAGACATTTGGAAAATGTTATGCTTGTGGGTCAACTGACCATGTGAAAGGGGGTCCCAGATGTAAGGGTAAATCTTCAGGGATCCACATTGTCTCCTTAGCCTTCTCCCCAGAGGATGAAGTACCAATGGCAAGTGGAATCTTTCACTTACTGGCTGAGAAACCCATGAAAGTCTCAGCCAGTGTGTCTTTAGTATCCCTGGGTCTGTGGGAACAACAGAACTTAGATGTCTACAATTCCATTCCAGACAATACTAAAGAGTATTACAAAGACAGTGTTCTTGTGAATGGTCAGGAGACCCGTGCCATCAGAGACACTGGGGCCAGCATAACTGTATTTGATGAATAATTTTTCAAGGTAGATGATGTTGGTAAGGCAGCCAAATTCCTCACTAAGCTTGCTGGAGGCCCTGTTCAAATGCTTCCACAGTTACCAACTCTCATCCAGTGCAATGACATAACTCAAGATACGTGTAAGTGTGCAGAGTGAAGTACCTGGGAGAGTCCTGTTGGGGAACGGCTTAAAGACTCTTGGAGTTGTATCAATCACCCCCAGGCCTCCCAGCAAAAGGAAACAGGAGCAGACTAGGAAGGCCAGAAAGAGTACCTTAAGAGGCTCTCAAAGGGAGATTATAGAAGAAAATATAACTCCCAGTCCACATGATTTACTGACTGCAATTTCGAAAAAGAATGAGGAAAAGGGGAAACTGAAAATCTCCAGGAAGAAACCAGCCAGCACTCCTGTGCTACCAACAAGGACATCCCCGAGAGGACTGTCCAAAGTCACACCTGTGACTCCTCCACCAGCTGAGGCTGAGTGGGTGGAACAACCTTGTGTGGTTGAATGAGCTGCTGAGGAATCAGAGCTGGAAGAGGACCTTGCTCCTGTTGGAGATCTGGATCCTGCAGACCATCCTGAGCTGCAGTTTTTACTGGCAGAAGATGGACCCTGTAGGGCAGACTTCAACAGATGTCAAAGAGAGTGTCCTACTCTTGATGGGCAAGAGCCATGAAAGCATAGGTTGTACTGGGAAGATGGCCTCTTAGACAGTGAACCGACTGAGTCTATCCCAGTGGACTACAGGAGACTTGTAGTGCCTCTTGAAAGCAGACTCCAGTTCCTACGGTTAGCCCATGAGATACCTTTGGCTGGTCACTTAAGTTTTAAGAAGACCAAGGAAAGGCTCTCTTTGTATTTCTACTGGCCTACATTGGGGTCTGATGTAGATAGGTTCTTTAGGAGCTGTCACACTTGCCAAACCTCTGGCAAGAGTGGAGCCAAGAATGTGGCACCCTTGGTGCCTCTCCCAGTGATGGGAGTCCCTTTTGAGAGGGTAGGAATCAACATTGTTGGTCCCTTAGACCCTCCAACATCTTCAGGAAGCAGGTTTATCCTGGTTGTAGTAGACCATGCTACTAGGTAACCTGAAGCCATACCTAAGAGGACTGTTACAGCTAAGGCTGTGGCTAAGACCCTACTTGGTATGTTTACCACGGTAAGTTTTCCTAAGGAAGTTATCTCTGACAGGGGATCCAATTTTATGTCCCACTACATGCAGGTCATGTGGAAAAACGGTGGAGTAACTTACAAGTTCTCAACTGCCTACCATCCTCAGACAAATGGATTGGTAAAGAGGTTCAACCGTACAATGAAGAGCATGATAGGCGCTTTAGAGGAACCCCTTTGGAGAAAGTGGGACCTTCTACTGCCCTGCCTTCTATTTGCTTATAGAGACGTCCCTCAGGAGGGAGTTGGATTTAGTCCCTTTGAACTTCTCAATGGACATCCAGTTAGAGGCCCCTTGGCCCTGATTAAGGAGGGGTTGGAGAGTGCTCCTTCCCCCAAGCAAGTGAGAATCACTGACTATGTGGTAGGTCTCCGGAGGAGAATGTCACACATGATGGCAGAAGCATCAGATAACTTGAAAGCAGGTCAGGCTCTGGTGAACCATTGGCATGACCAGAAGGCCAACATGGTTGAGTTTTCTCAAGACCAGCTAGTTCTAGTAATGGTACCTACAAGGCAGAGGGCCTTACAGGACAAATGGATAGGACCCTTCAAGGTTGTGGGTAAACTCAGAGAGGTCAACTATCTGGTCGATTTAGGCAATCCTAAGGTGGCTCCCAGAGTCTTTCACACCAACTGTCTAAAAGCTTATTTCTCAAGACTAGAAGTGGGAGCTTTGCTTCTAGCTTCAGCTCAAGAGAAGGAGGAGAGTGAAACTCTACCTGACCTACTCAGAGGCCAGCCTTTAGATGAGAACATAGAAGGAGTTCATCTCTCTTCTAATTTGGCACCTGAACAACAGGATAAGTGCAAGTTTCTGTTAAATCAGTTTGCCTCCCTGTTTTCACAATCACCATGCTTGACCCCTTGGGGCCAGCATGATATTCTCACTGGTGATTGTTTACCTGTTAAAAGCAGAGGTTACAGAATGTCAGATCATATAAGATCCCTCATAAAGGAGGAGGTCAACAAGATGCTTGATCTCGGGGTAATAGAGCCCTCTACAAGTCCATGGTCTAGTCCAGTTGTTCTAGTACAAAAGGCAGGATCCAAACAGTTGAGATTCTGTGTGAACTATAGAGCTCTAAATGCAGTCACCAAGACCGATGCCCACCCTTAACCAAGGACAGATGAACTGGTGGATAAACTTGGCTCAGCCAAGTACCTCTGCACATTTGATCTCACTTCAGGCTATTGGCAAATAGCTCTGACAGACCATGCCAAGGAGAAAACTAAACTGCATTCTCAACCCCAGCAGGCCTCTACCAGTTTAAGGTAATGGCTTTTGGACTAAAGAATGCACCTGCTACATTCCAAAGGATGGTTAATCAAGTTCTGAATGGGATGGAGGACTTCTGCATGGCATACATGGATGACATTGCAGTGTTCAGCAGTACTTGGAAAGAACATGTTGACCACTTAGGATATGTTTTCCAGGCTCTTGAGCAGGCCCATCTGACCATAAAGGCTAGTAAATGTCAAATTGCTCAGAGTAAAGTGGTCTACCTTGGACATGAGGTAGGAGGAGGGGAAATCAGGCCATTGCCTAGAAAGGTAAGAGCTGTACAAAACGGGGCCACCCCTACTACTCAAACCCAAGTGAGAGTCTTCCTAGGCCTCACTGGTTACTATAGGAACTTCATACAGAACTATGGGACCATAGCTTCTCCCTTGAATGTGGTCTCCTCTCCCAAATTCCCTAAAAAGGTTAGGTGGAATGAGGAGTGCACTCAAGCATTTGAAGGCCTAAAGAAAGCCCTTTGTCAAGCTCCAGTCCTAAGAGCTCCTGACTATAACCAAACCTTCATTGTGCAGACAGATGCTTCAAATACAGGTATAGGTGCAGTTCTGAGTCAGCCGGATGAGAAAAGTAGGGAGCACCCCATTTGCTTCATCAGCAGGAAGCTGAAGGAATCAGAAACAAGGTGGACAACCATTGAGCGTGAGTGCTTTGCTATTGTGTGGTCACTGAAGAAGTTTAGACCATACTTGTATGGATCTACTTTTGTGATTCAGACTGACCACCAACCCTTGAGATAGTTGATGCAAATGAAAGGGGAAAACCCTAAACTACTGATCTCAGTAGAGATCAGTAGTCAACCATCTGGTCAATCAGCCTGCAAGGGTCGGATTTTAACATTAAACATAGGGGGGGGCGCTGTTGCGCACTGTCAATATGGCCGCCTGAATTGCGAGCTCCCGCTCCGTCATACAATCCTATGATTAATTCATCCTTTTCGGAGCCACCGTTTGACTCCAAAAACTAGGTGCAGAGGCGATATAGACCCTTCCTTGGGCCCTATAAATCCTGAACTGCTGCGGTGTAGAATACTGGAGCTGTGGAGATCAGAAGCTGTGCCGGCCGCTACTGCAGGCGCTATCCGCCTGAGAGCTCCGTGCGGTAACACCTGAGGACCGCGGTCGCAGCCTACCGCTAGGCCGAAGGGGGCGGGGCCTTTGGATCTGGCCCGCGCTCTGGGGCTTGGTGCAGAGTCCTGAAAGGTGGCCGGGCACTGAGGAGGGATCGGCGCAGAAACTGCCCGGCGCTGCTGCTGAAGAACTCCAGCAGCGTGACCGCCATACGACGCCCCGGTGGATAGCGACACATCAGCGGCCCCGCGCGGAGTGGAAGGGCGGCCCTCGGCGCACCCAGGGACGGAGGATTCCAACGCCGACATCGGGTAAGAAGACCCAGCGGCTCGCCGCCGAATAACACAGCTTGCCCGTGCTGCCGCGGAAAGCGCTGGCTGTGATCCTAGCTGGGGTCGCGGCCCCGCCCACCTTGGACACCAGCGCTCTGAGCCTCCCTCGCACACCCAAATCACTGGTGAGGCTGTGTAGATGGTAGCCGTCGGCCCGGAACACCATATAACTGGGCACACCTCGACAAACACTAAGCGGGTGTCGAGCCCGCGCCTGGGACCTTCGGCCAGCACCCTTACGACTGGGGACAGAGGTTGGTGTTACGAGTGGCGGGAAGGAGAAAGGCTGTGCTCCCGGGTAATCAGATTGCTGCCTGTTAACGATCGGGTTGTGGGCTCTGTCGGCCCTCCCCGACTTGCACGCTCCACTCACATCCTCTGCTGATCTCTCGGAGGGCATCCCCTGGTCAGAACACAGCTCTGCAGATAAGGACAAGAAAGACAAAGATCCTTCTCTGGCGGAGTAACCGCATTGGACACTGGTGACACATGGATGCTCCTCAGAACCATACTATTGAGAGTTCCATGTGGTAATATGTGGGAGAACACAGTCCATCGCAGTTGACACGCCGGGAGCCAGGTGATACGGAGGGGTGCTGGGCTGGTACTCGGAAAGAGTGGACACGGGCTACAGCCAGGGAAAGGTATCTTAGCACAGCATACCACGGACAGAATTATGGGGGAGCCCCAGAAAACCGGTAAGGCAGCCAAGACCCCCAGCAACAAAAAGAAAGGCCCCATGGACATATACACGGCCAGCCAAGCACAATCTGGTGTGGCAGACATACCCATCAATAACACTGAGGCCTTGCATCCGGAGAACAGCTGAAAGAGGACAGACTGACAACAATAGTGCAAGATGGATTCCGGGCAGTCAACACCAAGCTGGATGACATTGTGTCCACCATTGGTTCCCTAAAGGCAAGGGTGGACAAAGAGAGTACATGTGCAAATGAAGCAGAACACAGAATAAGCACCAACGAAGATGCGATTGCACACCATAGTCAAGATATCGCCCAATTAAAAGAGGCTATGTCCAAAATGCAAAATAAGTGTGAAGACCTCGAATCCAGATCCAGACGCAATAACATCCGGTTGGTGGGAGTTGCGGAAACATTCGGTAGAAGCCAAATGGAAAAACAACTTGAATTGCTCCTTAAAACGATATTTGGCCGGGAAGCATTTTCTGAACTTCTTGATCGAGAGGGCGCATGGCACACTGGCCCCAGTCCCTAAGCCAGGAGCTCCACCACGTACAATAATTGCCAGGCTCCTTAATTATAGAGATAGAGATCTGATCCTGCGTATGGCTAGGGAAGCTGGAACGCTACAACACGATGGAAACTGGATTCACATATACCCGGACTTTTCGGCTGGTGTCCTGGCGAGTAGAAGATCCTACAAACCAGTCAAGAGACTCCTAAGGGATCGGCAGATACCATATGCTCTAATGTTTCCCGCCAAGATGAGGATTCAGCATGCGGGCAGGGCACATTTTTTCGAGTCTCCAGCTGAGGCCACGCACTACATCGAGGCTTCTATACCCCTCCCACCCAGAGGGGGCAGGCCGGCCCAAAACAACAGACCCAGACCAGAGGATTAGGGTACTTTTCTTGCTGAACACTGTCTACATGGCCACACCATCAGGGCTATAGCCGTAGCGGTTCATTGATCATGGCGGCTCCACTCTATATGATCGACAGAGTTGTGGAACAATTGGGTGGCCATGAAATGCAACACGGCTACCCCTGGAATGATCCAAGAGTTATTTTGGGCACATCGTCGAGTTGGGGTTGACGATGAGGGTGGGTGGGCAAAAGGAGGAAGGGGGAATTGGTCGTTCTTTGACAGAGAAGATTTCGCTGGAGGCAGCGGTCCAGATCACCAGTCAAAGAGTGACCCAGGTTATAGTTTGACTATGGTTACCAAGTTGTTTAATGTTAAAAAAGTGGTTGCATTGGGAGCGGCGCTGGTTGGCTGGTGCATACGACCCGATTTTAAGGGTCATGGAATCGGAAAGATTTCCCTCTACACAATACTGGTGATGGGTTAAGAATAAAACTGCTTACTTGGAATGAGAGGGGACTAAATAACCAGGTGAAGGTCAGAAAAATTGCTAATTATGTCACCAGGCATGGCCCTCGGATGCTAATGCTGCAAGAGACACATATGATGGGGAGCAGCAACTTACACATACTGCCCAAATGGGGATCTCAGCGTTTTTACACAGACTACTCCACACAGGCCAGAGGTGTTTTCACCCTTATTCATCCAAGCTTGGGGTTCTGCCCAGAGGGGCATGAGGTGGATCAGCAAGGAAGATATGTGGTTGTATGGGGCAGGCTCGCTGGTCAGCAAATGCTTCTAGTCAATACATATGGGCCCAATATAGACGACCCTGCGTTTTACGTAAACATGTACCAACTGATCGCTGCCTATGGTCTATCTAATGTGATATGGGGTGGGGACTTTAATGTGGTACTTGACCCTGTACTAGATAGGTCTTCCAAAGTTACTAGAACTGCCAGTAAAACAGCCTCCGCCCTGAGTGGCATTCTTTCACAGCTGTCGATGGTAGATGCCTGGTGTATGATGCACCCTGGAGACAGGAAATACACTTATTCCTCGGTGAACAACTCTGGGTCCAGGCTAGACTACTGGTTTGTCACATCAAACATGTCCTCTGCGCTGCAGAATTGTGAAATATTGCCCTGTACGTTCTCTGACCACTTCCCAGTGATGATAGAATTTAAGATCCAGGACACCCCTTGCCCCGTTCGTAGATGGAGAATGCCGTGCGGTATGTTGGGTGACCCCGTGGTGGTGGAAACACTACATGTTGAGATAGCTGAATATTTCACAAACAATGTGGGAATGGTAAACAGATTCTCCACTGTGTGGGAATCATTTAAAGTGTGGGTCAGGGGGGTGTTGCTGTCCAAGTAGGTTGGCATGCTAAAAAGCGTTTGCGCCGAACTGGCGGATGTTGAAAACAAGCTGGGGGTATTGGCGGGGAGATATACCCGAACACAGGATAGGGAGCTATTAGCAGATATGCATACACACTTACAGAAGTTCGACAAACTGGCCGCTAGAGAAGTGCATTACATGGCCGCCCCCATGCGTGCACGTAGATACGGGGAAGGTAATAAGGCCGGCAGGACACTCTCTTCTCAAACACGACAAGAAACTGCACCAAATAACCAGTATACAGACGGCACGGGGGGAGATACTCCTACAGGAAGAAGAGATTAACCAAGAATTTGTCAAGTTTTATACCAGACTGTACTCGAACCAAGATAAAAAATCGCCCTCAGATATTGAAAATTATCTTGCTGCTCTCAACCTCCCCCAACTCGCAGAGGCAGATCATTTAGCGCTAGATCAGCCGATATCGGCAGAACTGTTGGTGGAAGCTATTAAAGGGTTGTCATCGGGTAGGGCACCAGGATCTGATGGGATAGGGGCAGAATTGTATAAAGAATTCTGTGATGAACTGGTCCCGATACTCCTCCGAGTGTGGGAGGAATCCCTTGAATGCAACATACTGCCCCCGACCATGAGGGAGGCGGTGATGACAGTGCTCCCCAAAACAAGGAGACCGCCACAAGATGTGTCCTCCTACCGGCCCCTATCACTAATAAACACAGGTGCTAACATATTCGCAAAAGTAATGGCCAATAGACTTTTACCGGCGGTTCCCTCATTGGTCCACCCCGATCAAAATGGGTTAATTCCCGCTAGGTCAACAGCCCTGAATCTCCGTAGACTCTTCCGGCTAATGGCGCAAATAGATCCCAAGAGAAGAGCTGCCGCAATATCCCTAGACGCTGAGAAAGCTTTCGACTCTGTTTCCTGGGTCTATCTCCTAAAGGTGCTGGAGGCGTTCGGGGTGGGGCCCAGCTTCATTGGGTATGTCAAGCTATTATATACAGAGCCGGGAGCTCTTGTTCTGACCAATAGGTCCATCTCTGAACTCTTCTTGTTGGGCAGAGGCACCAGACAGGGCTGTCCGTTCTCGCCCCTGTTGTTTGCCTTCACCATAGAGACTATGGCTGCTGCGGTGAGACTGAGATACACTGATAGAGGCATAAACATAAAGGGATCCGTTCAATTGATTTCGCTATATGCCGATGCCACCTTATTATATATCCGTGGGCCTAACGTAAATACAGCTCCTATAATGGCGGAAATACAAAGTTTTGCTGATTACTCGGGGTACATGGTTAACAGAGCCAAGTCTGAAATATTTGCACTCACACCAAATACTGAGTGCCCTGCAGCGCTACATGGTCTCAAATGGTCGGATCAACATATTAGATATCTGGGTATCCTGGTTTCTAGAGACAGGACCACGCTATACCTGGACAATTATGAGGCTACGCTGCAGTCCATCGCCACTAAGATACAGATATGGGGGCGCTTGCCGCTGTCTCTAAATGGTAGAGTAGCAGTTCTTAAAATGGTAATCCTTCCTAAACTGCTCTACTTGTTTGTTAATATACCTATATGGCCGTGCAGACCCTTCTTCGCTAAGCTTCGCTCCATGGTGGTGACGTTCCTTTGGAACGGGAAGACGGCCAGGATCAGCTGGGAGAAGATGACTGAGTCATATTCCACGGGCGGTATAGCAGCTCCTGACTTTGAGCTCTATTATTATGTGGCCCAAGCACAATTTGCAAAGCATTGGTATGATACTGCACAAGAGACACCTCATGCATCAATTGAGGAATACACCACACATCCAACGAACATCCAATCTGTCAAATTCGATACACAATACAAGGATACCTGTGAATACAACCCAGTCAGTTGTACGGTTAAAGCATGGAAGGCCATATATAGAAGACTGCAGATTGAAACACCATACAATCCAGAGTTACCTCTCTGGAACTACCCTGGTATACCCCCCACACATAACAGCACAATACAAAGAGCCTGGGACCCCAATATGGAAATGAAAATTGGTGATATGTTTATAAATGGCAAATTCGCGACCCTGGGGAAATAACAAGAGCATTTGGGGGTGGGCCACTCATAACACTGCAATACTACCGCATGCGTGCAGCATTCCAGAGGAAATGGCCACTATTCCCAGACGAGCCCCAGCCACACCCATGTGTACAGAGGGTAACCGCAACGGGAGGCATGGGTATATCTAGATTATACACTGAGGTTCAAGCCCACACCCCCACGATAAACCATGTGAAAGAAAAATGGGAGCGAGACCTACAGAAATCCATTGAAGACGTGAAATGGCATAGATACTGTTCCTTGACTAAGAAGGTCTCCCTGAATGCTGGTTTGCGGCTAATCCAATTCAAGATACTTAACAGGCTGCATTACACTCCAATTAAAATTGCGAAATTCACCCCTACTGCATTGGATGCATGCCCCAAATGCAATATGCCACAGGCAGGAGACTTTCATATGCACTAGGAATGTGGCCTGGTGATGAACTTTTGGAAAGGGGTTGCTAAATGCTTGAGGAAATCACACAGATTCCCCCAGACCTGAAGCCCCAAAAATATCTGTTTGGAGACATAGGTAAATGTTCAGAGAAAATTAGAAGGTTGTTCAATGTTGCGTGTGCAGTTGCTAAAAAGTGTATCCTCCTTAAGTGGAAAAATGCATGTCCACCCAGCATGAACCAATTTTTACGTGAACTGACCTATGTAAATTAATCAGAAGAACAATATGTAATGACCCGACCCACAGCCTGCAGACCTAAAGACATATGGGGTCCTTTCAGAACTTACTTATGCAACCCGTCCTCTGATGTTGACGAATCTATGTAACTATGTGTAAATGCTTTAACCATGACGCCAATAATCTGTTATGGAATGTATGCTGTAGACGATGAGGTGCTGTGTGTTTCTATGCTGCCACTAATAAAAAGAGTTTGAAAATAAAACATTAAACATAGGTCTGCGTGTCACCACCAAAATGCTGATGGTCTCTCCAGGATATTTGAACGACTGGAGTAAGGAGATTCATCTAGGAGTGTATTAAATCCTCCTGTCCCTTAGTCTGGGGGGGACAAGTGTTAGGGAGAATTCTCAAGAATGTGCTAATTTTGCTTATCTTTTGAGAAACCCAGCAACTTTGCTGGATTTCTAGGATTTTATGTTTTACCTGGGAAGAGTGTACGCTTTTTTCCCACTCTTCCATGTATTTTGATGTGTGTTTTACTTTTGTGTTCTTTGGTTATGGAGTTTTAAGACAATTCGATAGGCATCATATTTTTCTGTGTGTCACACAGCACATTCAGTGCAGTGGCACAGGGATGTCTTTTCAGACTTCTCAAGGTTTAAATACCTTCTTTAGGACTGACTACTGTCTCCCAGAGCATGTAAAGTTAAATTGACTTTACTAGTCTCTTTAAATGTACAGCCCAGCTCACACTATCTTCCTATAGAGTGCTGGAGAGGTTGCCTAGCTTCGCCTGAGTCAAAACACCCATGTAACAGTCAAATGTTACCCTTTCCTACTTTAAATGGCTGGTGGCAGTGGTTTAGATGAAACTACCATGATTTTTCCCGACCGCTATCAATGGTAGCTAAAAATCAGATCTGCCATGTTTTCAATATGGCAGCCAAGACCTATCTGTATAAACAGATTCTGGTCATCTTTTTTCCCCACTTCTTTTAGGAAAGGTCCTTCTTGTGTTTGTCTCTCTGTGCCAAACCAGGTTTAGTCACTTTGTTCGTTGGCCTTTGGCGGGCTTCAGTGCTGAAGCCCTCCTCTGGCACCTGAGTGTCTGGGATGGACAGGATGTTAGGGAGGTGCCCGAAATTCCCTGTGCTTAGTCTCCTAGGAGACCTCAATGCACTCTGGCGTGATTGGCCGGCTGGCTGTCCGGCAAGGGCAGCCACCCTGCTGTGTGAGTGACAGCCAGGCTGGAATGAATGGGAAAAACTGTTTAAAAGCAGGTCTCTGGGACTTGGAAACCAGAGTCGACCACTGGAACGAAAGACCCGAAGACGAGCTGAAGGAAGAGGACTGCTGCAACTCCTGGATGACCGGTGAAGCCCTGCTGCAGGTCCGAATTGCCTGAAACTCTATCGACAGAGAAGCCCTTCAAGGTTAACTTCTTCCCTTGAGTTTGGTGGGAAGAACCAACTCATAAGCCGCCTGGACACCATCCCCTCCTGGTCGGATTTTCTGCAGAGTGCTGTGGAAAACCTGGTAGCCAGCGGGAAGTATACCCGTTTGTGGTCTTTAAGGTACTCACACCTTAAACCGATGTTTTGTCAAGCTTGTGGTCTCATCCCTGGGCAGTGCAGGAACCTCCCGATGTCCTCCTTCTTGTCCCCACGACTGAAGCTCAGGAACAGCGAGATCTGCTTGAACTGCCAGGAACAAGTGCCTCAGGTACAGCTCTTCTTCACTTTTAAGGTACAGTGCAAACGCAGTCCAGAAATCTTTTCTGCGAAAGAGAAAGTTTGTGAAACTTTCCCAACTTCAAAGGCTTGTCCTTCCCTAAACATTTGTCAAACTTTTCGCCTAGCCAAATTCTTCTGAAATCTGTGGCAAAGATTTAACAGTTTACTACCAGAACTTTGCTATCCTATACAAAGACTCTGAACCATTGACTTTGGCCCAGACCTATGAACTAAATTGCTGGTTGTAGTTTACTGAAACCCTTTGCCCTGCCTATGAAAGCATTTGGGCTGTCTATTCTTATAACCTTGTCTTTTTACCCCTTTTAAAGTATCTGAAGTGCCATTTTGCTCCCACTTCAGGGGAGCTGAACTTGTTCAGTAACTTATTGGTTGTGTATTTGTAGTATATCAGTGTGTGATATAGAGCTGCTCTTGCTAGTGTAATGTTTTCAAACTGAATGTGCAAATAAATGTATATTCTTTTACCAAGAAACCTTGAGTAAGTGTTTGAATAACTGTATTTGTTGGTCCTATGTGTAACTTGTTCTACTGCTCACTCAACTCTTGAGATAAGTCTGACTGCTCAGCCATCGCTACCTCTTTACTGTGTAGTACAGGCTTGTACCAAAGGTGAATTTGTACTGACACTTGTAGTCTTAATTGCATGTAGTGTTCCCAAAGGGTGATTCTGCCTAACAGTGCACAGTGGCAACCCTGGCCTCTAGAGGACTATCATGTGTCCCATTTCAGTAGCCAAAGTCCTTTGAAAAGTGTGCTGTAAAATGCACCATGTGGATCCATTTGTTCCCACAATGTTGGGGCAGTGGCTCCCCAACCCAGCAATCCCCCCAACCCCCTGCTTTGTTCATTTTGAGCGTTGAGTATTTGATGTGTCTGCCCAGTAGTTTGAAAGTTCACCAGGGGCCCTGCCAATGCTCGGGAAATCATAGTTGTGCTTGGCAATGCTGCTACGCATTGCTACGCAATGCTGCTGTGCATTCAAGTGTGATTGCCCTTCCTTGAATCGTTGACCGGGGAAACGGAGATGGCGCTTGTGGTACGCTGCACGCAATTGCAGTGTTTACAGAGTCACGTGATTGCTAGCACAGAGAATTTGCAGAGTCACAAAGAGACAGCAGTTTCCTCGCCCTAAAAAACGGTGGCATGTGTGAACGTGCAGAAATGCCTTGCTGTGCAGGTAGTTCCCGTTATGGGAGCGAGCATATCACACGCCTTTTTATACAGCATGCCGAGGGAGGCCCCGAACCTACAATTAGAGAAATGGATTGGTCACAAACCAACCCAAATGCTGCTGTTGCTAACAATATGGCCTTTGCTGACCCCTTCAGCTTCTGCTCAATACAACACACCACCCACAAAAAGACTGTCCAGACTAGCATTCCAAAGCGAAAGTGCATCAACAGGAGGCAGATCCCTGAGCTGCCCGCAGCCATACTCCACCCCTCCACCCTCTCCCGACCCCTCATTCTGCTACGGCGCATATTGTGCTTTGCACTACGTTATACAGCACACGGGTGGCTTTGCCATACATTTACGGAAAGTGTTTTCTTATTCTATTTCAAATAACTAAGTCATCCTATGACTTGGCTGCTGCGACAATTTACACATGCAGCAATCAAAACAATGTGTATAAAGTGGAAGGCACAGTCCTTTGTAATTCTGTTTAGGGGACACTTCGAAAACATTTTTGGTAAACATATTTTTTGGAAAGCACTGTAAAAAGACCATTAGAAATATGTTTAAAAAAGGAACACTGGAAACGGGAATCTCTGATAATATTAAAAGCCTCTTGGATGTTTGGAAAACAGGGTTCAACTATGGCATACTGGGCTTATCTGACATCAGAGCTACATGCTTCAGTGCTCCTGAAACTGTCTTCAAAGGCATGCAGTTTCCTCCTCAAAAGCTTAATCTGGAATGTGCCATTGCCATCAGGCAGGTTATCCATAAAGGTACTCATTCTCAGTCATTTAGCTACCACTGATCAGTTGATGTAAAAATATGTTGCCACCCGCGGCTATTTGAGCTCGGTAACCCTCTGCACTGAGCAGATTAGTCATTGAGGGGCTCCAAAAATGTACATGATGTCCTACGAGATGGAGAGATTTGTCATTTGCAGAAATTAAGTTGAAATGTCACTCCCGAACTTTGGACATCTGGCAATGTCCAAGAAACAGAGGGATCATTGAGAACATTAGGTAGAGGTATGAAATGAGGGGTTACTTCTGCAGAAACTGGTGAAAGGGAAACTGACAAGCAACATTGTTTGTTGTCTCCTTATGGACTTGGCTGTGAAACACAAATTGTGGAGACAAATCCTTGCTGATATTCCTGCTATAAATAGATACTTGCAAAACAGACTGATTCAGCTACAAAATTGGTTTAGATTCTATTGGTCATGAATACAGACGTATTGTTTAAAATTGTAAGACACTGACACATGTTAGATGTGCGAACGGATGTGCGGTCTGTCACAAAAAGGGAGGAAAATAGCACGGGGAAGGCAGACCTAGAGTTTACACACGGTTTTAATGTTACAGAGTTAGAGGTTGCTCACCTTGGGAAATAACATGAGATGACTTTTGGGCAACATGATAAGAACAAAGAACTACATAAATGGACCTCCCACACCGCAGTCTTTTTGAAAGGGCTCCCTCTTCAAGGACGCTTGAAGCCCAGACACCCTGACAGTACAGAGCATCCCCAGAATGTTATCAAGGTCTTTCCCATTGATAGATCTCTGTCCCTGCAACCTGGGCATGACGAGGGCAGAGACTTGGGGTTTGTATCTCCCTATTTGGAGCCAGAGGTTACGAGAATTGCTATGGGACTTAATGGTTTCATTGCACAACAGAAGAAGGGCGCTTTCTTTACTCAAAACTGTGCCCAAGTGAATAAACAAAATGGTACATCCCTTGCCCTAGAACAGGGGTGCACAACTGATTTTGACAGAGGGCCGAAAGTACCTTACATGAGGGCTATAGTGGGCCGAAAAGTAAATGTGGGCGGGGCGGTAGGCGGAGCGTGGCAGGAGGCTTTTTCAACCCCCAATTTGTATTAAACACATGGAAAAAGAATATGTTTTTGAGGGGTAACGATTTTTATTTGCATTTCAAACTTACATTTTGTACTACACATTTTCCATTGTTATAATGTATTTCTATTTAGTTTTTGTATATCGTCTGTTTAATTAAGTTATATATATTTTATTGACCCTTGATTGGACATTCCGTTATTTTGGAATGCTATAGTTTGCTGTTTGTGTTACCCAAGAGGAGTATGGCCTTCGTTGAGTCAGGTTTCCTCAAAAATCAAAGGATGTACATTTCCTAACTGTGCCTGTTTTAGCTTTATTATTGGGTTCACTCTTGGAGTGCAACACTATGCCCCATGGCTCCCACCCCCAACCAAACACTATGCCGCATGGCCCCCTCACACCCAACCAAACACTATGCCCCATGGCCCCCTCACCCCTAACCAAACACTATGCCCCATGGCCCCCTCACCCCTAACCAAACACTATGCCCCATGGCTCCCTCAATCCCCAAACAAATGGTTATATACCGTTATTGATAAGTGCCATCCCTAATAATGCAGACTTTTCCAGCTGCATTGGTTAGCTTCTGACTTGTGCTGGCCTCTGAGCCCAAATCTCGGAATTCTAAGGATCAAATGAGCATGGCACCGGAACTTGCTTTGTGCCCACGAGAGAGTTTGGTAGAACAGGAATTTGGCCTGCTCCACTTTTGATAGTAATCTATTGCAAATAAAATAGTCTCTGTTGTGAATACAGTTCCTCTTCAATTGGTTTTGTTTGCTTTGTATGAAGAGATGCGCCCATCCCCCATCAAGGGCGCCCATCCCCCATCAGGCACGAACTCGCACCCCCCACCCCCCTAACTCAGCACACACACTCAAACATGCACCCATACAGACCCAAACCCCCCAACTCAGCACACACACTCTCAAGCATGCACCCATACAGACCCAAACCCCCAACTCCGAACCCCCCACCCCCAACTCAGCACACACACTCAAACATGCACCCATACAGATCCGAACCCCCCACCCCCCAAATCAGTACACAAACCCTCAAGCATGCACCCATACAGACCCGAACCCCCCACCCCCAAATCAGCACACTCTCAAACATGCACCCATAAAGACCCAAACCCCCGACTCCCCAAATCAGCACACACACGCAAACATGCACCCATACAGACCCAAACCCCCAAACCCCCCAACTCAGCACACAAACTCTCAAGCATGCACCCATACAGACCCAAACCCCCCACTCCCCAAATCAGCACACTCTCAAACATGCACCCATAAAGACCCAAACCCCCCACTCCCCAAATCAGCACACACACACAAACAGGCACCCATACAGACCCGAGCCCCCCACCCCCAACTCAGCACACAAACTCTCAAGCATGCACCCATACAAACCCGAAGCCCCAACCCCCAAATTAGCACACTCTCAAACATGCGCCCATACAGACCCAAACCCCCACCCCCCAAATCAGCACACTCGCAAATATGCACCCATACAGACCCGAACCCCCACCCCCCAACTCCGAACCCCCACCCCCCAACTCAGCACACACACTCAAACATGCACCCATACAGACCCGAACCCCCAACCCCCTAACTCAGCACACACATTCTCAATCATGCACCCATACAGACCCAAATCCCCCACCCCCAAATGAGGACACTCTCAAACATGCACCCATAAAGACCCAAACCCCCCACTCCCCAAATCAGCACACACACACAAACATGCACCCATACAGACCCGAGCCCCCCACCCCCAACTCAGCACACAAACTCTCAAGCATGCACCCATACAAACCCGAAGCCCCAACCCCCAAATTAGCACACTCTCAAACATGCGCCCATACAGACCCAAACCCCCACCCCCCAAATCAGCACACTCGCAAATATGCACCCATACAGACCCGAACCCCCACCCCCCAACTCCGAACCCCCACCCCCCAACTCAGCACACACACTCAAACATGCACCCATACAGACCCGAACCCCCAACCCCCTAACTCAGCACACACATTCTCAATCATGCACCCATACAGACCCAAACCCCCCACCCCCAAATGAGGACACTCTCAAACATGCACCCATACAGACCCGAACCCCCACCCACCAACTCAGCACACATACTCAAACATGCACCCATACAGACCTGAACCCCCACCCCCCAACTCCAAACCCCCCATCCCCCAACTCAGCACACACACTCAAACATGCACCCATACAGACCCGAACCTCCACCTCCCAACTCAGAACACACACTCTCAAGCATGCACCCATACTGACCAGAACCCCCCACCCCGCAAATCAGCCTACAAACTAGCAAGCATGCACACATACAGACCCTGCATCTCAACATACACCACACATACACTCCAAAACAAACATTCATGCACACCCGACACCCCCCCGCCCCTGCTTCTCAACAAACACTGCACAAACATACAAAAACAAACATTCATGCACATCCGACACCCCCCCACCTCCGCATCTCAACATACACAACACAAACATTAAAAAACAAACCTTGAATCAGATCCAACACCCCCCACCCCCGCATCTCAACATACACAACACAAACATTCAAAACAAACATTCATGCACACCCAACACCCCCCCACCCCCGCATCTCAACATACACAACACAAACATTCAAAAAACAAATATTCATGCACATCCAACTCCCCCACACACCCGCATCTCAACATACACCACACAAACATTCAAAAACAAACATTCATGCACATCCGACATCCCCCCACTCCCGCATCACAACATACACAAAACAAACATACAAACACAAACATTCATGCACATCCGACAACCCCTCATCTCAACATACAGAAAACAAACATACAGCAAAACAGACCCGACACACAAACACAAACACACAGACTACTTACCGAAGACGTGCTGGAAGGCAGGTAAGCTGGAACGCTGGCGAGGTGACTGGAGTCGTACTACGGCTAGCGTGGCAAGGCTGAAATGCCTTCCGGCATCAAGCCTTATGGACCACACCAGCCGTAGTGCTGGCACTCCATTGGTGCAGCACACACACACTACGTGGCTCATAGGAGCGACGTGGTGCTTGTGTGCTGAGCCAATGAGGGCCAGTGTTTTGTCCGGCCCGGAAGACAACAAAGAGTTTCCTAATGGAGGGCGGCCGATTCTGCTTGCGGGCCGCCCTCCATTAGGAAAGTCTTTGTGCCTCGCGGGCCAGACAAAATGGCATGGCGGGCCACAACTGGCCTGCGGGCCGTATGTTGTGCACCCATGCCCTAGAAGAACGTATGGTCCAGAGTTCAAAAAGTCCAGACCAGGTTCTAGAAAGCAAAGTTCCAAAATCTGACAAGGTCACTCACAGTCTTATGGATTTGAATTGTCCCTGCACACTTGTTTCAATTTCGCTGTTTCTGGTCCTCCAAGATCTTGGCCATAGTTGGGCATCTATGTCTTGGCTGTGTTGCCTCATCCCCTTCATTGGGCTACATGTGTTCTGATCTCAGGTGTGTGGAATGGGGAGGTGTGTAGTTTCCCCTTCTGCCCAGGCTATCCCCTGAGCTTTCTGTCCTTTCAGGGACAACGGGGTTAGGTATGGGTTGGGAGGGGTAGAATTGTCTCCAACGCTACATAAGTACTAACGTTAGGATCACGGGGTAGGGTTAAAGCCTGCTCGCTGCCACTGTACAATGAACCCCATTTTGCTTTTCTGTTACTGGTTAAAAAAAAGAGTTTATTACACCTCTGACTCTCTCTGCCAAATATAGAGGCTATAGCACCCCTAACTCGTTCGGAGTCGCTCAGGAACCTTTTGGAGATACAGCCCCCGTCTCAGCAACTTTACCAGTACTCTCCTCGTGGGTCCTGCCATCTACTGCCCCATGGCCACAATAGGCCCTCTACCATGGCCTGAATTCTCCCTCTATGCACTGGAACACTGTGATTCCTTGGAGCTGGTGGTGACCCCCTTCAGCCACCTACCCCTTCCACTTTCTTGTAATGTGTTGGTGTAATATGCTGGCGCTGTGGAATCTCCAGTGGGTGGAATGTTGGTCTAGACTCTAGAGTGTGGATCTTTGAGTGTGGAGGTTCTATGGTGTCGGCTGGAGAGGGAGAGCTAGCTGGGTAGATGGGCCAGTGTTATTTTTCCAATGTACTGATGAACTTACCTGTACAACTGGGCCCAATAAACTATAAGTAACTTACCTGGTTCCTACGTGCTGTGTGGTGGAAGGACCCCACCTTGGTTACTTCACACTTCCTCCAGCTAGCACTCCCCTCTTTCTCCTGCTCTGACTCTTGCTCTCTTTTTCTCCTCCTGCAACATCTCACTCTTTCTCTCCCTTCGCCGTGCACACCCTCTGCCTCCTCCAAGCTCCCTCCAGCTTGTTGCTCTCTCTCTTCCACCATCTCACTGGACCTCATCCTCTCCTCCACCCAGCTAGTGAAACTAGTGGCATTTCATTGGCTGGCCGCTTTGTCCAAGGCCCTTATAGGCTCTGCCCTCATGTGCCCATGTCTTTACCTTGTGGGTGATCAGTCTCACCTGCCCTTAACTGCAGGTGAGAGAAGTGTTTTATGTTCCCAAAATATTAGCGTCAGTTAGAAGTGCCAAGGCTGCTTCCTGGCCCAGGGATCTGAATGGGAGGTGGGTAAAAAACGGGTGCTCCTCTCTCTTTTCAATTGTGGGAAAATGAAAGTTGTGGTTCACAGTGGACGTCTAATTCCTGTATTTGGCCTAGGTTTTGTTTTAGAATCTGGCCCCTAATCCATGTCTGGCTTTGCCCAATGTCGCGCCCAGTGCTGGGACTGCTGGGCTGCGCAGGAACTTGAGGTCCTCTGGCAGGCTACGCGGCGTAAGGCCAGTGTGAGGGCTTTCTAACCCCGGATATGGCGCCTCCGCCCGCTTTTTGTAGGAGACACATGTGCCCTAAGCCTATCTGGCCAGCATTTGGGGGACTAGTGGAGTTCTGGGCAATCTGCCATTTTACCACCTGCACGGTCTGCATCATGGAGCACGTGGCTGCTTCTCAGGGCCCCCCGAATTCTCCAGTCGCCCTACTATGGTGGGGCACTATTGACTTTGCCACTGGTCATGTTCACACAATAAAAACAATGCGGCATTTGCATATAGTGCTTCATTTTAGAATCCTCCTGCTTTTAAGAGCTGTAATAATACATATTATTATTGTCCAATGTAATGGTATTTTGTTTATCAACTTCGGAAGGATCAAGGGCTGAGTCGGCTCTGCAAAGATTCAAGCCTGTGACTGCAGGTTTCACACAGATGTGGCACGCTATCTAGCGCGCTGCTATCTACATGTGTTTCTACGTGTCCTTAAATAGAACCATACTGGCCAGAGGTTTTCTCACATATGAATTGGGTGAAAATGTCCAATCTGAGACTGGAACCTACGCCATTTCTCCCCAAAGATATTCCAAGCTTTTCATTAATAGCCTCGACATTCTTTGGTATGGATCATAAAATGGGCGGTGGTCAGGAAAAAAAGCTGCCATTAATCATGATTACTGAAACACAAACCGAGTGCTGAAATGAAGCAAAATGAAATGTTCACATGATACAAAAAGCAGGTGATTGGACATGTGGGGTGGGGGTCTCTCTCATGGCATTCGTGATGCATTGCTCGGATACACTTTTGCCAGTTCGTTTTCGCATCCTCTGCTCTTTCTTCAGTTAGAATTGTTAAGGTAATTGTAGAAGTGTAACCTGCACTGGTGTTGGGAGATTTGTGACTTTAGATACATTTCGTAATACCTTGGTTTGTTTTATCTCTGTTATACTTTTAACACCAACTCTTCTGTTGTTATAGAGCTAAATACGGCTCTGTACGTTCTTGTATTATTCTAAATTTAAATAACAGAAAATAAATAAAGAAAAAGCGGCATGAACATGTTTGGGTGCCCATGCAGAAACTGCCATTCCAAGCGGTGGTTTACTGACGCGATATGAAATTGACCTGATATTATTGAATCTGGTAAAGGAGTTGTGTGATGGCTGATTAAACTAGCCCGACAGTATGAGCTGGACACTTGTGTGGCAGAATACCAAAAATGTGCACAAGCGCAAATGCAGTTTGTGCAAGGGCAACTGCAATGGCGTTAGAGCCAATGCAGTGCAAAGACATTCCCAATAGCGCTACTAAAATGACTTATGAGGAATGGGCATTTGGGCATTATGGACTTGCTCGCGTTTTTGTTAATCCGTCACTGGCTGGTAATGTAGACGTTGGCATAGTGGCATATGCTTAGCGAGGATAATGCTATCGGCATGGCAAGGAAGAAACTGAGACTAGTACTGTAAGCTGAACTTGAACATATTTGAGAAGCGCACCCAACCCCCACCCCTCCCACACCGCCCCCGAAAGGCTTCCATGTTCGGCATCACATTGTGACCGCCCCTTGAACTATTTGAGCAACGCCCTGATATTATTGATAGGACTCGTGATAGTTGTTTTGTTAAACGCGTCTATATGCATTGGCAGCTGCCTGGCATGTAGATGCAGTACCTTGGCATAGAACAGCAATTCAGATTTTATTGTATGGCATGTGAAGGTTAACAGGCTACTTACTAGCGCGGAACCAGTGGTTTCTATTTCATATGATGGCACATCATTTGAAGCTGTCACAGTCTCCACTAGCACACCCATTATGATTGCAGTGTTTCCCATTTGGGGTATGGCGCTGCGCTCAGTCACAGCACACAAAGGTGATTGCTGTGTTTTTTGCTTTGTTTACATATCGCAGACAACTTGCTGATGGACACGTGAACGGGTTAGTGATGCTCCTCACAAATTAAGAATCTTTTTTTAAATGTATTCATTTTATTTATTGTTTATTGGTTAAACAAGTCAGTCAACCATACCAATATATAACAATAAAGTGTCAGGAATACAATTCCCATATGCAATTCATGATAGAATAGATACATGCACAATGTTTCTTAAAATATATAAAGTTAAGAATCTATTATGACCTTTGAACATTGTGCTGAAAAATGCACCACGCGGATCCATTTATTCCCACATTTCCTTGGGGGAGAGGATCCCCAACCAGGGGTGTTGCTAGGTCTGGAAAAGATCAGAGGCTAAGCTAATGTCGGGACTGGTGGGACTCGGGGCTAGGTAACATTTTGGTTGTAACACCTGAGCTTCTATCGGGGCTACAACCAAAAGACCCAGGGCCAAAGCCCCCCTCCCCCCAGCAACACCTGGCCCCTACCCAGCAAACCCCCAAAACCCCCCTTGCTTTGTTCATTTTGAGGGATGAGTATTTAATGTGTCTGCCCCAGTAGTTTGAAAGTTCACCAGGGGCCCTGCCAATGCTCGGGAAATCATAGTTGTGCTTGGCAATGCTGCTGCGTGCTGTGCATTCACGTGTGATCGCCCTTCCTTGAGTCGTTGACCTGCTGTACGGTTTATTACCAGCATTTGCAACATCGGGGAAACGGAAATGGCGCTTGTGCTACGCTGCACGCAATTGCAGTGTTTACAGAGTCAAGTGATTGCTAGCACAGAGAATTTGCAAAGTCACAAAGAGACAGCAGTTTCCTCGACCTAAAAAAACGGTGGCATGTGTGAACGTGCAGAAATGCCTTGCTGTGCAGGTAGTTCCCGTTAGGGGAGCGAGCATATCACACGCCTTTTCATACAGCATGCCGAGGGAGGCCGCGAACCTACAATTAGAGAAATGGATTGGTCACAAACCAACCCAAATGCTGCTGTTGCTAACAATGTGGCCTTTGCTGACCCCTTCAGCTTCTGCTCAATACAATACACAACCCACAAAAAGACTGTCCAGAGTAGCATTCAAAAGCTCAAATGTATTAACAGGAGAGGCCGATTCCTGAGCTGCCCACAGCCATAACCAAGCCCTGCCCCACAGTGTGCTTTATAGCACCAATGCACCGTGTTTGCAGTATCATAAAGGCAACGTTAAAAAGTGCAATTCGATTCCATCAAACATTTATCCAGGGAATACAGCGTGTCAGCTAGGCCACAAAAGCACTACAGGGTGTGCCACCTTTTGAAATGTGCTCAAAAAGAAAACATTTTATAAGAGCCAGGTGTTCTAATATTCAAGGTGTATGGAAAGTCCAAAAGCAACAGTTCTTGAGAGCTGATACTTTCTTTTTAAAAGAGTGTTTTACCCTGCGGGGCCCGGGGGGGGGGCGGTGGACTCAGAATCAAAACCAGCCCTGCAAACTGTTGCCAACCCAGCCCTCCATTTAGCAAGTGAGACCCACAACTTAAAGGGGACAAATGGAGAAATATTTGAAAATATTGGGGCAAAAAGTGCATTTTAAAAGGCATTTATTAGCATGCATACCGAATAAAGACAATAAACTGGAAGCACGGCTCGTGCTCTCAGAATGCGCCCTGCTGCTCCGTGGTAGTGGCAATGCCACAGCGTGCACAAGTAAAGCTGAATACTGGCACGTCACTTACTACATAGCTGGGTTTGTACCGGCATCCGACTGATGATTAAAGGGATGGGTGGCTTCTGGTCGCCAAGTAAAGATCGACATTCCAACTGATCGAGTAGAAACTGGTCGGTATTAGCCAAAGACAATAGGAATGTGATTCCGATTCGCCACCTCGGGTTGAACAGTTGGAACAGGTCGACAAGAAAATCACCTTCAACCTTACATTGAACCATTAGAAGGAGCTCATGGTTCTTTGCTACTGTATGGCCACAGGGACTACTGCAGCCATGGCCCGTGAAGTTACAGGGAGGGAGACAACCCCAGAACCTGCATATAGAAAAAAACACAAAAACCTGAAAAAAAAAATATATATATATAACATTTGTTTTCCTTGACTTCAAGGTCATATAAACCTGCAAATAAAATTGTATTATAGTTATTGAGCTACATAGGGAATATAATGACATTTTAGGACCGTGCAACTAAAATAATTTTACAAGTAGTGCGAGGAAGCTTACTTGTTATGCTGCATTGGAGGTTCCCTATACCGCTGTGTTTGGCTACTCCTCTCGAGCTGTTCCTAGTTTTGAGATCTGTCCGCTGCAGCCTCTATTTTAATTGTGCTGCATACGATGCCTCTTCAAAGCATAAACATACAGCCTCTAACAGCGTTAATTCTACTGGAAGAAGCATTGGCCGGTTTAACAAGTCCTGAAGGCCGGAGAAGTAATTAACTTTAACAGTCAGCTAACGAGAACAGGCTGAAACACGTGTCGACAGACAGTCAAAAGAGATATATATATATATATATTGATTAGATTCGTTTTGTGTGTTTAGTAATAGTAGATTAATGATGTTAGTAGCCCTGGAAGTATGACTGAGGCCATGAGAGGGAAGTGAAGGTGAATTGTACAGTAGGGAACAAACGTGTATGAAGTTGGTAATACACATGTATACAGAAAGATAATATTATGTGTCTATTGAACTATATGTAACAAATGTAAATATCTGTCTGATAAAATGGTTTAAAGTAAATAAATTGCAAGACATATTCATTGTGTCAACAAATGGGTAAAGAGAGATCACTTATTGAGTGTTGATTTCTGTTTAGCACTATTAGCCTTGACCACAGTTCTTTTTTGTGCAACGTTATAATAACCTGGGAGATCAAGACTTTAACAGGTACCCTTATATAATATTTATGAAATATAGTTAGCTGTACAGATTTAGTGGATGGTAAACAGAGATTGAGGGCCTCAGCACGAGTCTGGCGTTAATCTGCCGGTGCTACCAGTGGGTTGCCACCAGACCCGTAACACCATTTCTGCCGCCTGAGATCTCGGGGTCACCGGGACATTACAAGTCCCAACAGCCCGGGATATCAGGCGGCGGAATGTATAAGTCCCATTCCCATAGGGTCCGACAGGACTCCATGTGAATTGGGACACGGAAGCAACGGCACCGTTGCTAACAGTGCTGCTGATTCTGTGACAGCTCTGTCTACCACGGCCTTTGCGCTCAGCAGATAAGCCCTCCAACGGCCCAGGAAGGCAGAGTTATAGTGTGGCAGTATGGTGCTACCGGCACCCTTATTTCGGGACCGCCACACTTGTAATAAGGATGTTAGTCTAGGCAATTTCTAACCATGCAGTCTAACCACAATGAGTCAACACTTTTAGCTAGAATTTCAGGCAAAAACAGGTTCAGCATAGCTATGGATTTTAGGGTCAGCAGTATTATTAACTGTACCAATTAAAATTGTTGTGCAGGTGAACACAATAACTCAATACAACTCAGAGCGAGGCATTCAGGGGCATATATTACAAGGTAAACAGTTGTGCAGTGCATACTTGTCTTGGGAGGATAGCTCAGGGGCACCGTGCCCCCTTGGAAACAAGACAACACGGAGAACCACAGGTTCGATTCCCGGGTCTGTGCTTAGAAACCTCTGGGTATTAAGCGTGTTATAAATAACCTATTATATCATACACAAAACAAATTAATCTAAAAAGAGTGTGGTCCTCATTATGAGATTGCCAATAACATCTGCTGGTAGATGGCGGGTTACCGGCAACCCCCGTAACACTGTTATTGCCGCCAGACATCCTGGTGCTACCGGAATATCACAGGCGGTAACAGTATGGCTGTTTCCCATTCCCATGAAGTCCGTGGCATTGGGAAACCTGAAGCACCAGTATTGCTAATAAAGGTGCCGGTGCTTCAGTGAAACTCCTGGCAGGTCAGGCTCACCAGGAGATCTGTGCCGCCCACCGGCAGACTCAAAGTGAGCCGGTCCGAAAGAAGCGGCAGTTACTTTTTACCAGAACCTTTATTTCCAGGCCGGCTCACTTGTAAGGAGGGCCTGTGTGTCAGGTATACAGGCAATTGTTGTTGTGAAGAGCTGGGAGATCCCATATCCCATGTGAAAGGTGCATTATTTCTGACATTTCTATTACAGCACAAGCAACACTGAAGAATCAACTATTTTCTCCAGGAGCTATAATGATTCCAAATTGCCAGGCTACATGGGAAAAGCGGAGTCTATAAATAGAGCAGTTTTGCTATGTCCTTCAACATAAACATTTCAGAGGACATCTTTACATTGTGCTAGCCCTTATGCACTTTTTTCCTTCAAGATTACTGATATTATGAATACATATTGGTCTTTAAAACAATCTCATCAAGAAAGGAAAATTCAAATAACAAAGTTTTGCTAGAACACGTTCGTTAGAGCTGGCTGTATACCGTAAAGGTAACCCTTAGCCAGAGTTTTTTAGACACACACAAGAAAGGCACTTCCCCATGCATATCATGCTCATGTTGTCCTCATATAATCACAATTCAGGGCCAGGAGGATAGCTCAGGGGAAACGTATTTGCCCAGAAAGCAAGACAACACCCGCGCTTAGAGGCTGGACTCTGAGAGCGTTACAAAAGATTCATTATTTATTATTTTCCCGGAATGTTTTGCTGCGACCGTTCCTTCAAACAACTACATTGCTATCAGCACCTCAGTATAACCCGTGGTGCCAAATAGCGATAATCACTGCCCCTTCCTGGGGTACGTGCCCGATGACTACAGCTTTACTAAATATCCTTGTGGCTGTTTACACAATCAGGCCCAACTTCGCAAGGTTTGAAAGGTAGAATCCTTCACCAGGAGCCTGATATCTGCCTTGAATATGAACTCTCCAGTCGCAAGACATTTCCAAGAGCAACGACACAATGTTAGACAACTGTTTGTCAAAATAATGAAATAATCACAATACCATACAGCAAGACCTGGACAGATGCCTTCAGCAGTCAGAAGGTAGGACAGTGATGTGCCAATATTCGGGCTGTCTCACCTAGAGGGCCAAGAGGATGTTCACGAGGACTAGAGTCTACTACAAATTAAAAACCAGTAATTGTGTGCAATAAAAACATTTAATAGTCCCGGTTTTTGGAACCAAGGGGAGAGGCCTGGCAACTGCGACAGCAGGGCTCCTTCATCAAGTCCTGTCTGAAGTGTGGTCCCCAGTGACCTCTGGCACTGTACACTTTTGTTGCTCACTCCCAGTGCCCTGCCCTTTTACAGTCCTGGGCATAGCCTCCACAAGTGTACCCACCCCTGGTTCTCAGATCAGCTGAAAATCCAGCGATACCCCAAACTCACCAAGGCCGAGGCTGCCATCCCCCTCCTTAAGTCCAAGTTCTGCAGGGACTGAAGGGGAACTCACAAACCATATACGTAGACTGACAAAAGTCTGCAGTGTGATCAATCCTTTTGGAAAACAACAGTCTAGCCCACCTGGCCTCTCCGCGGTTCACTGTCCTGAAAGACAGAAAGCAAAGCAGATCGTGGGAATTTCCAGGTACTTTCTACTCCTGGCTTATAAGAAGGAGGCGAGAAATGCAATTTCGTACATATCATAGGGTTCTGTCAGAAGGCGGAGTGCCTTCATAGAGTAAGTACTGTGACAAGCAAAAGGAATGTGGAGGCCTTGGTTATTTGGAGACAGGTTTTGCAAATATTCATACCAAGAACACTACGCTCAGCTTCAGCAGGACTGCTGGTAGTGCCAAGATTTAGACTGGTTGGATGGGGTGGTTGGGTTTCTTCAGTTCAATTCATCACATGGAAATCATCAAATAGCTGCCCACCGATCCCACAAGCGCCAGCTAAAGACAGTCTGTGAGTAGGCCTATGAGGCAAGTGTTACACATAGAAATATCCGGTACACCTGAAAGAGGGACTGACATGGAGTCACCCCAGCATAGAGCACCATGATGTGGAAGCCAATTACATCACAAGCAGGCCAAACAACAGTACTCATGGTAGCAGTGTCTGTGCAGGCGCTGGTTCTGAGGCAACATTGCTTACACTGAAAGTTGTAGTCAGACCACATCAGTAGGCGCACATGTTTGCCCACTGGATCCTCAGAATTCACAATGGCACATTAGGAAGTACTGGATGAGCCACTACGGGTCCACACCTGGTCACTTCATAATTGCAGCACTTCCCAGGTATCAGTGATGAAGGCAAACACAGCCTAACAACCCTCATCAAACAGCAATGATGCACACCTCAAACACAGGTCGCCTTCAAAATTGCATGCACCATCTACACATCTGTCTTCCTCAAGAATATGTGCCTTTAAACCTGCGCATTGGCTGTTCTGTGCTGCATTTTAGTGCCTTGATGGAAAGTAGAATTTAGATGTGCATTTAAAACAGAGCATTGACTGTTTTCTGGTGCATTTTAGTGCTCACTTAGGCTGGGTACGTATAATTCTACTACCTTGTGCTTATCATTATCCAAAGCACCTCGTCATCTGTGCCTGCTTGGCTGCTGGGCTGCCTGCTGAATTTTTCTGTGCACTGTGCAGCTCCCTTGTCTATCTCTCTCGCTCCTCCCTCCCCCGCCACACACATGGCTCTCTCTATCTCCCCATCAACTTTAACTGCTACTCTATCACCTATCCTACCTCGCTCACAAAGTCTGGAAGAAAAAATCTTAAAAGAGCTCTCCTGGCCTCTAAACCAGGCCTACCTTTGCTGACACTTACATCAATGCTACTTCCAGGCAGACTATTACTGACATCCTCTTTTCTGTCCCTTCCATGGACCTATGGACTCCCACTTGGTCTCTACTCTCCCCCCTTTCTCCTCTGCACCCATTAATGGTGGCACTAAATGGGAAGTACTCTTGGCATACTTCTCTTCCTCTAGGTGCATCATTAATGTCTATCACAATGGCATTATCATGGCCCAATGTTCTCAATCTAATCTTCTCCTTCTTGACCGGTGCCTGCCCTCTCTCATTAACTTCCTCCCTTCTCCTGCTACTCCTCCCTCCCACTCTCTAACCTCTCCACCAGCCCCAACGGGACTACCACTCCCTCTTACCCCTCCTTGAACCATTTTTAAAGGTGGTAATCACCGTAATTAGCTACTTTGAATGCTCGTTCCGCTGTCAAACACTCCTCTGACATCTGTCTCCTTCTTGAAGACCTTAACCTCAATGTCCTCACCCTTACCGAGACGTGGTTCAATGCTAGCTCTCTCACTGCTCTTGACACTCTCCTTCCTGAGGGCTACAAACTCCTCTCCAAACACAGGCACAACCGGCCCAGAGATGGAGTGGCCCTGATTCTCCTTGAGTGGGTCCCTGCTTCTATCATACCTACTCAACCCTACACCTCTTTTGAATGCCTCGTCTGTAGGCTGAGGGTCTCTCCTACTCTCTCACTCACCCTCGCTACCATCTACAGGTGTCACTTCCCCGGTCCTGCCCTCCTCCCGTCACTCACCAGGCACCATTCGTTCCCATACCCACCACCCACATCAACGGGGAAGACACGGCAGGCGGGATGTCCGAGGGGGCAGAACCACCTCTTTCCGCCCATTTTCGTGCTGGCGCTTGCCATGGTGTCTCATACATGCCCGACGGCTCCGGCGTCGTCGACTCCAGCTCCCGCGCACGGGGGACTCTGATCGCGTCTCGCTCAGACGATCACGTGACTGGTCACAGGATCGCCTGTAGCCGACGCTGGCGTCCACATCGGACGAACACCAATCACTGATGGCATAGGTCCATCGCGTGACGCTCCTGTGCGGTCACGTGCCCTGTCACGTGATCTACCTTTCCTTCAAAAAGAGCTGAGAGGAAACACTCAGTGCTTCACAGCTGTTTCCACCAGAGACCTGTTCGGCATTACCCTCGTTCTTTCTGATTCACTTTGGAACTCGACCACGGACCGTTACTTGGACTTGTCTTGGATTGCCCTTTTGTTTCGACGCATCTACTGGACCCTTGGAACTCTTGACCCCTCTTTTCTGGCCCTGGAATTGCTCTGGATTACCCTTCTGTTTTGGCGAACTTCTACCCACGCAATTCCTGGCGATCACGTTTTGTCTCCTGAGTCGTTTGGGGTTCACCACATGGACCTTGGATGGAGTTACTATCTGGTCACGCTCTGGCTACTGGTGTGAGTTGGAGGAAGTGCTGTACATCCCAGCCTGCTGTCGGTCTTCCCTCGTTGTCTATTCAGGTTTACTACCTGTCCTATCATCCCCAGGGTAAGCTTTGTCATTATTCCTTGTTTGCTTGCACTGCCATTATTGTTCATAGTATACCTGATCCTAACCTTTGCCTTACAGCACTCAGGGGTCCTTCCGGTGTTCCGGGTATCTGATTGACGACGCCACTCATCACCTGTGGCCTCAAAGATTGCTAGGGCAGTATTCTTTACCTGCTCGAGCGGTACTTGGGGACGGAGGTAGTTTATAGCTGCACGACCATCAAGGCGAATCACCGAGATCAGAACAGACTGTGAAGCCTACTGGTCGTCCAGCTATGGACACCTCAGCCGGGGACCCCGTGACGGCTCTAATGCAGGCAGTGACAGCACTCAGGGTCGATATGGCAACCGCTACTGCAACCCTACGCGCTGATATGACCGCCGCCACCACCGCATTACACCACCGCCTCGACACGGTACTAAGTACACGCCATCCCTTACCTGCAGAAGCCGAATTTGACGAAACCATTCCTCCCCAAAACCCTCCTCCTGTCATACCCCCTTCCTTCCCGGCCGCTCCTGTGGTGATCCAAAGCCCTCTCCCCTTGGCTACCCCCGAAAGATACCAGGGCGACCCAAAGAAATACCGTACTTTCATCAATCACTGTAAACTCCATTTCATGTGTCGCCCTCAGGCTTTCCCCGATTCCGTATCAAAAGCAGCCTTTCTTCTCTCCCATCTATCAGGGGTAGCCGCCACATGGGCCAATCCATTGCTGGAAAACAACCACCCTGCGTTGTACGATTTTGAATTACTGACCCAAGAGATGGCAAAAGTATTCGACACCAGGCACAAAGCGCAGTCTAGAGACATGGAATTCCTAGATCTCACGCAGGGTCGCTCAACCCTCATAGAGTACATCACCAGGTTCAATCAGCTGTCTGCGGAGACCTCCTGGCCAGAAAATAAAAAGGCTGTGGTGTATTACCGGGGTTTATCTGGGGCCATGAAAGATGCCTTGTCCGTAGTGCCTACGCTTCCCACTGTATATGCTGATTTGGTGGACTTAACATTGCAAGTCGATGCCAGACGATCGGAGCGACGCGGAGAAGGTTCATCCTCGTTCCCACTTCCATCCACGGCCGTTGCTACCCCTGAACCCATGCAGATAGGCGGGATCCGCAGCCCTATCTCTCACGTTGAACGAGAGCGCAGGAGAACGGACAATGCCTGTTTTTACTGCGGTCTTAACGGACATTTCATAAAAGAGTGCCCTCGCCGTCCAAAAAACAGAAACCCGGGTTTTCAGAAGGCTCGCCCCTAAGATCAGAGGTGGGAGCGAGTACTATCCGGAATACCTCTGAACCTACCTTTGGTCCTGTGCGACCCATTATAGTACAGGCCTTTCTGAACCATGCTACTGGTTCTCACGCCGTGTCAATAGTAATAGACTCAGGTGCTACAGGCTGCTTCATAGACATAGCCTTGGCCGGTTCACTGAACCTGCCTTTGGTCACAAAGGAATGTCCCGAACCGGTCCAGGCGGTGGATGGTACGTCTCTTGCCTCTGGCCCGATCCGGCAACAGACCGCTCCCTTAGAGCTGGTTGTTCAGGAAAACCACAAAGAGACGATATCATTCGATCTCATCTCTACCCCTCAGTTCGGAGTAATATTAGGCATTCCTTGGCTAAGGCTACACAATCCCCTCATTAACTGGGGGACGGGTCAGGTTTCATTCGAATCCGAAACTTGCCAACACTACTGCCTCCTGGCAACGCCTCAGTTCTCCAGTCCAGCGGGCATCCTGGGAAGCGTCACGTCCATGGCTATAGGGGATAATACAGACCACCATGATACGCACACAGTAGGGGCTGTCACGGGTGGGATACCTGCTGTTTACCACGATTTCCAGGCGGTATTCGATAAGGGTTCGGCAGAAGGCCTACCCCCGCATCGACCTTACGACTGTCCTATCGACCTGATACCTGGCGCGTCTATCCCGAAGGGTCGTATCTACTCCCTTACTCAGGTGGAAGAGCGGACCTTGCAGGAGTATGTCCAACAGGCTTTACGGCTAGGACACATTCGTCCGTCGACTTCTCCGGCTGCAAGCCCTATATTCTTCGTTCCAAAGAAGGAAGGGGACCTCCGTCCCTGTGTCGATTATAGGCGCTTGAACGCCGTCACAGTAAAGAACCGCTACCCCATACCTCTGATCACTCCCTTGCTGGACAAACTCACCCATGCCACAATATACACCAAACTTGACCTCCGCGGGGCATACAATCTTATACGCATGCGTGACGGTGATGAATGGAAAACGGCCTTCTGCTCACGACAAGGCCTGTTCGAGTATACTGTCATGCCTTTTGGCCTATGTAACGCCCCGGCTACCTTCCAACACTTTATGGACGACGTTTTCAACGACATCTTAAACACTTATGTAATTGTTTATCTAGATGACATTCTGGTGTTCTCCACTTCCCTTGATGAACACATAACACATGTCAGGGAAGTACTGTCGCGACTACAAAGCAACGCCCTTTACGCCAAACCCGAGAAATGTACGTTCCATGCTAATCAAATCGAATTTCTGGGGTTCCATATCACGCCCAAGGGGCTCTCTATGAATCAATCCAAGGTACGGGCGATCGACGAATGGCCCACTCCGACCAATCTCAAGCAGCTGCAGTCGTTCCTAGGATTCGCGAACTTCTATCGGAGATTCATATCAGGGTTTTCTTCGGTTGCGGCTCCACTTACGGCACTCACTAGCCCTTCTGTCCCCTATGTATGGTCCACGGCTCAGCAATCTGCTTTCGATATACTGAAAACCCTGTTCACCTCCGCTCCGGTATTACAGCACCCTGATCCCGACCTTCCGTATATTCTGGAAGCAGATGCCTCGTCCTATGCATTAGGTGCGGTGTTATCCCAGACCTGCCCTACCACCAACCGTTTGCATCCGGTAGCATTCCACTCCCGCAAGTTCACGACTACCGAACTACACTACACGGTTACAGAAAAGGAACTACTGGCTATTAAGGATGCACTACAGGTCTGGAGACACCACCTTCTAGGTGCCAAACATCAAACCACGGTGTTCTCCGATCATAAAAATCTCCAGGACCTTGCTTCCTTGAAGTGTACAAACAGTCGCCAGGTTAGGTGGCATCTTTTCTTTGCCGCTTATGATTTTGTGGTCAAACACAGGCCCGGTGTTGGACACGGTAAAGCCAATGCCCTGTCCCGTTCACCTGGGGGGGAGACCCGTCCCTTTTTTCCAGACACCCTGTTGGGAAAGAATCACGTAATCTGTCTATGCACACCAACTCCCTCCTTGTTGTCCACTATCCGCCAATGGGCCTCTCAGTATCCGCAATCACTGGCAGAATGGGACCCAGTCATGCAAGATGGGTTGCCTTTCGTTCAGGGGGGTAAACTCCTTCTACCCACAAGTGAAACCCGGAACCAAGCGCTGACCAGGTCCCACGACGCTGCCATCAACGGTCACCCCGGACAGCTTTGCACCTTAGATCTACTTAAGCGTTGGTGCTGGTGGCCTACAATGAAGCGTGACGTACGGGACTATGTCAATACCTGTGCGGTGTGTGCCCAGGGCAAATCGCGCAGGGGTCGGCCTTTGGGTCTGCTCCTTCCTCTCCCAATCCCTCCACGACCTTGGCATACGATCTCCATGGATCTGGTCACTGATCTCCCCCGCACTCATGGGTTTGACGCTATTTGGGTCATAGTTGACTCATATACCAAGTTTGCACGTTTTATACCCTGTAAGGGAATACCTTCAGCCCCTGTCTTGGCCAAACATTTCTTCAAACATGTCTTCTGCCTTTTCGGATTGCCCCATGTGTTGGTCTCTGATCGTGGTTCCCAGTTCACTTCCCGCTTTTGGCGGGCCCTAACGGCTCTGTTGGGCATAGATGCCCGGTTTTCCTCTTCGTATCACCCGGAGAGTGATGGTCAGACCGAAAGGGTTAACCAAACGATGGAACAGTATCTACGCTGCCTGACACTACAATACCAGGACACATGGCTCAATCTGCTACAAATTGCGGAGTTTGCCTACAACACTGCTCTGCACTCGGCTACCGGTTAATCACCTTTCTTTTCACTCTACGGTCAGCATCCTCGTGCCCTCCCCATTCCAGACTTTTCCTCTTCCGACACCCCAGCCGCATCAGCTTGTGCCCGAGACATCGTATCTGTACACGCTCAGACCTTGGTCCACTTACGTGAGGCACAGGCTTCTATGAAGGCGGCTGCTGACAAAAAGAGGGCTGTTCCACCCGTTTACGGGGTGGGGGATAGGGTTTGGCTGTCCACTCGTCATCTACATATCCCTGGCTGCCTCAAGCTATTGCCTCGTTTTGTGGGTCCTTATGAAGTAGTCAAGGTTCTGAACCCGGTGGTTTTGCGTCTGGCGGTTCCCCCCGCCTGGCGGATCCACCCAGTTTTCCACGTTTCTCTCCTTAAGCCTTGCCTTGGCCCTACCCGCTTGGTTTCTCCTCCTGCTCCCGTCTCTGTCTCTTCTCCCGATGTGTTTGAAGTCCGGGCTATTTTGGGTTCTCGCGTTCATCGGGGTGTCCTGCAGTACTTGGTGGACTGGTTGGGTTATGGCCCTGAGGATCGTTCGTGGGTGGCTTCCCGGGATGTTCATGCCCCCCGTTTGTTAGCCCGTTTTCATCATGATAATCCTACGAGCCCACGCGGTCGTGGGCCTTTGGGGGGGGGCTCTGTCACGTCCCCGGTCCTGCCCTCCTCCCGTCACTCACCAGGCACCATTCGTTCCCATACCCACCACCCACATCAACGGGGAAGACACGGCAGGCGGGATGTCCGAGGGGGCAGAACCACCTCTTTCCGCCCATTTTCGTGCTGGCGCTTGCCATGGCGTCTCATACATGCCTGACGGCTCCGGCGTCGTCGACTCCAGCTCCCGCGCACGGGGGACTCTGATCGCGTCTCGCTCAGACGATCACGTGACTGGTCACGGGATCGCCTGTAGCCGACGCTGGCGTCCACATCGGACGAACACCAATCACTGATGGCGTAGGTCCATCGCGTGATGCTCCTGTGCGGTCACGTGCCCTGTCACGTGATCTACCTTTCCTTCAAAAAGAGCTGAGAGGAAACACTCAGTGCTTCACAGCTGTTTCCACCAGAGACCTGTTCGGCATTACCCTCGTTCTTTCTGATTCACTTTGGAACTCGACCACGGACCGTTACTTGGACTTGTCTTGGATTGCCCTTTTGTTTCGACGCATCTACTGGACCCTTGGAACTCTTGACCCCTCTTTTCTGGCCCTGAAATTGCTCTGGATTACCCTTCTGTTTTGGCGAACTTCTACCCACGCAATTCCTGGCGATCACGTTTTGTCTCCTGAGTCGTTTGGGGTTCACCACATGGACCTTGGATGGACTTACTATCTGGTCACGCTCTGGCTACTGGTGTGAGTTGGAGGAAGTGCTGTACATCCTAGCCTGCTGTCGGTCTTCCCTCGTTGTCTATTCAGGTTTACTACCTGTCCTATCATCCCCAGGGTAAGCTTTGTCATTATTCCTTGTTTGCTTGCACTGCCATTATTGTTCATAGTATACCTGATCCTAACCTTTGCCTTACAGCACTCAGGGGTCCTTCCGGTGTTCCGGGTATCTGATTGACGACGCCACTCATCACCTGTGGCCTCAAAGATTGCTAGGGCAGTATTCTTTACCTGCTCGAGCGGTACTTGGGGACGGAGGTAGTTTATAGCTGCACGACCATCAAGGCGAATCACCGAGATCAGAACAACAGGCCCCCTGGCCCTATCCCTCTCTTCCTCTCGGAATGGGCCAACCTCACCTCCTCCTCAGTGACTTCAATATCCACCTTGACTCTCCTGAATCAGCCACTTCATGGTTCTGTGACCTCTGTGACTCCCTCTGTCTCTCACTATTCTTCCTTCTGGTCCCACCCATTCAGTTGGACACACTCTGGATGCCCTCATCTCTGAAGACATCCCTATTTCTAGCCCTGTCACAACCCCCTCTTCTCCTGGTCCAACCACTCTCTCAGCTCCCCCAACTTGGGGCTCCTCAGCCCTCTGTCCAAGCCGTCTCCTGCACTGCCAGCTTCCTTCGCCATCATTTGACCGATAAAGCGAGTGTCAGTCGCTGCTTTTGCCTCCACTTTCATTCCCCCTCCTGCCCCTGCTCCTGACTCTCCCTCTCCCTCTGACTCTGTCCTCCCTAACCTTCACCTCTCCATCTCTAACATTCTTGACATCCTTGCCACTGTCATAAAGATCTACCTAAAGCCTACCCCTAAGTGCAACGGCTGGTATGACTCTGATCTAGCTTCTCTGAAACATAAGGGCAGAGTTGCTGAATGGAAGTGGTAGACCTTGGACTCATCCTCTGACAACTGGCATGTCGCCCGCTCCAAAAGCAATATACTTTTTCTCTCCACTCCAAGAAGAGAACCCACATCCAAGCCTGCATCTCTGGAGCCACTAACAACACAGATGAACAAAATCTGCAAGGAACTCACCAATCTAACTGCAGTCTCCACTTCTCTCCTTCCATACCAGATTCTCTGCACCGCCTTGGCCTCCCATTTCACATATCAAACTCAAGACATCCTGTCCTCACTCTCCTCCACCCCATCTCCACTTCTGCTCCTGCTCCCCTCCCTCCACCCCTGCACTCTCCTCCCTCCTGCACATAGCACCAGGTGAGGTCTCTAAAGTTGTTCGCTCTATTTATTTATTTATAATTTGTATACAACAATGAAAGTTTTACATATTTAGACACATCACATCATAAATGTTTCCATCTTAAAAAACGCTTCATAAAAAACCACACTCATCTAATAATATAATTTCGATAATTCTTTTAAAATTTCTAAAATCATCATATAAAATTTCATCAAATAAAAAATGAAATTCAAGTCATTCCCACCTAATAACCTCTTCCCCACAATATGCCTATAACAAGTATACATTGAGTTATTATAGGCCATCAATGATTTTCTACGCAGTTTGTCTAGACGTTCACACTCACATATTATGTGGTGTGCTGATTCTAAAGTATTTATTCCACAAAGACGACAAAACCTGGTACCTCGAGGAATACCCACCTTTGGTCAAAGTATTTCCATGACATCACAAGAGTTAAATTTGAACAACAAATACCAGCAAATGGTGGAGCAATCAGGATACGCCAATTGACAGCTAGGTTTAATCACTCTTAACTCCAAGTGCTCTACAAATACCCCACTGTTAGATTTGCTTGCCAGATTCACGATTCTTTGTTCTCGATAAATATCGCATATCAGTTTTTTCAATTTGCGTTTTATCTGGGCCACAGAGTACAGTAGCCAACAAAAGCCCTCATTATGAATCAATTTGAGGTAAATTGATCTCCATCTATCTATCATTGCAAAATCAGTTTTGGCATCAATCACATCATATTGCTCCATCATTCGCACCATAAAAGTATTATTAGCTAGCCAAGTCAGTTTAACATATTGCATGGCTGTTGACAATTGCACCCTACATCTTACACTGGTAAACTCGCATTCCAATAATATATATTCATAGGGCAGAGTTTTAGGCCTTCGCATCAATATCCTCATCATTTTTTCCTCAAATTTATCTAGCTATTTCAGCTCCATAAATCAAGCAGGAGACAATTTTAGCCGAGTACAATTTGACAAACTTCCCTGGTTTCCAACAAACTTGCTTAATGCCATTGTTGCAATCATGCATTTTCTTTTAGTTTCGGACCAATGTTTTTTCCATGTGAGTTTATTATCCATAATGACTCCTAAATATTTATATTCATTAACCACTTCAATTGGTTGTTTATTCAATGACCACCCACTGTTATACCTTTTCTTGTTAGGTTGTTTCATCTCAAACCTCATGATTTTAGTTTTGCCAATATTGATAACGATATTATTTACTATAGCAAACTTTTCTAATTCATCTAATTCTGCCTGTTAACCTTTGGGTGTATAATCTAGTCGTAGGAGATCATCTGCATATCCCAGCCACCTTAACATAAGATTACCTAGCTTAATGTCTTTCCTTTGTACATTAATCACATTTCTAAGGAAGTCTGCCAGATATAAATTAAACAGGATGGCAGCTAGAGTGCACCCTTGCTTTACACCACGTGACCTCTGGATATTTTCAGACAGTTTCCCCTCAACATCCAACCGTATTCTCACAGAGGTTTCTTGGTAGAGCAGGAGTACTCAATAGCACTTACCAAAATAGCTATGTTATGGGCAGTGGAGGACCCACATCTCAATCCAGATTGATATTCTGGTAAAATCCCACAGGTGGGTATCCACTGATTGAATGTAATCAGCAAAATCTTAGCAAACATTTTTGCTGGGATATCCAGCATGGCTAACAGCCTATAGTTAGCTGGATCGTTACAGTCACCTTTTTTGTAGATGGGTAATATAATACTCTTCCTCTATGTATCAGGTATCCTCCCATTCATTCCTATCCATTGAAAGACAATGTTTAGGACCTTGGCCCATTTTTCAGGAGACTGATGTAGTAGAGCATTGCAGGTACTATCTGGACCGGCAGCTCTAGACTTAGGAAGTTTTTTAATTATATTGATGAGGGAATCTACTGCATAGTTACCCTTCCATATAGTTCTTGTAGGCTGATATTCATTTTCATCACTCCCAAGGGTACCTATTGTATTTATAACATGAGTGATCCATCTATTTTCTAATACACAGTTAATGGGGATTGTCTTTTCTTTTCTCTCATTAATAATATCCCACATAGTTTGGCTATTATTGTTACTTGATGCATGTGCCAGCAAAAACCATATTTCTTCCTTTTTTTTCTTTAAGTGGTATTTCAACCATCTTCTATACTCAGTTTTACATCTGTGTATCTTATTTATGACCTGTACATCATTCTCTTCAACGCAGTTTCGGATATTCTTCCTAAGAGTTCTTCTTTTTAATTGTATCGCTTTATCAAATTTCTTATGATGTTCTATGTTCCATCTTTCATTTACCGACTTATATCCCTGTTTAGTGTGAGCAGAGTGTCTGGTGTGTCGGGCAGACTCTGTGCTATTTAAACTGTGTTCCAGCTTTTCGGAATTGCTGCAAAGTTTGCAGTTTTTAGCCGCATTTTCCAAACGACTACAAAGGATTAAGGACTACAACTTCTGTGAGCCCCTGCTGCCTGTGACCACTCAGCCCCTCCTGCTATGCTAGCTTTGCTCATAAAACCTGCCCCCCAAGCGAAGCGTAGCAGAGTGTGAGCAGGAGTGTCTGGTGTCAGGCGTCGAAGGAGACAGAGAAAGGAGAAAGAGAAAGCCCTACCGCCTTGACTTTGACATTGGTTTTCCCATAAAACCTCCTTTAACGCGCGGAGCGCCCGGAGTGTTGGAGGCCGGCATGGTCGACTCCCCAAGGTCCGCCCCGGCCACTGGGCCCCAGACTCGCCACAAGACTCTCCAGCAACTTCGAATGCTGAATCCTTGGACAGCCATTCCACAAAAAAGCACTGCAGGCAGTAAGGTAAGCAAACAAGTAGTTACCTTAAACACCTCTGCCACCTCTCTTCAGGTTACAGCTCAAGTGCACCAGGTCGCTCCCCATGCCAATATTGATCCTCTTCTCCCTACATCTTTAGAGGCAGCCGATTCCTCAAATAACATGCAGAGTGTTATGCAACTTGGAAAGCCAATGCGGCCAATTGCGCTGCTCTCGCTTGATAACTTAACTTCAGCGCCTCCAGTGGAGAACGTTGCGGCCGGGGTTCTATCTCCAATGCAAGCTGACTCTCCTGATATCTATTTCTCTCCGTTTGACATAACGGATGATGAACTCATGAGCGCATCAACTCTGGTGCTCACTGAAGTTCCCCCTCAGCCAGCCGCTACAATCGATGCTAACGTATGTCCGAGCAAAAGCTCTGCAACCATGGAGACAGTATGCATCAGTTTGATCTCTCTTTCAAGAACTGGCTCCCAACCTGAAAGCGAGCCCGACTTGCTTGGACTTTCTATACAGGCCCCTGCCAGTCGGACGCCGAGGACGATGAATGCTTTTCTTTCACCGCCTCGGCAAACGCCCACTCATGCTTTGCTGTTAACATCAAACTCCTTGTTAAACTCTACGCCATTGGAAGTTGGAGATTCCACTTTAAGAAAAGCATGCACTTTGCAATACGACGCTGCTTTAGTGCCTGGCGTCCTGAGTATGGATCTCGCTCCTGCTAAGTCTGTCAACAGTTCCTTGACTTCAACCTCAGAGGTGCCATTACAATTGCAACTACAGAATGACATCTACAATGCATCAGCTCAGCAGAAGTCTCAAAATAATGAGTGGCTCCAATCAAAACAGCCTCAACTTACTACGAACCAGCGGTGCCTGTATACACCCAACGCCACATTGTCGGCCCCACTAACCTTGACGTCCCAGCCTATTTTTCAATGCGGCCAACAAGGAAAATCAATAAAAATGATGAGCACTGCTAAACAACTGGATGGTCGAGTCGCTCAAAAAGAACGAGTGCCTCCATGGCCTCAGCGACCCCGTCAAAGTTTCTTACTCCAAACAAGGAACCACCAAGTGCCTCAAGTCCAGGAAATGAGTGCTCGAAGACTCCAAATTCGAAATCTAGCCTCTCAGTTGCCGCGGCAATTCAAATCCTCAATAATGTGCTTGCGGCGTCGTCCCAAGCAATGATACCTTTTGTGAAATTGTATGAGGCAATGAATGAAACCATCCATGACCAAGGGGCGATGCTAACGAATTTATCCACAAAACTGGAGAAAATTGACAACTTCACCATGTATATAAAACAACAAATTCAAGCGGATGCAGAATCGAGCTTGCAATGTCAATCGCAACTAAGTGACTCCGCCACAATCCAGCATGGGAGAAACGAAAATCTGATAAAAGGTCTCCTAGATGCATTAAAAGAGATGGCGCACAAGTCCACTTCCGCCTGCACCTCAAAACAATCCAATGTAGACAAGTCGACTTTCTCTGCACTGCCAAGCTCGACATCTAAGATTCCTGCCACAACCCAAACACCAGAGAACTCTGATTTCAATTATGCACCAAATGCTATCACAGTAGCTCCATCCAAAGCTACACCTAAGGCTCAAGAACCTGTAGAGGCAATGTTACAATCATCATCAGATGCTGCTCACTCGCAGCTTCCTACGAAGATTGACCTGCCTGCCTTGGCTGGCGCTGATTCTTTAATTGGAGTTGGTCCAATACCACAAGCCGTGCCACAAATTGAATTACCTGGAAATCCATTCTCCTCATTTGGCATTTTTGCAGGCTCTGTGAAAACAGACGTGGTAGGAACTCTGCCGAAAACAAAAGTAGTTACCTCTACTGCTAAGATATTGGCACCTGCAAGAAAGGAAAATACCTTTACTGCACTACCTTTACTGCAGTGAAGAAACATATGCTACCAGGTCACTTATCTACCAAAAGCTTCATAAGGAATCTCACCACACCACCCAGATCGGGCCTGTTTGAGCGTAACTCTGCAGAGGCCCCTCAATTAAGCAAAAAAAATCGTAGCCGTTACCTACGAAACCTGGACCAAAACGGCGACGCATAAACTCTGATGACTGCTCATCTGCTATTTCAGTGAAATTGGCCTCACCCGATTTATGCGACTTATCTACGTACTCTTCTTCAGGCGATGACGAAAACCTACACATTTCTGGTGAAGTGGCACGGCCTCCTTCACATCCTCCTTCGCAAGCAGCACAATCCATGAAGAGCTCTATGCCTTCGAGGTGACAGGCAGATCAGCCAAAATTTGGCCGCCGTACAAGACGAGCCTGCAAAATCTGTCTTGGCTGGTCCAAGCTTAAATCCAAAATTTACCACTAATCAACGCAAACAGTTCACTCGCCTCAAACCTGGGTCACATGAAAATAAGCTACATCATGCAGTTAACTACAGCTGTAAATTAAGACTACAAAACATTCACAGAGACGACACCGGGCTGAATCTCAACCGCGCAAACGTGTTGAGGCTGTTCAAATATGTACCACTGCTGCGTTTGATTAATTCAGACGACATTAAAATCGTCGAATATGTAACTGAGCAATTCTCTGACACAGTTTTGCTTCACATTGAATCAGCTAGGGTCCGTAATACAATACTTAAAGCTGCTGATGACCTTTTGATGTTTGGTTTTGACATTTGCCTCGAACCTGAGAAAGCTACCCCAATTAACAACTTTGAGAGGGCCGACAACAAACCAATTGCAAAAAACGTAGTAGATGTGACACACTTAAGGAAGCTTCTGAGTTCTGCCCCTACACATGGTCATCCAGGGCACTCCAACGTCAAACAAGTTAACCTCCTGTGACAACAATTGCAGGAATAGCTATGACTGAGACCACAGGAAGCACTCTATTCTATTCTCTCCTGGAACACGCGTGGTTTCAATCACTTGTTTAATGACTTTGAAGTTCCCCTTGAAAATGTGTTCGCAATTTGTTTACAAGAGACGTGGCTCCTGGAGGCTCCCTTGAGAGACGGTTACACCATGCTAGTCAACCCGGCTATCAAAAATGCACAAGGTCGACCAAGTGCGGGCTTACTAACCATGATTCGTCTGTCTCCAAAATGGTCAACACCTGTATGCTCAAATCCTAATCCATTTGTACAAGGATCAACTATGCACACACTGATTGACAACTCAGAGGCAAAAAAATATCTCTTGATCATCAACTGCTATTGGAATCCTGCAAAAATCAACGATAAGGATTTTATTAATGCAATAGGCACTCTAATGGACGACACAATTTTTAGGTACAATAACCTGATAATTATATGCTGCGGTGACCTAAATTGCTCATGGTTTAATTATGATCAACTAAACCAAAGATACATGCAGACTGCCAAAGAAGATTTGGGAGAGAGAAAGCAAAGATGGTCAAACGCGATGAAAACGCACAATTGCGTGATGATAAATGGTGCGGTAAGCGGCGACATCCCCGCGCAACCAACCTGGCTTCGAGACCCTTTGCATAGCATTATTGACTACATCTGGGTCTCAAGAAATTTCGAGTCCAAGTCACCACACTGCATTCTCAAATAATGACCAACAGTGATCATATGCTGCTAAAACTTGGATGCTTTCTGGCCGCGACAACTTCTGCTTTTTTATACAATATACCAGTTGAGACGAACATGGGTGGAAACCGCCTTCGGTTAAGTGTCAACCAGATCGGTTGCCTTACTGAAAGACTCTTGAGTTCGCCACATGGGGTGGATTACACTCCTCTACTATCGATCTACATAACTGACAATAATGACCCAAGCCAACAGTACAAATGCCACAAACATTTGTTCAGTAAGCTCATGCACGAGAAAAAGAAAGATATAAGAAGGGACTTGCGACAAATAAAAAAAAAACATCTCAAGACATAAGGCGCTAGAAGATGTGAAGGCAAGACGAGCAATCTACAGGAACTGGACAACTTCTCACAGAATTATTGCTGAGCAAGACTGCGCAGAATTAATGATGAAGCTCATGATTATGAAAAACTATCGAGACATTTGGCAAATCCTGAACATGGGCTATGTGAACAACCTAAACTCGACCCAGAACCCCATCTCTGGTGATAGTTGGTGCAGGCACTTCTCCAGAGTATTTAACAGCGTAAACCCTGAACCCGAAACACATCTTAGGGTCAAAGCCGGACCCTGAGAAGTGGAAATGTCGCAAGTTGACATAACTCGAGCAATCACGATGTTAAAAAACTCCCGTGCTGCTGGCCCTGACATGATCAGCAATGTGATGCTCAAAAAAAAATATTGATGTGGGCTCCTTTTATTGAGTGTCTCTTTAGGAAATTTGCCAAATATAAACAACTTCCAAAGTCATGGTTAACAGCAAGCGTGTTTCCGATTCACAAGAAGGGCAGCTGGGATATTCCCGAAAATTATTGCACTGCTTGATTCAATCGGTAAAATCTGAATCTGGTGAACTGGGCTCACGGTGCTGGTTTTCTTGATGAACATCAAATTGGCTTCTCAAAGGGCATAGGTGTCGATGTAAACCTTTCGATACTAACAATCTTAAAATTGGAAGCCCAGAAAGCGAGATCTAAAATTCATCTAGCATTCATCGATTTGAAGCAGGATTTTGACAGTATAAATCGCGACCTGCTTTGGGCAAAACTGAACAATTGGAACTGTCCAGTCAGCATTCTCGAACCAATAATGGCCCTCCACTCGAAAACCTCGATTCGGGTGCGTCTCAACAAGAGCGGAAAACTATCAGCCAATATTCTAACAACAAGGGGAGTAAAGCAGGGATGTCCTCTTGCCGCTGACTTATTTAAATTATTTTTGGCAGATCTGCCTCCCCACCTTGAGCAGGCCCATTGCTCTCTGCCTAAAATAAACCAGGCCCCTGTAAAATATATTGGGCCTCATTACGACCTCGGCGCTAAACCATGGTGCTATTAGCACCATGGTCCATGCCGGGGTCCGCCATGGTGAATGGCGGAATTACCGCCCCATTCCAAGGTTGGCGGGGCGGTAATTCCCCATTCACCATGGCCCCTTCCCCATTCCCATTTTTGGCCCATAGGGCTCAATGGGAATGGGGAAGGCGCTAATTACGGCACCTTAAATTACGGTGCCGTAATTAGCTCCTAGGTCCCTTTGCGGGTTGGTTTTTTAACACCTGCTAAAAGCAGGCGTTAAAGTGCAACCCGCGAAGGGACCTCGTAATCAGGCATTAAGGGTTTAACGGAGCCGACACCTTTTACGGCGCCGTTAACCCCTTAACGCCTGGGTTGTAATGAGGCCCATTGCCTATGCAGATGACCTAGTCTTGATGGACAGAACTCAGATTGGCCTGCAGCGTCTACTTCTCTGTCTTTATGACTACCTATCTATTAACAAACTCTCAATAAACACAGAAAAAACTCAAATGGTGTCTATTGGAATTGTGACCGGTAGAAAAGACAGACCCTTTAAGTGGGCCGTTGGTGGCCAGCCTTTGTCTTCAGTTAACTCCATACGTTATCTGGGAGTTCAGTTTAATAACTCAATTTGTGAACATCAGTGGGTTAAGGATCTAAAATTGAAGTCCTCAAGATTAGCTCTCCAAGCCGCAAAAATAAATAGAAGCTTTGGTAAATTTTCTCTAACACCAATTCTAATGTTCTACTTACAAAAGGTAGTGCCCATAGCAACTTTTGGCGCTGAAGCTAGCTGGAACATTAACGAGCAAACCTGGAACCATCTTCAAGGCCGCTTCTGGCGGAGTGCCCTCAATCTTCCGCAATGTGTCTCACTCATATCCTTACGCCATGAATTATCACTGAATTCACTGTACAGCCACGTGATCTGGAAATCAATCTCGCTAATGCCAAAGATGACAGTGGATAGCAAGGCTTCGGCCTACTATATATTCATAAACAAGCATGAGACAAAAAACATCTGTTTACTGGACCAATGGCGGCTAAGAGTCCAAGGATGGGTTGACGCTGCAGCAATTAGCTACTATGACTTGTTCATTCGGCCACAACATGCAAAAAGAAAATTCGAGTCCTGGGCATGGATTGTCAACTTAGAGAAACGTGAAAAGTTGGCTTCAAATAATTGGCTGGGTTATGAAAAAAAAAAAATTCTCAGTCCTCCTACCTGCTGCAATGCTACTCTCGATACTATCACGAGCAATTCCTTAGATTTCGATTTAACACCTTGAAATCTAAGGAAATCCTATGGCTAAGAAAAGATCCTCTCATAAAAATTAACCTATGCCGCTTCTGCCTTGGTACAGTCGAATCATTGAAACATCTAATCCTGGACTGCAAGGCAACCCGTGACTTACGTTCTACACACCTCAGACAATTTGCGCCCTTAGATGAAGACATGGCGGCCTGGTGGTGTTTGATTTCTTCTGGCAATAATGTCAAACATGTTTGTGCCATTGTAAATTACCTGGATGCACTCTTGAAGTTCCCTCTCTAAGCTATGCTTATAAATCCGACACTTTGCTGGTCTCCAAAATGTTGGCGGAGCTAATTCCACCACCATACGTTGTGTGAAAGACAGTTTCTTAGAAACCTGTGTCTGTCTCGTTTTTATTTTCTTCTTTCTTTTTCTTCTCTCTCTGTTTCTGGCTTTTTTTTTTCTTTCTCCTCTTCTATCTTTTATAAGTATGATTGGTATGGTTGTGTTTTTCTAGATAATGGATCTAAGGAATCTTGAAACAAAGTCTTATTTGTCTTTTTTGATTCTTTTGAAGTCTGAGTGGAAAGTTTATTACTTACTTATTTAATGGAGTTTTTTCGTTATATCAAAACTGTATTTTTTCAAATAAAAAAAAAATATATATCCCCGTTTAGTGCTAATAGCATCTCTTATCTGCTCTGTCAGTTGTTCAAACATACTTAACGTGCTGCTTGCATCATATATTTCACTTGAGTCAACTGTTTCAATAAACTGCTCCAACAGGGGTTGGGCAATAGCATTGCCTTTATCTATGTTCCTTGGGCTCCATTTCATTCTGTTCCCTGCTGAGTTTACACCAATATCTCAATTTTTTTAATGTTTATCTCTCGTAGTCGTCTTAGTGGACAACAGTAAGTATAATGGGAGATGATCACTTTTGTCTCTGCATCCCACAGCCATGTCGTTTACCCAAGAGCGCGCTCTTTTGTTCACAATCATATAATCTAAGGTACTCATACTGGTTCCAGAGATCCGAGTCACGTTCATCTCGCAATCACCCGGTTTATTTCCATTCAAAACAATAAGCTCAAATTTATTTAGCAGCATTACCCATTCTTTAGCATCTTTATTATTAACGTTTTTGGGTATTGGTTCGGATAGATTTTCCTCTATGACTACCTTAGACATAAAATTAATTCTTACATTAAGGTCACCTACAATGATCAGAGGCAAGGTATTACCAGTTTCAACAAGAATTTTAGTTAGCCTGGCTATGTTTTCTTTACTGCATTTAGCATCAGGAGGATTATATATATTAACAAGAATAAATTTGTCTATTGTTGACATTGTACATGTGATCATCAGAGCTAACACCATTTTAGTAGATTCAATATGTCTGACCCCACTCCATGGTTGTTTAATAGAGATTAGTAGACCGCCTTTGGGCCGGCCTCTAAGTCCTTGCATAGCAATGCTAACAACATTTCTACGCCCATCTATTTCACAGTCAGCAGTCAGCCAACTTTCCTGTAAGGCAATGACTCTAAGGGGCTGATTCATGGAATTATGTGCGCTGAAAACGCAGATTTGCGCTCCTTTCTGCCCAAAAATCCCTGTTTGAAGTATAGGGATTTTCGGGCAGAAAAGAGCGCAAATCTGCGTTTTAGCGCAAATAATTCTATGAATCAGGCAGTAAATGTCTTTATGTTATCCAATAGTCCCTCGTCAATAGCGTAGTGCGAGTTTCCTCGGGTATTCCATGAAAGTATGATATCAGGGACATCAGGAACTTATTTCAAAATGGGCTTTAAAGGCTGATGGAAGCCAATGCCAATAACCATCAGCTATCTCTTGGTTGATAGGTCACACAGGCATTTCACTTGCTGGTTTCGTATTATTTAAATTAGTTTGATCATTGGATTTACACAATACCCTCTTGTTAATTTCAGCTTCTTTGGGCATTTTTTGTTCATACTTTTCTTTCGGGATGCGTATTTCTTTGCATGTATATCCTATATTCTCAAACAAGTTTCTATGACTAAGTATAAATTCATGTATTGTCACATCATGGCACCATAAATTGGTAATAATTTTGGTTGGGCTTACTACTTGGTCAATAATTTTAAAGTCGTCAGAGACAATCATCCTCAATGGAACTATGGACGCACATATTTGCAGCACACAACTTCGAATAATAACCATCATCTTAGTTGTGTCCATTTTTTCTATTTGTAAGGCCTTTATTGTATCCGTCATGTTTAATATAGTTGCATTAATATTATCTGTGGTATTTTCATTTATACTTTTTCTCATCTCTGGCATTTCGTTAGTTTTTTTATCACTCTTAGCTACTTTATTTTCTGTTGTTCTTCCAGTGCATGCATTACCTTTATCCTCACTCGGTGTATTCTCGTAGAGCGTATGTACATCTACCAGAATCTCATCTGTATTAATCAGACTTTTATATTTATCTTAGACTACTTCTTACTTGGCTTCTGTGTGGGAGTGAGGGGCCATCAGGCCCTTCGGAACTCTACTTCTCAGTACAAAACTCGGACCAAGTGCCTCCAGTAGTGGGTTCGCCCCTCGCCCTCATGCAATGTTAACTTTGGTTGACTTTCGCGTAGATGGGACCACTGAGCAGGACACGGGGTATCCATTTTTGTACCCCCTTTCGACTCCATCTTGGTGACTAGGCCTCACTGCGATAGTACAAAAACGCTTCTCCTCCCTTTCTCGCAGCGGCCAGGCGTGCAGGGCACAGGGCCCCCACCCTCGTTCTCACTCTGACTGGAAAACTCTGCGGTTCCATTCTCACGCTGAAGCTGGAGGTGCTTGCAACACATAATAAATGTAACACATCACTCTTCCTCTGAGAACACTGTCCTGCATGTGAAACAGCATGAGTTAAGCACATAGCTCATCCATCTCCACAAACGTGTCCTTGCCCCCTGCACCCTCGCCAGTGGAAACTTACTGCTAGTGTGACCCTGTGTCCCTGCAAGATATTGCTTTCATGTGCCAGACCACTGACCACGCCATGATGCCCACCCAGCAGATCCCCAACTAACATTAGACCCATGCTGCAGTATATCGTTGCCTACCACTAACAAATGCCACACACCAGAGATTCTTATGAGTGCAGACCTTAACTTCAACCAGTGTATTATAGTGGTCAAGACCCTTAACCTAAGACCTGTATAATCCAATGTTATTGATGGTATAGATATATGTGTGACTTTTATGGAGACATGATAAACTACTGAAAGACTTTGAACAATTGTTATTTAGTGCATGCATTTTTGAGAACACATTACGTCAGCTTAGATAGTGACCACCCTGCCTCCCAGCGACCTGACATTCACCCATTCGGAGCACAGATGACTGACGTCAATCCTCACGCCAATCAAGCAACCAACCCGGAGGAAGAGATGCCACCCACACCTGAGGCATCGTGTGGACTGACCAATCGGGGACCAACGTAGTATCCTATGTTAGTTGTGTCAGTTACCCTATAAAATGTAATGTAATGATAACTTTTGTCAGAGCACTCTCAGAGATCTTTTGAATGCCATTCATTAAATAAACCTTGCCTTGAACTCTCGCAGCCTGCTCTCTTTGCCTTATTCCCCATCCGGGGTGTGTCTGTTTTATTCTTTTTGCACGTGTAAGACGGGGAGGGCACAAACACCTTTTAGGGTAAATCAAGAAGTCTTGTATATCAGTGTCAGGAATCTGAACTTGCTTTTAAATGTTTTGCCTACTACCACCTATACCAAGTGGTTCATGTATAGCTGTTCCATGAGTTCCGACCTAGTTAGCTTCTTTATACATTGATATACTTTTAGGTTCACTGCTCAATATTTGTGTATTTTTATCTATCCCAGCCATTGCTATCTTTTTTTATTCTGGCAGTATATTAGTGTCAACTATACACCCATTCTTCGAAATGTTTTCCTTATTTGTATTATACATCGCTGCTTGTCCATATCCTTTTTTCTTATTGTTCATCTTCTGTTTTGGTGGTCGTTTAACTGTACGACTCACACCTGAACCAGTATGATTCTCCTTTGTACTATACTCTGTAATATTGTATTCAATGTCTTTAGTGACCAAATCATTTGATTTATTCTCTTCCTTTTTCTCAAATGTATTATTTATTTTCGACTTAGGTAGTTCTTGCTCAGAGTTTATTCTAGTATCTGATTGGTGCTACTATCACAGTATTTCTGATTACTTCTTTTACTGATATTGCATAACAAGAGAGAGTGAATTGCTAGTTTGTTGTCTATAGATTCGCATTTTTCAACCAGCGAAACCAAAACATTTTCAAGTGCCTGAATCATTCTGTATTCATGCTAGCAAAACTGGTGTCATGAGAGTTGTCATGTATGAGAACACTGGAGTTATTCGCTATCAGAGGGGCAGTCAAGTTGTCCTTTACACTATTATCTATTGCCAAATATACTTTTCCTATAACTATTAGCCCGAACGCGGGATCTATTTCGAACCTCTCTCCAGGATTGAGCGGCTCATATTTTTCTTCTGCTTTTTCTTGCGTCATACTTGCAGTACGTATACTAGCCGTCTCTTTCCAGGCAGATTCATAACTTAATAAAGAGCCACCATCTTTTGTTTGCTCTATCTTTTTGGTATTCACTTTTGGTCTTGCACACAATTGTGCCACTAGCATTTTTTCTCAATAAATTTCACTTGCATCTACATCAATAGGATAGACTAATTCAGATGTTGTAGGCATTAGAATTTGTGTGTATAGCTTACTGCTAATACATGGAAAGGCAGATGATAAATCTTCCATAATTTCAGTGACACAGCTATCAACCTCAACACTTGTCATACTATTTTTAATAGGCACAGAAGGAGATGTCTGCACATTTACAACTTTATCTAAAAATTATGTCATTTTGGCAAGCTTACCTTCTGTTAGCAGCCCAGGCTGCGTAATAATTTTCCTTTTGCACGCCCGGCTAAATCTGACAGTGTGTGTTTGTTTGTTTAAAGCACACACACCCTGGTTCACTTTATGTGGGGCAACGGCACATCCATCTGCTAGAGGCATTTTGTTTGATCGTAATTCCATGGCGCAAAAGAGGGCTCACTGCGCAGTTGCTCAGGAAAATGATCTAATTAGGGGGCTAAAGGTAGCACAGGGACCATGAGGGATCAGGGAGCCCAGCCACGGTCAGCGCACCAAGCGCCGCACCCAGTTAACAGTCAACAGTCACTTTCTGTTCACTTCCTGGTGCACGCGCTGGGGCACTGGCGGCTGGGTATTTAAGCCCACTTCCTGGGTGGGCGGGGGGCATGATTTCAAGTATGGAGCCAATTGCAGGTCGCTACAGGAAAAGAAAACACAGGCACTCAGTATTAGGGACGCAGCATCAAGGTAGGAGATAACTAAGCCTACGTGAACATAGAGGGACTAGGGGAGGGGCAAAGGCATACAGACCAGGAGGGGCACGGACCACCAAGGAGGGAGGTGCACGGAGAGGAAGGGGAGTGAACGAAACAGTCAGACAAGAGGGCAGGGGGAAGCAAATTACTTGGGGGGGGCAGGTCCAGAATACGGGATGTGTTGCAGCAAAGTCCTTCCTCCTGCTCGAGGTTTGAGCGAGAAACGAGCAGAGTGACACAGTCAACAGTCACTTTCTGTTCACTTCCTGGTGCGCATGCTCGTGCACTGGCGGCTGGGTATTTCGGCCCACTTCCTGGTGGGGGGGTGGGCTTTCAAGTCCAGAGCCAATTGCAGGACATTGGGGGGGCAGGTCCAGAATACGGAATGTGTTGCAGCAAAGTCCTTTCTCCTGCTTGAGGTTTGAGCGAGAAACGAGCAAAGTGACACAGTCAACAGTCACTTTCTGTTCACTTCCTGGTGTTCGCTCTATGAAGGTCTCCTCCAAACAGGTGCTCCCCTGCTCTTCTAGAACCATTAAGGACAACATCTCCTCTCTCGCCCCGGCTCTTGTCTACTTCTATAACCACTCCTTCAACTCTGGCTCTTTCCCTCCATCCCTCTCTTGTGCAGCCTCTCTTTAAAAAGCCATCTGCTGACCCCTCCTGCCCGGCTAACTATCGCCCTATCTCCACCACCTCCTTACTGGGTAAACTCTTGGAGAAGTTGGTCCTCTTCAATTGATCCTTCATACTGAACCTGTTGGTTGCCTTCATGGCCATGAATCTGGATTCTAGGCATCCAGAAGCATGGAAACTGCTCTCCCCAACACCTGTGAAGACTTTCTCACAAATGTTGACTCTAACTCTCCTGCTGTTCTCATTCTCCTCAATCTCTCCTCTGCTTTTGACACAGTCAACCATTCTATCCTCATAACACTACTTCATGATACCCTACGCATCACGAACCGGGCACTGCACTGGCTGACATTTTTCCTCACTAACTGCCCTTCCCAGCTGGAATTGGGCCCTTTCTCCTCCACCACCTCACTCTCTACCTGCAGCATCCCCCAGGGCTCCATCCTATCGCTGTGGCTCTTCAATATCTACCTCGCCCTTCTGGCTCACCTGATCTCCTTATTTTCTACACATTTCCAGTGTTATGCAGATGAAACACAGCTCTCCTTCAAACTTCCCTCAACTACCTCCTCTCTCATCCCTGATTGTCTGACAACCATCCAGGCATGGTGTGCCTCTAACGATCTCTGTCTTAACGCCAGTAAGATAACGATCCTTCTTATTGGGACACCTGTGCCATGTTTCCCTCCTACCCTCTGCCCGTCCTCCCTGGGCCCTCTACCCTAACCATCCTGTAAATCCAAAAACCTTGGGGTCATCTTCAACTCCTCTCTCTCCTTCACCCCTCCCATCTTGGATCTTGCCGAGAAGACCCACATCCAGATCCACCTCCTTAGAGGCATTCTCCCTTTCCTTACCTTTCCTCAGAAGCCCAATGTCTCCTGAGCTCTGGTCTTCTCTAGGCTGGACTACTGCAAGAGCATTTTCCTCAACCTCCCCCTTTGCCCCCTTGAGCTAATCTAGAAGAGGGCTGCAAGACTTATCCTTGGCCTCAAGCCCAGGGACAGTATCTCTCCAGCCCTAAAATCTATCCCCTGGCTCCCGGTGGCCGCAAGGATCAAATTCTAGACGCTCTGCATCATCCACAAGGCCTTCTGGTGCCTGGGTCCATGCCATCTCGAACTTTTCCTCCCTACAAACTTCCCTGCTAGAGCCCTCTGTTCTTCTAACTCCAACTCTTTGCTTGTCAAACACTTTTCCAAGCAGGGAGTGAGGGGCAGATCTCTCTCTTTGGCTGGTGCCTCTCTCTGGAACAGCCTCGGTGCCCCTCTCAGACTTGAGACAGACTTCCTTAAGTTCCAGAAACTTCTAAAAACTCTGCTTTTCTCTACCTCTTTCCCTCTTCTCCTTCCCTGCTAATCACTCCACTGCCTCTGAGACTGGCAGCCTGTTCCTTCATGAAGCTCACAGGTTACCAGGCCCACTACCCAGTTGACACCAGCACCTCCTCCTCCCCCCTCAGCACTGCCCTTGCGGGCCGCCGCCTGGTGGCTGTTCATCCCACCCTTGGGATTCCTCCTCCATAGCACTTAAACAGTGGCCTCCTCTCTTGGCACCCCTTGGCACTTCCCTTTCCGGGCCCCCACCGGCACTTGCACATACCTTGCACCCTTCCCTCCCTTCTCCCTTCCCTATCTCCTGCGCTTCTCTTCATTGCACTTGCACATCTGAATGTCACAAGGCCTAGTATGACCACGATTCTATATTACTGTTTTTTGCCATTGTTAATCACTCCCCTGGCCGCCCCTCCCCCCTCCACACATTGCCTTGTGGCGCCTGGAAACACCATTACGTTGTATAGGCGCCTCACAAATACTCAATAAAATAAAATAAAAATCCCAAAGTCACCTTCATGATCACATATGCATCCCCCAAACTCTACAATCCGTCAGAAGCAAGGACATGTGTTCCACTCTACGAAAGAAAGGAAGGAAAGGGACACAGGCATTCTCAATCCATGACCAAAGACCCTGCAACACCCCCATTGTCAAGTCCACACCACACAACATGTATACCTCTCAGGAATGAGCCCTAATAACCACAGCATCTACTTCCTTGCATCCTCCACTCCTCACCAACTCTGATATTGGACGTCCTTAACCCCTGATACATCTCTTGGTTGCATGCAATTTCCTTGCTGCATAATTGCCCGCACTCGCCCATTGTTACTTCCACAAGTCCATTGCCAAGTGCCCCATCCATAAGCCCTTTGTCAAGCTCCAGTCTTAAGAACTCCTGACTACAACCAAACTTTCATTGTGCAAACAGATGCTTCCAATATGGGTATAGGTGCAGTTCTGAGTCAGATGGATGAGAAAGGTACGGAGCACCTCATTTGCTTCATCAGCAGGAAGCTGAAGGAACCAGAAACAAGGTGGGCAACCATTAAAAGAGAATGTTTTGCTATTGTGTGGTCACTGAAGAAGTTTAGGCCATAATTGCATGGATCTACTTTTTGTGATTCAGACTGACCAGCTACCCTTAAGATGGTTGATGCAAATGAAAGGGGAAAGTCCTAAACTATTGAGATGGCCAATCAGCCTGCAAGGGTTTGATTTCACCATTGAACACAGGTCAGGGTGTAACCACCAAAATGCTGATGGTCTCTCCAGGATGTTTGACCGACTGGAGTAAGGAGATTCATCCAGGAGTGGATTAAATCCTCCTGTCCCTTAGTCTGGTGGGGGACGAGTGTTAGTGAGAATTCTCATAAATATGCTAATTTCCATTTCCTTTTGAGACCCCCAGCAACTTTGCTGGATTTCTGGGACTTTAAAATTAATTTTCACCTGCAAAGAGTGTGAGCCTTTTTTCCCACTCTTTCATATATTTTGATGTTTGTTTTACTTTGTGTTCTTTGGATATGGAGTTTTAGACAACTCCATAGGCATCATCTTTTTCTTGTGTGTCACACAGCACCCTCAGTGCACCCTCATTGCAGTGGCACAGGGATGTCTTTCAGACTTCCCAAGGTTTAAATACCTTCTCTGGGACTTACTACTGTCTCCCAGTGAATGTAAAGTTAAATTGACTTTGCTAGTCTTTTTAAATTGCTAGATGCAGCACACACTGCCTTACAGCAGAGTGCTGGAGGGAATACCTAGTATCCCCCATGCCTAGAAAAGTCATGTAGCCCTCAAAAGCTACCTTTCCTCTCAGAATGGCTGGTGGCAGTGGTATTACCATGATTTTCCCAACTGCGACCCATTTAAACGCTCCGGTAGCTAAAATCCACCGGAGCCATGTTTTTCAAGATGGCGGCTGAACCCCCTCTGTAAAAACAGGTTCCGATCGAATTTTTTCACCGTTTCTTTTTGGAAAGGTCCTTCTAGTGTTTGTCTCTGTGGGTCAAACCAGGGTTGGTCCCTTTGTTTGTTTGCCTTTGGCGGGCTTCAGTACTGAAGACCGCCTCTGGCACCTGAGTGTCTGGGGTGGACAGGATGTGAGGGAGGTGCCCGAAACTCCCTGTGCTTAGTCTCCTAGGAGACCTGAATGCCCTCTGGCATGATTGGCTGGCTGACTGGCCGGCAAAGACAGGCACACTGCTGGGTGAGTGGCAGCTAGGCTGGAATGAATGGGAGCAAACTGTTTAAAAGCAGGTCTCTGGGACTTTGAAGGCAGAGTCGACCACTGGAACGAAAGAACCAAAGACGAGCTGAAGGAAGACGACTGCTGCAACTCCTGGACTGTTGGTTTGCCCGGTGAAGCGCTGCTGCAGGTCCGAATAGCCTGAAACTCCCTCGACAAAGAAGCCCCTTCCAGGTTGACTTCTTCCCTTGAGCTGGCGGGAACAACCAACTTGCAAGCCACCTGGAAAACATCTCCATATTGGCCGAATTTTCTTCGGAGAGCTGTTGAATACCGGCTAGCCAGTGAGAAGGATACCAGTTTGTGGACTTTAAGGCACTCATACCTTAAACCGACGTTTTGCCAAGCTTGTGGATCCGTCCCCGTGCAGTGCAGGAACCTCCCAAAATCATCCCTCTTGTCCCCACGACTGAGGCCCAGGAACAGCGAGATCTGCAGGAACTGCCAGGAACAATTGCCTGAGCTACAGCTATTCTTCATTACAAAGGTACTGTGCAAACGTGGTTGAGAAATCCTCTCTGCCACAGTAAAAGTTTGTGAAACTTTCCCAACTTTGGAGTCTTGTTCGCTCCTAATCTGACATATAACTCTTTTTGGTGCAAACTACTTCTGAGTACATTGGCAAAGACTTAACCGTTTACTATCAGAACTGTGCTATCCTATCCAAGACACTGATCCATTGACTTTGGCCCAGGCCTATTGAATTGAACTGCCTCTTGTAGTGAACTGAAACTATTTGCCCTGCCTAAGAAAGTATTTGTGTTTAATTCTTGTAGCCTGTGTTTTTTTACTCCCTTTTAAAGTTACTGAAGTGCCATTGTGCTCCCACTTCAGGGGAGCCTAACGTGTTCAGAAACTTATTGGTTTGGTACTGGAGTGTATTATAGTGTGGTATTGAGCTACTTATTGCTAGTGGAATGTTTTACAAATTACTGTGATAATAAATTCATATTATTTTACCAAGAAACCTTGAGTATGTGTTTCTTTGAACCACTGTGATTGCAAGTCCTTTGTGTAACACCTTGTACTGCTCACATCCCTCTTAAAATAAGCCTGGCTGCTCAGCCCTGCTGACACAAAACTGTGTAGTACAGCCTTATACCAAAGGTGAGATTGTGTGTAGTGTTCCCAAAGGGTACTGCATGTAATTCTGCCTAATAGGTAGGATGAAGGCCAAAAAGTAATAAAAGGAGACAGAGGGAGAGAAGAAGATGGAGGAGAACATTATTGAGAAAGGCGAGGAGGAACTGCCAGAGACTGTCTGAAAATAGACAATACGAGAGGGGCAAGGAGTAGGCTAGGCCACGTTGTAGGAGGGAAAGAGGCAACCCCAGAACTTGATAAGGACCGGGGTGGAAGTGGGTGCAAGTGAAGACAGTAGATAAAGAGGAGGAGGAGGAACAGGGGGTAGAGGCAGGCCCCTTCGGTATGAGCATGGTACGAGCATGTCACAAGCTTCAAGGAGGAGAGAGAGACTGGGCCTGTGGGCCAGAAAACCAGGACCCTGGGAATGATTTGGCGTGAAATTTCTATTTATTTATTTATTTATTTATTTATATTTATATAGTGCGCAAGCAGCCCAGGGGCATTGAGGCGCTGTTACTTGCAATAACTTAGTTACATGGTACATATGATAGCGATTGTTGACACAATATGAATAGTAGAAGAAATCATACTGTTGTTACAAATATTGCATTTGGTCGTATATTACAAACATATATGATAAGTATTCGTGCTGATGTGTCGGTCCTTATGTGAAGAGGGTAGTTTTCAGTGTTTTGCGGAAGGTGGTGAGGGAGTCCTCGCCACGGATAGTGGGAGGTAGGGCATTCCAGTGGGTGGGTGCGAGATAGGGGAAGCTGGATCCACCCGCTTTTACTCTTTTTACTAGTGACACAGAGAGCATGTTGGTGTACGGGGATCTGGTTGGCCTGGTAGTGGAGACAGGGTGGATCCTTTGAGAAAGGTATGCAGGAGCAGTGAAGTGAATGCACTTGTGGGTCAGTGTCAGGGCTTTGAATACGATCCTTTCCTTTATTGGGAGCCAGTGGGCTAGTTTTCTGGCTTCAGAGATGTGTTCTCTTTTAGCAATGCCTTGGGCTGCCCGGAGAGCATTGTTCTGTATTACTTGTAGTCTCTCTAAGTTTTTGTTGGAGGTTCCTAGAAAGAGTACATTGCAGTAGTCTAGCCTGGAGCCGGTGATGGCTCTGGCTATGTTGGTGCAGTTCTCTTTGGATAGAAAGGGCCTGATTGCGTTGATAAGTTTAGCATGATATGCAGCTATTGCGTTGACTTGTCTATCCATGGATAGGCCGGAGTCCAGGTAGACTCCCAGAGTTTTGACAGAATCGGAGACCGGGATTTTAATGGAGTCAATGGTGAAGCGGCTGAATTGGGCATCTAGGTTATTTAGCTGGTCGGGGGAACCTACCAGGAGGAGTTCCGTCTTGTCAGAGTTGAGGCATAGTCCGTTGTCAGCCATCCAGGCTTGGATGGTGTTGTAGAGGTTTTTGAGGGTCAGGGAGTCGGTGTCATAGTTACCTGTGAGAGTGAGGAGGATCTGGGTGTCGTCGGCGTAGTTGGTGTATGAGATGCCCATAGCGTCGAGGATGAGGAAGAGGGGTCGTGTGAAGATGTTGTACAGGGTGGGGGAGAGACAGGAGCCTTGGGGTACACCACAAAGTATAATAGTTGGTGATGCGGCGGCTAGGTCAGAGAATACTTGCATGGTTCTGTCTTGTAAGAAGGAGGTGATCCAAGCTGTGGAGGTGGAGGAAAGGTGGTGGCATAGGACGCCATGATCCACGAGGTCGAATGCCGCGGATAGGTCAAGGAGTAGGAGAAGTGCTGGTTTACCCATGTCTCTAGCATCGTCCATTTGGTTTTTCAAGTCAAGTAGGGCGGTTTCGGTCCTGTGTCTGGGGCGGAAGCCAGATTGGCGGAGTCCAAGGAGTTTGTTCTCTTCAATGAAGTGCTGGACCTGCAAGTAGGCTGCTTTGTCCAATATTTTGAGGAGGAATGGGACAGTGGTAATAGGTCTGTAGTTGTTGGGGGAGGTGGGATCGAGAGTTGGTTTTTTCAAAAGAGGGCGGACCCAAGCTTCCTTGAGGGAGGCGGGGACTTTCCCTGTGGTAAAGGAGGCATTCACAAAGGCTGTTAGGAAGGGCGCTAGCGCTTCCGTGCAGTCTTTGATAATGGAGGCTGGGCATGCATCACCTTTGCAGTTAGAGGGCTTGATGTTCCTCATAATGTTGATGATGTTTTTTTCTTGGATGGGTTTGAAGGAGAAGGGTAGGGGGGATCCGGGGCGGTGATGGTATAGGGATATGCCTACTGGGTAGGGCTTGTTTAGTGGCTAGTATTTTGCTTTTGAGGAGGCTTAATTTGGTTTGCATGGCCGTTTGTATTTTGTCACACCAGTCTTTGTCTTTGGTGAAATTCTGGGGGGGCGGGAGTGGGTGTCTCGAGCTCTCTGAAAATGGCAAAGATTTCTTTTGTGCTAGATTGGGCTTCCGAGATTCTGGATTCAAAGGATTTGGCCTTTGCTTGGGTGATTGCCTTTTTGTATTTGGTGGATAGGGCTTTAAAGATCATCTTGTCTTTTTCAGAGTGGGACGTTTGCCACTGTGTGAGTGCGGCTTTTTTCTCGTTGCGGAGTGTGAGGAGCTCAGGGGTGAACCAAGAGTTGGAATGGGTAGTGGGTTTGGATTTGCGTGGTTTGAGAGGGGCAATGGAGTTGATAGCTGCTTTGATGGCAGTATCATAGGTTGTTGCGAGTGTTTCTGGGTCTGATGAAAAAGGTGGTCTGAAGGCTGGGCCTTGGAGGAAGGGCAGTATCCTTTCCTTAGTGAGCTGGCGGGAGCTTCTGGCGAGGCAAGGTGGGAGCGGTTGAGGCAAGGGGGCAGCAGGGGAGCTAGTGGTGAGGATGCTAAAGGTGATGATGTGGTGGTCAGACCACGGGGTGGGATTGTTACCTGTGATGATGAGTGGGCAGTTATGCTGTGCTATCCAGTCGAGTGTTCTGCCCTGAGTGTGAGTAGGGCTAAGGATGGTGTTCTTGTAGCCTAGAGCATTGAGGGCAGAGTCAAGGGATTTGGCTGCTACGTCCTTACTATCCCGGAGCCCTAGATTGAAGTCCCCTAGGAAAATGGCTTTAGACTGTTTTTTGAGGTTGTCAGAGAGGAGGTGGATGAGAGAGGCTTGGAAGTCTCCTGTTGGGCCTGGAGGGCGGCAGATGGTTTGCACAGTAATGGTGCAATGGGGAGAGAGGGTTATTTTAACTTGGAGGTAGTCGCTGTTGTTGTTGGTCAGGGATTTCTCTATCTTTCTGATAGAGAGCGAGTCTCTGGCAATAATTGCTACACCTCCACCTTTGGAGAGGCGGTCTTGTCTAGTTATGGAATAGCCAGGGGGTAGGGCGAGGGATAGTGCCGGGCCGGAGGCCTCATGTAGCCATGTTTCTGAGATCATGAGTAGATCTAGGTTGTGGGAGGTTAGGAGGTTGTTTATGTCTAGGGCGTGGGCATTGATGGACCTAGCATTAATCATGGCGCATTTCATGTGGGGTTCAGTAGTGCCTGAGAGGGGGTTCATGATGAGAGAGGGTTTGGTGGAGGGGGGGGTTGAGCTATGGGTGTTAGGGGAGATGCACAACCCAGATTTTACACTGGGGGTCACATTGTCAGAGGTGGTGGACACATGTGGTATAGCATTGGCACACTAGCATTCAAATTGGTGATAGAAGAATTGCTAATCACAGATTTTACACTGGGGGTCACATTTTCAGCGGTGGTGGACACATGTGGTATAGCATTTGGCACACTAGCATTCAAAATGGTGGTATAAGAATTGCTAATCACAGATTTTACACTGGGGGTCACATTTTCAGCGGTGGTGGACACATGTGGTATAGCATTTGGCACACTAGCATTCAAAATGGTGGTAGAAGAATTGCTAATCACAGATTTTACACTGGGGGTCACGTTTTCAGAGGTGGTGGACACATGTGGTATAGCATTTGGCACACTATCATTCAAAATGGTGGTAGAAGAATTGCTAATCACAGATTTTACACTGGGGGTCACGTTTTCAGCGGTGGTGGACACATGTGGTATAGCATTTGGCACACTAGCATTCAAAATGGTGGTAGAAGAATTGCAAATCACAGATTTTACACTGGGGGTCACATTTTCAGAGGTGGTGGACACATTTGTAATCACATTGGTTATGGAGGCGGTATAATTATACGAAAAGTTAAGTACTTTGTTGGTGGCAGTGTTGGTAGTACTTGAGGTGGATGCAGGCTTTGAGGTTTTGCGGGGGTGCCTGGCCTTATCAGCGAGTGAGGAGGGTTGTACAGTGCGTGAGCATAGCCGCGTATTACGGCTGCTCGTGGGAATGGGCTGTGAGCTGAAGGCGGCTTTCAAAGTACGGGCGCGCAACCTGAAGCGCCTTGAGGTGGTGCAGGGGTTGGAGAGAAGCTTGCAAGGGTAGAGCTTCTTACCTTCTGGGTGCGGCGTAGGTTTCGGGCAAACGGCAGACAAGCTGCAAAGAGCACAGGAGGCCTTTTCTCCTGGCCTTCTATCGTCGGCTTCGCCTCTCGGCCCTCTCCCCCTCCATTTAAAGCAGGAGGGGAGGGGCGGGCAGGCGGACACAGCAAATGGGAGCCTGGGCCTGCGGCGGTGAACTGCGCGGCAGCAGTTGTTGATGTCGAGGTCTCCATGGCAACGGCATCCATTTTGTGCCTCCTCCAGGCAGCAGGGATTTCCTTGGAACACACGGTTGTTCCGAAGGAAAGGAGAACAGCTGATGAGGCATCCAGCTGGCGTGTGGGGAAACGTACTTGCAGCGGAGCTGCAAAGAGCACAGGAGGTCTTTTCTCCTGGCCTTCTCTCGTCAGCTTTGCCTCTCGGCCCTCTCCCCCTCCATTTAAAGCAGGAGGGGAGGGGCGGGCAGGCGGACACAGAAAATGGGAGCCTGGGCCTGCGGCGGTGAACTGCGCGGCAGCAGTTGTTGATGTCGAGGTCTCCATGGCAACGGCATCCATTTTGTGGCTCCTCCAGGCGGCAGGGATTTCCTTGGAAAACACTGTTGTTCCGAAGGAAAGGAGAACAGCTGATGAGGCATCCAGCTGGCGTGTGGGGAAACTTGCTCGCAGCGGAGCTGCAAAGAGCACAGGAGGCCTTTTCTCCTGGCCTTCTCTCGTCGGCTCTATGAGTAGCCAGAAGAGGTTCTGAGGTATCCTTCCATCTGCTGATGACTCTCAGCATTCGTGAGAGACCAGCTAAAACCCAACATTTTCCCTCAAGTTCCAGCAAGTGAGCCCCACCTCGAACCAGTGGGAATGGTTAGTCAACTACAGTCTACAGTCACAGCCAAAAAAGCAAGAAGGTTACACATCGACCAAAGACAGTGATAGATGGAGTAAGGCCCAGAGAGAACCACAAGTGAGGGGAGGGGATTCGACAAGCATTCTGATTTATGTTTCTTCTTTTATTTACCCATTTTGGCCTACATCTGTAAACTTCCCAAATACATGTTGTTTCACTGTAAACAATGAGTCCTATCTCTTGATTTGAGCATGTAGCCTTGTTTGCCACAATTTGCAATGGCTTACCCAATTCAGAATGAGATTGAAGTTAGCCATGATGGTGTATAAATCACCCTTAGAAAGATTATTTAAAAAAGATCTCACACTGATATGATCTTTGCACAAAACATTAATATGAAAGATTATGGCAATCATTAAAGGGTGCAAATAATATGGTAGAATCAATCATCTCACCTGATTTTTGTGAGAGTATAATTCATAGGTTTTTATACTGGGAAATAGTTGTTCTTAAGGTGCGGAGGAGAATAGAAACAACCCTGGCATATGGGTTGCAAAGATATACAGAAATAGATAAAGTTCCCAAATGTGGGAACTCCCGTCCTCTGCACTCTATAGGTGGCTCAATAACGAGTCCTGTAATTGGTTTTGTATCAAAGTAGATAATTAGATGATTTTCTTTTTGAATAGGATTTGCCAAAATAAATGATTATTTGGTCACATATATATCAATACACATTGACAATAATTCATAAATTCAAATCAAATGATTTATTGAAAGCCCAACACGTTTCGTGAAAACAATTCACTTCTTCAGGGGCAATTTTTCATGATCTTTAAAAGACATCTGGAAAACATAATATTAAAACAATATATATTAGTCCCAATTAACTCAATACAAAGTATGTTTTATAAAATACATAGGATATTATTATAATCATCTTTGTGACAATCGAGTTTTTTCCAAAAGATTCAACCACTTAATTTGTGGACATAAGTCAAACAGATTGTTTAATACTAAATAAATTAACATCAGAATGGATTCCTGAAAAAATAAAAAAAACATTATCTAATTTGTGAATATGAGACCATCGATATCGAACTGAACATTTCAATATCAATCATTTTATTTTGTGATGACTCATGTTATTAATTTGGTCAATCTAATCAATATAAGGACGTTTCTGTATCAAAAAAATAATTTACCAGTGGTCTTATTTTAATCAGTCAAGAGTCATCTGTAGTGCGTCATAGAAGTGGTGGGCCACTGGCGTTCTGTGAACGTGAGCTGAATATGTGGAGAGGTGGAAGAAGATACTAATTTCAGAATGCACCACCAAGATTATCCAAAAGAATGAGTGGTAGAAATAGTAAGAAAAGGATGCGGACACTTACCAACCAATGTAATTAGATTAGTTGAGGACAGATGTAGAAGGATCCCCCCCTTTAGAAAAGGATTTAATGGCCATAGTGTCCAGTGACAAATGGATCGGAAAAACTGAGCAACTCACAATGAAATGCCCAGGGAAATCTGAAAGAAACCCAAAGAAAAATTGAATTTGTAGCAAGATTTTGAAAAGAAGGAACTGGGAAAGCCCAAGTGCCCGGATCTACTTACTTGAAGAAAAATCTTCGTATGGTACGCTGCTTGTGAAGCGATGCTGTCTCTCTTCAGGATACGTTTTCTACCTAGTAGAAAGACAGTCCATCAATACCCAAAAGATGGCTGTCAAGTGTAGTGTTGTGCGTCAGCAGCGCGTGACGTCACAGTATAAACACTGTGACGTCATGGTGCGCATGCGCAATAAAGTAAAAACAGTAAAACAAATGCCGATCGGGTGAAAGAAGGCTAATAGAGCAAGAGCAAGTGTGTTATATAGATTGAAGTGGTGCCGAAAGTTGTCTCACACTAGTAGAGTCAGTATGGAAAAATAAATGCTGGTAAGAAAAGAAAGTGAACAACTAAAGTTTGATCATAAAAATGTAAAATTAGAAGGCGATAAAAGGAGGATAAAAATATAGATATAATGATACGGTGATGAAAACAGATGACTAAAAATGAAAAACTATTAACAGACGAATCAGCTAGGATCGTATGATGGAAAATATTAATAAAAGGACCATAATCATATTAAGCGGGCAAAAAGGGCCACTATCAATAACAGAGAACGTAGTCATAATCATGGATGAGAACTAAGTAAAGATGTCTAGTCATGGTCATTGTAGAAAATCACAGTGATCAACAAAGTACAAACACATGATAACGGGTAAAATAGATAAAACACCATCAGTCTAAATGGGACTGTCTCAGTAAGAGCTCACATTCTGGGTAATAAAAAACTTTATAAAGAAACTGTACCAGGGGTGAGTTAACTGCTGTGTGATAAGTGGTCTTGCTACTTACGGACAACCTTGGTTATAAAAACGGACCCATGTAAAAATCTTCATTGAGACCCAGTGGGGCTAACACATCAAGTTTATGAATCCAATATAACTCTCTCTGCGCAAGTCGTTTGGTATGGACTCCTCCTCGAGGTAAATGTTTCATAGTTTCCAGGACAACCCATCTGATCTGCGAGATCTTATTCGCATTGAAATGTCTGAATACTGGTGATTTTTTATTACAGGTTCTTATATTCGATTTATGCTCAGTGAGTCTTTGCTTAATTTTTCTTGAGGTTTTACCTACATAGTATTTAGCACAGGGGGATTTAAGAGCATAAATTAGATTTTTGTTGTCACAGGTCGCAAAATCCTTGAGTGGAATTTTCTTACCACTGTTGGGATGTCGGATGTGATCACCTTTTAAAATGTTGGAACAATGCTGACAGTTAAGACAGGCAAATGTGCCATGTTTAGGTCTGGCCAAAAAAGTTTGTTGTTGACTTTTCTGTTTTTCAGCTTTAATCAATTAGTCTCTGAAGTTTTTACCCCTTTTGAAAGCTAGCATTGGGGGTTCTGGGAAAAGTTTGTTAAAATTGGCATCTGATTTTATGATATCCCAATTTTTCTGGATTATATTTTTAATCTGAAAACTCTGACTCAAAAATGTGAGTGTGTGTATCAATCTAGTACTTTCTTTTTTTGTCTTTTCCTTCAGAAGTTCATTTCTATCCCACCAGGCTTGCCACGTTCGCCAACGCACTTGGCCTATGCGATGTATGGAGAGAACTCCACCCAGACACTAGAGCATTCTCTTTCCACTCAGGGGCACATGCCTCGCTCTCCAGACTAGATTATTTCTTCACCCCAGCAACTGATCTAGATAGGGCACAGGAAATAAACATGCTTCCAAGAGGCATCTCTGACCACTCCCCGCTGGAACTGATACTCAAAACATCCAGGCGGATTCCACCGCCGAGCTGGCGCCTGAATAGTTACTACCTGGGTGACCCCGAGCTCGTGGACAGACTACAGGAGACCACCAATACATATTTTGAGCTAAACACACAGACAGCAGCGAACCCCGAAACACTGTGGGAGGCCTACAAGACGGTGCTAAGAGGTGAACTAAAATCGTGGATGACTGCTAAAAAGAGACAGCACTGGAGCAAGACACACGAAGCGGAACAACAAGTCAAGCAGGCAGAGGAGAGGCACATAAACGGGGACACACCGGCTTCTAATCGGACGTTGCTAATGCACAGAAAAGGCTTCAAAACATATCAATGGACAATGCAAAACAAGCGCACACTACAATGCGAGCAAGACTCTATGAAACAGGTGATAAGTCTGGCAAGATGCTGGCATGGCTGGAAAGGAAGGAGCAGGGATGCAGTCATGACCGGCGGCTCGAAACAGGAGGGTCGAACGCAGCGGTGACGGATCAAGAAATAACCCAAGGCTTTGTGGAATACTACGCTGAGCTATACAGAGAACCCACGACCCAGATGGACGTCACGATCATGGACCAAATTGATATCCCTACCTTAAATGAGGTGCAACTGCAACTGCTGGAGAAGGAGATCATAGAAGATGAGATCCTAAGTGCCATGTCTGGCCTCCAAACCGTTAAGTCCCCAGGACCTAACGGCTTCCCGGTTGAGCTATGGCAGAAAGTGAGAACCAATGTGATAGCCCCCCAACTACTCCGAATGTATCAACATGCGTGAGAAAAGGGCATTTTCCCACCAGATCTGCGAGAAGCAACAATAATAGTGATACCCAAGCCAGACAAGCCCTCTGAAAGATGCAGATCATACACGCCCATTTCACGCATCAATAGCGAGACTAAAATACTGGCGAAACTACTAGTGGACCGTCTACAACAGGCTATTCCCTCCCTGATACATCCGGACCAGTGCGGCTTGATGCCACAGAGATCAACCCGCATGAACCTGCCCAGACTATATTCAGCCTTGGAAAGGGCCAACAGCATACAGGGCCCACTAGCCCTGTTAGCAATCGACTTTGAAAAAGCCTTTGATTCGGTGAGATGGGAGGTTATCTGGACCATAATGCGCTGCATGGGCTTTGGTAAGAACTTCATGAGTTGGGTGTGACTGCTGTACGAATCCCCTGTCGCTAGGACCAGGGTCAGCGGCTGGTGATCGGACCTCTTTAGTCTGGGGAGAGGCACGAGGCAGGGCTGCCCGCTGTCGGCCATGATTTTCGCAATTGCTATCGAACCACTGGCAATCCTCCTGCGAAACGCACCAACCTGGGAAGGCTTCCGATGGTCCGGAACCTGGGAAGACAGAATATCCCTCTATGCGGATGACCTGCTCATCTACCTGAAGGATCCAAGCAATTCCTGCCCCAGAGTCACGCACCTGCTAGGGCAATATGAGGCATTCAGTGGATTACGTGTGAACTGGTCCAAATCCATCCTTTTCCCTACAGGAGACGCCTCGATGGCGGTTATAGCGGTTGGCCCTTACCAGATCGAAAGGGAACAGTTCAAATACTTGGGGATACGTATCACGAAGCATCTTACTGAATACACAACCTTGAACCTCTTGTAGAAAGATTCGCAGAAGATACTCGCCATTGGATCTCCTTGCCACTGACGCTGATGGGCAGAGCTGCCCTGTTCAAAATGATTGCCGTCCCTAAATTCTTATACATCCTGCAAAACGCCCCACTATACATCCACCATCGAGAATTCCACAAATTCGAGTATATCCTTCGGAAACTGCTATGAGGAGGAGGACATCCACGAATTGCTCTTGCCACTCTCCAGAGGTCCATCTGGGAAGGGGGGATTGGGCTGACCAGACTGCAGTCATATTACTGGGCCTGCCAGATGGCGGTGGTAAATGATACGCTCCATGGGGACGGGAACCTCCCACACATCAAAGGCTTCAACTGCAATACCACGACCACGCCACTAGAGCACCTATATGCGGCCTGAGTCGCACACCAAAACCAGATATGGCAACGCATATAGTGAGAATATGGAAGGAAGCACATCAATACTTAAGGTGGGGCGGGAAATTAACGCTGGCCCAACCTCTATGGAACAACTGCAGCCTTCCCGAAATACAAAAATTGCCCAAATGGCCCGAAGGGGGCCCAGCGAGGAATCACCAGCATTGGGGATGTGGTACACGAGGATAACCTGGCACCATTCGAGACATTGCACTTGAAGTTTTCCCTTCCAGCTACAGAAAGGTACCACTACATGCAGCTGAAACATTCTTGGACGGCCCATCGACAGATCACACAAGACATGCCGGAAAGCTCCCCGCTAGAGCGAAACATAGTTCTGGATTGTGTGGAACGGAAGGTCACCTCTACCATGTACAATGTGATAACATTCTTTGCAACACCGGAACTAAGCAGTCTGAAAACAAAGTGGGAATGAGACGTGGGACCACTTCAACCACAGGACTGGGTGGAGGTCCTGATGTACCCGCGTGAAACAACCATCTCCTCAAGGCTCAGACTGGTCCAACTGAAGATCCTGCACCGCACCTATTACCGAAGAGTGGCCCTCTTCCGCTGGGGCAAGACCTCAGACGCACAATGCCTACGCTGCAAGCAAGAGGAAGGTACCTTTTTCCATATTCTGTGGGAATGTAGTAATATTCAGTAGCTTTGGCAGAAATGCTGTGATAAACTGTCTAGCGTTATGGGTAAGACGATACAGATGTGCCCAAAACACCTTCTCCTAGGGATCTCCAGTGAAACCGACCTATCCCGACCTATCCCGAGAAACTGCTCTGGTCAACTGCAATGGCGGTTCTCAGACAGAACATTGCAAAACTGTGGGGCTCGGAACGAACACCCAGCTACGACCAGTGGGTCACAGACGTGGACATATGCACTGTAATGGAACATCGGGTGTACACAGCGAGAGGGTGCCCGCAAAAAGCGGACAAAATATGGAGAAGGTGGGAAGAGGCTAGCTAAGTGCCAAGGGCAACCCTGCAGCCTCTGAGATTGTGAGATGCCCCGGGAAAGTGGGTGCAACGAACCTGTCATGAACAGACTATGCCACAAGGTCATTCTATGTCAAATTTGACGGTTTGTGGGACCGTGGTCCCTGATGTTAAGTTCCTTCTCTCTCTCCATCCCATTATTCTCACCTGGAAATGTTGATTTTATATATGTTCCACTCCCCTTCTTCCTCCCCCCTGCCTTTTCCTTTCTCTCCCCCCTCCCTTTCCCACGTCCCTGCCCTGTAACGCAGAGAAATGAATGTAATGTTCTCTTAATTTTAAAATCAATAAAATCTTTGATCAAAAGAAGTTCTTTTCTATCCAAGTCTGTAGTACCCTCAATAGCTTTAGTGATAGTATGCTCCGGAAATCCTCTTGTCTTAAATCTTATCCTCATGTTCTCGAATTCATGTACCAATTGAGTTGTATCAGAGGTAATTCTTTTTGCCCTTAGGCATTGGCTGTATGGTAAATTCTGTTTTAGATGTGATGGATGGAAACTTGCGAAGTGCAGAGTGCTGTTGGCGTCAGTCGGTTTTCTGTAGATTTTGGTAGTAAATGTATTGTCCAATTTGGTGATGTTAACATCCAAAAAATGAATCTGCGGATTCCCAATTTCCAATGTAAATTGAATTTTCGCGTGACACCCATTCAAATAACTGAAAAACTGTTTCAATTCTTCTTGTGATCCGTGCCAAATACCAAAAATGTCATCTATGAAACGTTTTCAAAAGATCAAGTTTTTATTCCAGGGTTCTTTGTTCAAAATGTATCTTTTTTCAAAATAGTACATAAAAATGTTTGCGCATGCAGGTGCTACCGAGGAACCCATTGATGTGCCTGAGATCTGGAGGTAAAATTTGTTATTGAAACAAAAATAGTTGTTGTAGAGGATGATGTTGATGATTTCGATTGCAAATTCTTTGTGTATCAAAATATCCTCATGTTGAAGCAAGAACCATTCTAATGATGCTATACCTTCTGCATGAGGAATTGACGTATAAAGACTGTTGAGGTCTAATGTAAACAGAAGGACTTGAGATTCATTCAAATGTAGTTCGTCTAATAGGTTCAAGAAATGCGAAGTATCCTTTAGATAAGTTTCCGTCTTTTGCACCAATGGTCGCAATGCCTTGTCCAAATAGAGAGCCAATGGGTGGAATATACTTTCCGTGCCTGCTACGATGGGCCTGAATGGTGTATCTTGCATGTTTTAGTAAATTTTTGGTAGTGCGTATAAAACTGTAATCACAACATATATGTATTTTCATCTCCACTCAAGAACTTTGTGACCTGTGACAACAAAAATCTCATTTATGCTCTTAAATGCCCCTGTGGTAAATACTACGTAGGTAAACCCTCAAGAAGAATTAAGGAAAGACTCACTGAGCATAAATCGAATATAAGAACCTGTAATCAAAAATCACCAGTATTCAGACATTTCAATGAGAATAGACATAAGATCTCGCAGATCAGATGGGTTGTCCTGGAAACTATGAAACATTTACCTAGAGGAGGAGACCATACCAAATGACATGCGCAGATAGAGTTATAGTGGATTCATAAACTTGATGCATTAGCCCCACTGGGTCTCAATGAAGATTTTTACATGGGTCCGTTTTTATAACCAAGGTTGTCCGTAAGTAGTTAGGCCGCTTATCACACAGCAGTTAACTCACCCCTGGTACAGTTTCCTTAAAAAGTTTTTTATTACCTGGAATGTGAGCTCTTACAGAGACAGTCCCATTTAGACTGATGGTGTTTTATCTATCTCACCCGTTATCATGTGTTTGTACTTTGTTGATCACTGTGATTTTCTACAATGACCATGACTTGACATCTTCACTTAGTTCTCATCCATGATTATGACTACGTTCTCTGTTATTGATAGTGGCACTTTTTGCCCGCTTACTATGATTATGGTCCTTTTATTAATATTTTCCATCATACGATCCTAGCTGATTCGTCAGTTAATAGTTTTTCATTATTAGTCATCTGTTTTTGTCACTGTATCATTATATCTATATTTTCATCCTCCTTTTATCGACTTCTAATTTTACATTTTTATGATCAAACTTTAGTTGTTCACTTTCTTTTCTTACCAGCATTCATTTTTCCATACTGACTCTACTAGTGTGAACCAACTTTCGGCACCGCTTTAATCTATATAACACACTTGCTATTGCTCTATTAGCCTTTTTTAACCCGATCGACATTTGTTTTGCTGTTTTTACCATATTGTGCATGCGCACCTTGACGTCACGCGCTGCTGATGCACGACGCTACACTTGTCCGCCATCTTGCGGGTATTTAAGGACCGTCTTTCTACTAGGTAGAAAATGTATCCTGAAGAGAGACAGCATCGCTTCACAAGCAGCGCACCATACGAAGATTTTTCATCAAGTAATTAGATCCGGGCACTTGGGCTTTCCCAGTTCCTTCTTTTCAAATTCTTGCTACAAATCCAATTTTTCTTTGGGTTTCTTTCAGATTTCCCTGGGAATTTCATTGTGAGTTGCTCGGTTTTTTCAATCCCTTTGTCACTGGTCACTATGGCCATGAAATCCTTTTCTAAAGGGAGGGATCCTTCTACATCTGTCCTCAACTAATCTAATTACATTAGTTGGTAAGTGTCTGCGTCCTTTTTTTACTATTTATACCACTCATTCTTTTGGATAATCTTGATGGTGCATTCTGAAATTAGTATCTTCTTCCATGATAAGGAGCTCTCTACATATTCAGCTCACATTCACAGAATGCCAGTGGCCCACCACTTCTATGACACACTACAGATGACTCTTGACTGATTGAAATAAGACCATTGGTAAATTACTTTTTTGATACAGAAACGTCCTTATATTGATTAGATTGACCAAATTAATAACATGGGTCATCACAAAATAAAACAATTGATATTGAAATGTTCAGTTCTATATTAATGGTCTCATATTCACAAATTAGATCATGTTTTTTTTTATTTTTTCAGGAATCCATTCTGATGTTAATTTATTTAGTATTAAACAATCTGTTTGACTTATGTCCACAAATTAAGTGGTTGAATCTTTTGGAAAAAAACTCATATGCTTGTCACAAAGATGATTATAATAATATCCTATGTATTTTATAAAACATACTTTGTATTGAGTTAATTCGGACTAATATGTATTTTTTGAATATTATGTTTTCCAGATGTCGTGTAAGGATTATGAAAAATTGCCCCTGAAGAAGTGAATTGTTTTCACGAAACGCAATTGGCTTTCAATAAAGCATTTGATTTGAATTCATGAATTATTGTCAATGTGTATTGATATATATGTGACCAAATAATCATTTATTTTGGTAAATCCTATTAAAAAAGAAAATCATCTAATTATCTACTTTGATACAAAACCAATTACAGGACTCGTTATCGAGCCACCTATAGAGTGCAGAGGACAGGAGTTCCCACATTTGGGAACTTTATCTATTTCTGTATGTCTTTGCAACCCATATGCCAGGATTGTTTCTATTCTCCTCCGCACCTTAAAAACAACTATTTCCCAGTATAAAAACCTAAGAATTATACTCTCACAAAAATCAGGTGTGCTGATTGATTCTTCCATATTGTTTGCATATATTTGACCCTGGATAGGTGTTCTTACCGACCAAGGTTGGCATATCCAATCAATCGCACCCATATTAATCATCAAAAGTATGTCATTTTCTAAAATTAACTTATTAACTGATAAATCGGCTACTATGTTATCATTCAGCGAAGAAGAAGCTAACCGTATTTTAGGTCTCATCAAAGATACAGAGACCACATCTGCCAATGATGATAACCCGGAAAGACTAATATCCAAACTAGAGAAATTAATAAAATGAGGAATCTCAAAATAACTGCATGACACTACGTTAGCCCAATATTTCAAAAGTAAGAAAATACCAAGAGGACTCAGAGTATACCTCAAACCAACATTGTGTAGCGAAAACCAGGCATTTGTCAAAAGATGGGAGCAGATACTGAATAAGTGCTTATCGGACTTAATCCTATGAACAATCGAGGAACTATCAAAATCTTTGAACTCAATCAATGTGGAAATTGAAGAAATTACATCACAGCTTACAAAGCTTAAAACACAGGAGGAACATAAGCAAATTCTTGATGACACAAATCAAAAATTATCATCACATAAACAGGAAATTGAACAAAGGAAGATTTGTAAGTTCAGAAGGGACACTCTTGACTATGCTAGAGACATTGTATACTCCTGGCAGGAATACTACAATAATTTAAGACCACAAAAACCTTCTACAAGACCACCAAGACACCCAAATCAACAGGACAATACTGATAGTTCTGATGTGACCAGTGGAGAGTGTGAAAATCTGAATACTGGCACGAGTGAAAATCCTCCCCCACCAGGTGAAGCAAAACTACCAAACACAACTACACCAACAACATCTACTAATGCCCGCCTCCTTTTTTAGGAGGAGGCGAAAGACCCATAGAGGGAAAAAGAAAACAAAGACAGAAAAACAAGTAAAGGACACCATCATTTTCAACATCTCTTCCAAACAATTTACCAAAGCATAAGAAGATACACTCAATTTGGGAATTTCTGTCATTCCAACTACTTATACAACACGTTTCGAAGAAGAGCTTAACCTTTTTAAGTTAATTCAAAAAAATGGAACTAAAAGTATTTTTTGACTCAATACCAAAGCCCCCTACCAGACGCAATCAGCATGAGTTTCTAGAAATGAAGAACAAAAGCACATTTCACGCTCAGCTTAACCACGCAGCAATCAACTTATTCAAACACAAAACCACTAAAGATCTTAAGCGTCTAAAATATGGTCCCAGAAATAAGCTCAACATAAGGAAACACCAATTGAAATTAATCAAAGAGCTTGCAGAAGACAATATTATCACACTCAAACCAGCGGACAAAGGCGGAGCGTTGGTTATGATGGATACTATAATGTATAACGAAGGATGTATGAAGCTACTAAGAGATGAAAATACATATATGTTGTTGGATAATGACCCAACCATGGCAATCAAAGAGGCGATCAAGAAAACTATTGAAAAAGCAGTGGACTATGACTGGATTTCAGATTAGACGGGTGAATTTCGGCTTAGACATTCCCTGTCATTCAAGTTTTATACGCACTACCAAAAATGTACAAAAAAAAAATGCAAGATCCACCATTCAGGCCAATCGTAGCAGGCACGAAAAGCATATTTCGTCCATTGGCTATCTATTTGGACAAGGCATTGCAACCATTGGTGCAAAAGACGGTAACTTATCTAAAGGATAATTTGCATTTCTAGAACCTATTAGAGGAACTACATTTGAATGAATCTCAAGTTCTTCTGTTTACATTAGACGTCAACAGTCTTTATACGTCAATTCCTCATGCAGAAAGTATAGCATCATTAGAATGGTTCTTGCTACAACGTGAGGACATTTTGATACACAAAGAATTTGCAATCAAAATCATCAACATCATCCTCAACAACAACTATTTTCGTTTCAATAACAAATTTTACCTCCTGATCTCAGGCACATCAATGGGTTCCTCGGTAGCACCTGCATACGCAAACATTTTTATATACCATTTCGAAAAAAGATACATTTTGAACAAAGAACCCTGGAATAAAAACTTGATCTTTTGGAAACGTTTCATAGATGACATTATTGGTATTTGGCACGGATCACAAGAAGAATTGCAACAGTTTTTCAGTTATTTGAATGGGTGTCACGAGAAAATTCAATTTACATTGGAAATTGGGAATCCGCAGATTCATTTTTTGGATGTTAACATCACCAAATTGGACAATACATTTACTAGCAAAATCTACAGAAAACCAACTGATGCCAACAGCACTCTGCACTTTGCAAGTTTCCATCCATCACATCTAAAACACAATTTACCGTACAGCCAATGCCTAAGGGCAAAAAGAATTACCTCTGATACAACTCAATTGGTAGATGAATTTGAGAACATGAGGATAAGTTTTAAGACAAGAGGATTTCCGTTGCATACTATCACTAAAGCTATTGAGCGTACTACAAACTGGATAGAAAAGAACTTCTGAAGGAAAAGACAAAAAAAGAAAGTACTAGATTGATACACACACTCACATTTTCGAGTCAGAGTTTTCAGATTAAAAAAATAATCCAGAAAAATTGGGATATCATAAAATCAGATACCAATCTCAACAAACTTTTCCCAGAACCCCCAATGCTAGCTTTCAAAACGGGTGAAAACTTCAAAGACTCATTGATTAAAGCTGAAAAAAAGAAAAGTCAACAACAAACTTTTTTGGCCAGACCTAAACATGGCACATTTGCCTGTCTTAGCTGTCAGCATTGTTCCAACATTTTAAAAGGTGATCACATCTGACAACCCAACAGTGGTAAGAAAATTCCACTCAAGGACTTTGCGACCTGTGGCAACAAAAATCTAATTTATGCTCTTAAATGCCCCTGTGGTAAATACTATGTAGGTAAAACCTCAAGAAAAATTAAGGAAAGACTCACTGAGCATAAATCGAATATAAGATCCTGTAATCAGAAATCACCAGTATTCAGACATTTCAATGAGAATAGACATAACATCTCGCAGATCAGATAGGTTGTCCTGGAAACTATAAAACATTTACCTAGAGGAGGAGACCATACCAAACGACTTGCGCAGAGAGAGTTATATTGGATTCATAAACTTGATGCATAAGCCCCACTGGGTCTCAATGAAGATTTTTACATGGGTCTGTTTTTATAACCAAGGTTGTCCGTAAGTAGCAAGACCACTTATCACACAGCAGTTAACTCACCCCTGGTACAGTTTCCTTAAAAAGTTTTTTATTACCCAGAATGTGAGCTCTTACTGAGACAGTCCCATTTAGACTGATGATGTTTTATCTATCTTACCCGTTATCATGTGTTTGTACTTTGTTGATCACTGTGATTTTCTACAATGACCATGACTTGACATCTTTACTTAGATCTCATCCATGATTATGACTACGTTCTCTGTTATTGATAGGGGCACTTTTTGCCCGCTTACTATGATTATGGTCCTTTTATTAATATTTTATATCATACGATCCTAGCTGATTCGTCAGTTAATAGTTTTTAATTTTTAGTCATCTGTTTTCATCACCGTATCATTATATCTATATTTGTATCCTCCTTTAATCGACTTCTAATTTTACATTTTTATGATCAAACTTTAGTTGTTCACTTTCTTTTCTTACCAGCATTTATTTTTCCATACTGACTCTACTAGTGTGAGACAACTTTCGGCACCGCTTCAATCTATATAACACACTTGCTCTTGCTCTATTAACCTTTTTTCACCCGATCAGCATTTGTTTTACTGTTTTTACCGTATTATGCATGCGCACCATGACGTCACAGTGTTTATACTGTGATGTCACGCGCTGCTGTTGACTGCCATCTTGCGGGTATTTAAGGACAGTCTTTCTACTAGGTAGAAAACGTATCCTGAAGAGAGACAGCATCGCTTCACAAGCAGCGTACCATACAAAGATTTTTTTTCAAGTAAGTAGATCCGGGCACTTAGGCTTTCCCAGTTCCTTGTTTTCAAATTCTTGCTACAAATCCAATTTTTCTTTGGGTTTCTTTCAGATTTCCTTGGGCATTTCATTGCGAGTTGCTCGGTTTTACCGATCCCTTTGTCACTGCACACTATGGCCATGAAATCCTTTTCTAGAGGGAGGGATCCTTCTACTCTGTCCTCAACTAATCTAATTACATTAGTTCGTAAGTGTCTGCCTCCTTTTTTTTACTATTTCTACCACTCATTCTTTTGGATAATCTTGGTGGTGCATTCTGAAATTAATATCTTCTTCCATGATTAGGACCACTCTACATATTCAGCTCACGTTCACAGAATGCCAGTAGCCCACCACTTCTATGACGCACTACAGATGACTCTTGACTGATTGAAATAAGGCCATTGGTAAATTACTTCTTTGATACAGAAACGTCCTTATATTGATTAGATTGACCAAATTAATAACATGGGTCATTCAAAATAAAACAATTGATATTGAAATGTTCAGTTCTATATTTATGGTCTCTTATTTGCAAATTAGATAATTTTTTTTTGATTTTTTAGGAATCCATTCTGATGTTAATTTATTTAGCATTAAACAATCTGTTTGACGTATGTCCACAAATTAAGTGGTTGAATCTTTTGGAAAAAAACTCATATGATTGTCACAAAGATGATTATAATAATATCCTATGTATTTTATAAAACATACTTTGTATTGAGTTAATTGGGAATAATATGTATTTTTTGAATATTATGTTTTCCAGATGTCTTTTAAAGATCATGAAAAATTGCCCCTGAAGAAGTGAATTGTTTTCACGAAACGTGTTGGGCTTTCAATAAATCATTTGATTTGAATTCATGAATCATTGTCAATGTGTATTGATATATATGTGACCAAATAATCATTTATTTTGGTAAATCCTATTCAAAAAGAATATCATCTAATTATCTACTTTTATACAAAACCAATTACAGGACTTGTTATCGAGCCACCTATAGAGTGCAGAGGACGGGAGTTCCCACATTTGGGAACTTTATTTCTGTAATCATTAAAGGGTGTGCAGCCATAGAAAGAATAATGGGGGAAATGATGGGGAACAAATAAAAAGAATAAAGTATAATACAAAATGTGTTTTTTATTACAGGTATCAGATCAAATCTTAACTTGCTGGTATATTTTCATAGAAAACCGAACACATATCTAAAAGGAAAACTGCGTGGTTATTCATGTTAGAGTATACATCACAGTGCTAAAAAGCCGATAATTAATTTGTTAATGTTGTAACCAAACAAACGTCTGTATCACTTTTTGAATCAGCATGTGACATCATCTTCCATCTGTAAATCCAATAGGCTGTCTATTTCACTGTTACTAACATTTTAAGAAATGACTGCATATAGCTTTTGGTAAAGATGTCTGAAGCAGACATGCTTAATCATCACTCATAACTGAACCTAGAGCACAGAATAGTATCTGAAGGTCAAAAGGAAGGCAAAACAAAATGCACTTTACCATAAAAACCTGTGTTGTTCGCAAGGTACAAAATTCATGTTGTCACTGCTGACATAACCAGGAATGCAAATGAGGACACCACAGAAGAGATCATATATGAAATTTATGGCACACTTATTCACGGTGCAGAATAACATTATTGCACAAGGCTGTGCGAGATAGACAGGCACATTAACAGAGGTCAGAAACGACTACCGCACCTTAAGATAGTTCATTGTTAAGACAGTGATAACAATCAGTCACTGCAAACCCTTTTGGTGCCTGGGACTTCACAACAATCTAATCACTAATACATCACGCTCAATACACTTCAAAGTGGCACCCATTCTCAGAAAAATAATAATGCCCACAAGGGAGGATAAGGTTTTGGTGCCTTTAACATCATCCAGTCCCTGTATGCTTCTTCCATGCCTTAGTCACTGTGCAACCTCCCCCCCTGTTGTATGCATGTGATGCCTGTATGCCTGCCCCTTGTATTTCACAGCCCCGCCCCCCTGTTGTATGCATGTGATGCCTGTATGCCTGCCCCTTGTATTTCGCTGGCCCCCTGTTGTATGCATGTGATGCTTGTATGCCTGCCCCTTGTATTTTGCTGTCCCACCTGTTGTATGCATGTGATGCCTGTGTGCCTGCCCCTTGTATTTCGCTGCCCCCCCTGTTATATGCATCTGATGCCTGCATGCCTGCCCCTTGTATTTTGCTGCCCCCCGTTGTATGCATGTGTTGCCTGTATGCCTGCCCCTTGTATTCGATGCCCCCCTCTGTTGTATGCATGTAATGACTGTATGCTTGAACTCTTCATCCTGCTGTCCCCTCTATATCAACAATCCCTCCCTGCCCATTGTGGGAGTTTGTATTGACACATTATGGTGACACCATCACTGCCTTGTTGCTGATGCTTGATTTGACTTTTTGGACTTATGTGACTCATGTCGGTTCACCCATCTCAAATCTCGTCGTTCTCATGCTGGACTTCCATTAGCATCACGTAATCAAGGCGGCCTTGAATCATGCTGTGCCCATCTACGACTTGAACCCTTGCTTGTATGTTCTGTTCTCTTGCAGCATTATGTGTTCAGTACTTACCTCTGCAGCTTGATGTGCTCTCTCTCACTTGCTTATGTGCTCTTTAACACTGTATTTTGCCGGCTTTGCCTCTTCTTCTCTTTCACCACACTCATCACTTATTAGTCTACTCTTCCCCTCCATGCCTTTCCCCTCTGTCCACGCACACCTCCCCTCACTATATTTCATGTACTTACTCTATTAGAAATGTCGTCTGACTTAGTACGATAGTAGCTTGTTTGTTCCTCCCCCTCCCGTCCTCCCTCACCTTTTGTCAATCTCCGGCACTAACAGAAATGTTGTCAGGCCTAGTACGATAGTTAATTTTACATTCTTAATGTCTAAAGGCCTTGTAAGAATGTAATTGTATTTTCCCTTGCTCCCTCCCTTGCTTTGAAGTGCTTTGAAACACATATGTGTAGGCGCTATACAAATAAATAATCATTATTATCATTACCTCCCCAAAGCTTTTAGCTCAGTTGAGGTCATTCATATTACATCATTGGCTTACCCTGAGAATATGTCCTGCTTCATCATGAGAATGAGGGACCACTGTGAGACTGGAAACCCTATAGCTAGTTTTATTTTATAGAGTAGTGGTGCACAGTTCGGGAACTTGCAGACCTGCTTATTCTTTTGTTTCACCTGCAACTGCCCCAGAAAGCATAGCTGAGAAATGTGAATTGCACCTGCCCAGTGGCCCCTATGTCCCTTTCTGTAACATAGGAGCAGAAACCTTTTACCACAATTCATCAACACACCACATGAAAACATTCTGCTCTATCTCATGTTCAGATGGGACATGCCTCCATGACTATGGGCCTCATTACAGGGAAGGCGGTGAGCCATGGCGCCATTAGCGCCATGGCTCATGCGGTAAAATACCGGCACCGCCTTGGCGGAAAGGGGATTTACCGCCCCATTCCAAGGTTGGTGGGGCGGTAAATCCCCCTTCCGCCATTGCCCTTCCCCATTCCCATTTCTGCCCCATAGGGCTCTATGGGAATGGGGAAGGCGCTAATTACGGCACCGCAATTTTGCGCTGCCGTAATTAGCTCCGAGGTCCCTTAGCGGGTTGGTTTTTAACGCCTGCAAAAAGCAGGCGTTAAAGCACCAACCCGCTAAGGGACCTCGTAGTAAGGCGGTAATGGTTAACGGTCACCGTTACCATTAACGGTGGCCGTTAACCATTACCGCCTTCCGTGTAATGAGGCGCTATGTCATGCATATGATGAGACAGTATTGAGGTAGCTGCTGGTCAGGTGACCAAGCCCAGTCACTCAGTTGCTCCAACCAACACCAGTTTTCGTGCCTTTGACGCACCCTCTTTTCTGTTGCAGTTGGTGAGCAGGTGCAAGTGGATCTTGGTCATGTGACCTATGTGCCATCCACCTGATTAGCTTCCTTGCCTGTCTTTACTCATATATCCTAATTACTGTTTGGACCTGTTCGGACCGGGAAGGACCAGAACCCTTGCTCCTCTAACATCGAGCAAGCTCCCTCGAATATGTGTTCCACCCCTCTCTCCCAACAGCCCATCCCATCACCACTCATCGCCAACCACGCAGCTCACCAGCAACATCATGGAATCTGCATCGCAGCAATCTCACCCACGTCACGATAGACCCCATCAGCACTCCATCATCTACCACTACAGGAAAACTGATGTTCGCCAATGTCTGCTCAGCAAACAAGTCTGCAGCAAACATCGCCCGCCTCCGCACCAAACATGATATGGACACCAGCTAGGGAGACCTGGATGACATCCATCCCTACACACATCCTATATGTCCTCATCCCCAACAGCTACAGAATTCTAAAAGACCATCCAAACAAGATTGGCAGAGGCCTCGCCATCATTCACAAGACATCCTGGCCATGCACCCAACTGGACGTCGACACCATTGGCTCTTTTGAAAACCTTTCCTGACACTTTCCGTTCTCCCCAATGGACACAGTTGCTTTTCACCTCATCTACAGACCACACAAGCCCAACACCTCCTTCATCAAAGACTTCACAGACTTTGTCACCACCATGTCTCTCACTCATGCAAACAACATCTGTATCAGTGACTTCAACATTCATGGCAACCCAGCAACTAAGCCAATGAATGAAGATCTTCATTGTCTACTTGACACTCTGAACCTCACACAGCACACAAAAGACCCAACTCATGGGAAAGGTAATATCCTCGACCTCATCATCACTGCGCTACTCACTCTGGATTACAGATATCCAATCCTGCTCGACTGGCCAGACCACCTGGCAGTCTCCTTTGACATTAGTCAAACCACACCAGTCAAGCAAGCCCATCGGAAACCCAGCAAACAAGCCTTCAGATCTTTCAAGAACTTCCCAGTGGAGGCTCTCACACAAGACCTCACCAAACTCCACTTCTCATGGGCTAATGTACCTCTGACGGACCAAGCCTGTACCTTGCTTGTCCAAGAACTCAATACCACCCTCACAACCAACATCAACCACTATGGCTAAGTGAAACAACGGGTATCCTGTTATATTTTCGAAAAAATAGTTTCTACATACAAATGTTTTGAATACAAAGGTTCAAAAAAAAAATGTTTTTTATGTTACAGGTTTTATTTTAGTTTCATATAGAAAAAAAAGTTTTTTTAAAAAGAAAACAGGTGTTTGGGGGGCACCATCCCCCATTAAAAACATTATTTTTTTTTAAAATGCATTTGAAACTTTTTTTTCCGATGCTTTTGTGTCGAAACTTTTGTATTTAGAAACTTTGCCTGTCGAAAAAATCACTATAAACTGAAACAATGCACCGTCAAGCCTAAACCTTCTACACCAGAGTTTACTCAAGAACTCTACTTGAACAAACAGACCAACAGAAAACAAGAAAAGACTTGGCGAAAATCCTGCAGCACATCTGACCTTGCCCTACTCATGGAACTCTGTGCTAAACGCATACAAATGAGCACCAGTGCCACGGCCAACTACTATCAAAATACCATGAACAAGGCCAACAACGAAAGCAGTGTCCTCTTCCAACCCATCAAGCATTACATCAAACTTCTGTCCAAACCTTGCGCACTGCACTCCATAAGAAAATCCACTGCCATCAACTCTTTCTTCATCAACAATATCAGCAAGATCCACCAACACATTGACACCAACACTACAACTGTTACAACTGACAGCACACTACACACCACATCAGGCAAAACAACAACTACCTGGATGACTTTCAAGACCCTCACTATGAAAGTCCTCACTGCCCATTAGCATCCCTCAAGGCCACATCATACGCAGACGACATCCTCCCTGCCTCCATAATCAAGACCCTTCTTACTCAAGCACTCTCTCCTTACCTGACAATCATCAACATCTCCCTAACTCAAGGCACCTTACCCTCGACCATCAACACTGGACAAATCCTATTGCTTCTCAAGAAACCAACACTGAACCCGGACAACCGCATGACTACCACCCCATCACCAATCTTCCGTTCCCAGGTAAGATCCCTGAGAAGCAGTAGCCACGCAACACCTCCAACATATAGAAGCCAACAACCGCTTTTGGTCCTGCCAATCTGGATTCAGACCCAGATGCAGCACAGTAATGGCTACCATCAAGGTGATCGGCAATGCCCTTAAAATCCTTGGTGATGGCCATCTTTGCCTCCTGGTTCTCCATGATCTCTCAGCAGCAATTGGCGCAGTAGACGTCCAGACAATCACCGACAATCTACATACTGCATGGGAATCAGTCAGATCATCCTCAGTTGGTTCAAATCATACCTTGCTAATCGTCACCAGTTTGTACAAATGGATTCCTCCAGATCGCTAACTCTAACTATGACCTGATCTTCAATCTTTACATGGAACCCTCCTGGCTCCACACAACATCCACATCCACCAATACGCAGATGGTAAGCAGCTCTACCTCAAGATATCCTCGATCGAAGAGTTGTGGATGTCCAGTGCATACTTAAAGCTCAACCCCTCCAATACTGAATTCCTACTCTTGACCAACAATACCGAACACCCTAACATCCAGACCTGGGTCTCTGCTATGCACCCTGAGGGCTTCACACCCCGTTGGTCACCTGTGCCAAGTCTCTTTGGCTCGACATCGACAGATGCCTCTCCTTCAAAAAGCATATAGTAAGGAAGACACAAACAGCTTGGTACCAACCTTCTATCCTCTGTAAAATCAAGACTTCCATCCCAGAAAACATCTTCAGGCAAAATAACTGGATGGTGGCAATGCCCTTTTTTAAATCCTTCTGGTGACTACCCTGGTATCCCTGAGATATGTCCTGACTCTGCAAATTCGACCACATCACCCGACCCTCATCAAACTGGACTGGCTCCCACTGCAAGCCTGTATTACCTTCAAATCCTGCTGCATCATCTACAAGGGTGTTACCCTGAAGGCCTCAAGCTACCTCACTGAGAAAATCAGCATCTCTGAAGGTCTATGAATCACCCGAGGTAAGGACCTGTGTGCAGGCATGAACTCTACTTGTGCAGAAAAGAAAAAAAACAGAAGACAGGCCTTCTCTTTCTATGACCCAAGAATCTGGAACCTCCTCCCTGGTAACATCAGACTTGCCCCCTCGCTTCTACAGTTCAGAAGGAGCTCAAGACCCTCCTCTTCAAGGAATGGCTCCTCCCTAACACCTAGGACCACACACCCTCAACTGCCCAGCCTTACTGAGACTGGGTGATCTAATCCCCACTGTTTCCTTCCCTGGTTGCTTGTAAATCCCCTGCTGACAAATTACCCACCTTCACCCTCCTCTTTTGTTAGCTCCCCACTCCCTTGTTTCTATGCTCTCCTCACCATGTTGTCCCCCATCCGTATGATTGTAAAGCGCTCTGTTGCTTCTCAGCACTAGGTCGGTACTCAATAAATACCCTAATAATAATAATAATACAATAACATGGGGTTCATCCTGTGCAGCACTGATGGGGACAGATACATTCTATTCATGTAGGTATTTTCAATCACGTTAAGTCTGGCTAGTAGTGTAGAATTTGAAAATGTCCAGCCTGATGATGTGTGTATACTGTTTCGGTTTTCATGTGGGAGAGCGGTACTATGCTTTAGCAGTAGGGGTATTTGGTAGAGGTTGATTGAAAATCATGATGCTGCAATGTTTCCCAAATAATTCCCACCTTCCAACACCTCCCAACGTCCCTCCCATCCTGCATCTGACATGGGAGCGTCAGATATCCCTTTCCTGTCTCCCAAATTTTTGAGGATATGCTTAAATAGGCTTAGGCTTTGACCAAATTGCCCATTCAACAATCAGCGAGTTAATTGCTCACCTTGGATTACTGTGTGAGGCCTGCCTTCACAGTTTGAAACCCACTAAGGGCGACTCAGCCCCTCATTCTTTCAAAGATCAATAAATGGTGAGCCATTAAATGGGGCAATAATAGGGAAAATGACAGTGTTTAGAAGCTGGAGCAATAAGCCATAAAGTGCCCAACCATTTTAATCTGCGAGGTCTTGCAAATGCCACACACCGCCCCCTCACCCTCCTCCCCCCCAATTAAACAAAACATCTTTTATAAAGGCAACAATGCATTACATTTTGTTGTGAGTTTTGTTACATTTTAACACAGGCGACATAAAACCTCCCCTTCGAGAAAAAAAAAAACTTCAGCAAACCGGAAGGATCCCAGGCAGAGAGATGGTTCTCTTCCTACGTCTGGCTTTATCAGCATTACTCAGCAAAAATCTGGGTGTGAAGAACAGTATGTCCCTTTTGCCTTGAGGCTTACCTTGAATCCCCTGTCATTTCTGAGACGTGCACATTCTACAACTGTAATGACGGCGTGCCTAACAGGAAAGAGCTTGAAGCCAACCCCACAGCCAGACAGTCTTTCGGAACATTTATTACGAGGGCAATCTGTGAACTTAACACACCGAGGCAGCAGGGCCGGCCCTAGGATTTGCGGGGCGCTGGGCAGCAAAAGAATGTGTGGGCCCCCTAAATTTGCATAAATGGTGACATCAGCGATATCACAGGATCAGTTTTTAGTAAGCAAAGGTATCAGGGGAAGTTAAATTAGAAACATCCTGGCATGCGGAATGTAGTAGACACATACACTGTAATGTCCAGTAAATGAATTGTCAACATTAATATTTACCTATGTGGCAATATCAGGAGTGAGGCTTTTTTTAAAAGTAACTGACAGCTGAATACCTTGCACAGACTTCTAATTATGGCAGATAAGGCATAGTTAGTGTTAGGGAGAATTCTCATAAATGTGCTAATTCCCTTCACCTTAGAGACCTCCGGCAATTTTGCTGGATTTTGAGGACTTGTTTTAAAAAATTTAACTGGAGAGAGTGTGAGCCTTTTTCCCACTCTCTCATGTATTCTGATGTGTGTTTTACTCTTGTGTTCTTTGATTGTGGAGTTTTAGACAACTCCATAGGCATCATCTTTTCATGTGTGTCACACAGCACCCTCAGTGTAGAGACACAGGGAAGCCTTTCAGGCTGTCCCAAGGTTTAAATACCTTGTCTGCTGTTTCCCAGAGAAAGTAAAGTTATATTGACTTTACTAGTCTTTTTAAATTCCTAGACCCAGCACACCCAATCTTACAATAGAGTGCTGGAGGGGTTACCTAGTATCCCCTATGTCTAGAAACTCATGTAGCAGTGAAATGCTACCTTTTCCTCTCAAAATGGCTGGTGGCCTACCATGATTTTTCCCGACCGCGAACACCGGTAGCGTTAAATCGCAGGAACCATGTTTTTCAAGATGGCGTCTGTGCCTCCTTTGTTTAAAAGGGTCCCGGTCTTCGTTTTTTCGCCATTTCTTTTTGGAAAGGTCCTTCTAGAGTTTGTCTCCGGCACCAAACTAGGTTTGGTCCCTTTGTTCCTACGCCTTTGGCGGCCTTCAGGACTGAAGACCGCCTCTGGCACCCGAGTGTCTGGGGTGGGCAGGAAGTGAGGGAGGTGCCCGAAATTCCCTGTGCTTAGTCTCCTAGGAGGAATGAAAGAACCGAATACAAGCTGGAAGAGGACAGCTGCTGCAACTCCTGGACCATTGGTTTGCCTGGTAAAGCCCTCCTGCAGGTTCGAATTAACAAGTACATCTCAACAGAGAAGCCCTTCAAGGACGATTTCTCCCTTCGGGTTGGTGGGACCAATCAACTCGTAAGTCACCTGGATACCATTCTTGGAGCTGGTTGCTTTTTCCCCAGAGTGCTGCAGGAAACCGACTAGCCAGGGAGAAGGACACCAGTTTGTGTGCTTGTCGACAGCTACCGGAATCGAAAATTTGTCAAGTTTGCCAGCTTTTGTGACCAGTCCCTGTGCAGTGCAGGAGTCCCCCGTCATCCTCCCTCTTGTCCCCACGCCTGAGGCTCAGGAACAGCGAGTTCTGCAGGAACTGCCAGGAACAGAAGTCTTCAGCTACATCTTTTGCTTCAATTTAAGGTACTGTGAAAACCCGACCGAAAGAACTTAACTCTCACTGCGAAAGTGTGTGAAACTTTGTCAACTTGCAGGCCTAGTCAGCTTGTGACCCAACATTTAAAGCTTTCTTCTATGAATTACTTCTGAGAACCGTGGCAAAGACTTTTCTGTTTAGCTCCCAGAGCCGTTTTTACAGATGCAAGACTCTAGCTCATTGACTTTGCCCTAACTATTGCATTGAATCAACTCCTCTGGTGAACTCAAACTATTTGCACTGTTTAAGAATAATTCTACTATTCGTTTTATTAACGTATGCATTTTTGCTCCTACTTCAAATACTCTGAATGCCATTTTGCTCCTCCTTCAAAGTAGTTTAAATGCCTCAGAACCGGATAGTGTGAAGTACGGTAGAATATTTTTGTCTGATATTGATTGCCTCCTTTTAGTGAATGTTTTCAAACTGACTGTGTAATAAATTAATAAGTGTTTAACCAAGAAACCTTAAGTATAGGAGTCTATTTGAATACCTGTAATTGTAGACCTCTGTGTAAAATCATTACAGCTCACATTCCCTCTTGAGATAAGCCTGGATGCCCAGCTCGCTACCAAAAACTCTGTGGTACAGACTTATACCAAAGGTTGGTTTTGTTTACACCTGTAGTCATAGTTGTGTGTAGTGGTCCCAGAGGGTACTGCATACAAACTTTGCCTAACAGTGTAATAAAGGGATTTGACGGGAACACTCACTTTGGTTAGTGACGAAGCCATGATTCGAGAGCAGTATGCAATTCAGGAACTTGAACAAATCTCTTCCCAGATGCAGGGGGCGAAGTGAGCGGGAGCGGTTGGGAACGGTGCTTCTCTGCTTTTAAGTGTGGGGCTATTAGGTGGTGCTGAAAGAGCTACATTTAAGCAGAAATTATTGTCATTAAAATAAGAGCTTTAACATAAGAGCTTCAAATATGGATTTTGAATGAGGGTCTGTAATGCTTTTCCAATGGACATTACATTTGAAGAGGGATTCACAGTTGTTACGTTATCGAATCCCTCCCATTCGCTGCCCCTAGCCATGCTAATCCCTATTGCTAATCCCACCCATTCCTGCTCATCTCGGAGCTCTTTGAGCGCTGAGCTTTTCCATGAAGGCAGCCATCTTGGATGACTATCTGTAAGGAAGCTCTCTGAAACAAGTCAAAACTAGCGGCCATAAATGTGAAAGATACCATGCCTCTTCCAAATGAAATGATAAACTGTTTAAAATAGGTTAACTTATTTGCATTTTGGGAGCTTTTTTAGGACTTGAGATCTGTCCAGATTTCAATGGTGAATTTGATAAAATAATGTATTGTGGTGGTGGCATTGCTGCGTGCAGCATGCTGACATAAGGTGCAGACTGCCTGTAAATACACTGCTCTATGGAGGCTCCTCCAACAGGATGTTTGCTTCGAAAATTACATGAACTGGGGATTGGGGATTGTGGGTAAGTAGGATATATATAGCCTCATAGGTGAGTACTGTAACGCGGATGAGGGACATGGAGGTAATGTATGTTAAAGCTTATCCATAGCCTATTAAAATAATGTGAGGGTCAGCCTTTATCAATTTAAATCGCTGAATGCTGTGTTGAAGGGGAACAGCGCTCTCCCTCATACAGCAGTACGCCGTGTGCATACACACGGTATACAAATAAGGCAGTACTGGTCCCAACTTCAAAACTTTAATGACTAACCCAACTTCCCCTTTCCCCGTCACATCCCTTCCTCCAGGGTCCCACCGCCACCCTAACCCTGCCTTCCACATAACGATGGGAATTGAGTTGTAATAGAACATGACAACATTGCCCCTTTTTAAACACTGAGACTAAGACTGATTAGCCCATATCTTCAATGAGTTTTATGGGTTTAGTCTTTGCCCACACAAAGCGGCTTACCCTTTTCTGCTCTGGGCTGACGGAGAGGGATATGTCTGTTGTCCACTCACCCTCGTCCTGTGCGGCCTCACCTCAGGAGATTTCTTCATTTCCCTAGTATGGGTCATCAGAATCTTCCCTGACCCTTGTGGCCACACCGTCTTCCTTTTCCTCCTCCGAGGCTTCCCAGGTTGTCACTTCACCATGACATTCTTTGAAGTGTGACACGTTTCTTGTGACATCACAACCTTTCTCATGCACTGCCGTGATCACGGTGCCTTTCACCTTTGTGACGGTGAGGTGGCTGTGTGCGAAACAGGAATATTCCTTCCTTCACTGGGTCTGCCGTACCAGTACTCTGTCACCTTCCTCGAAGTTGTGCGCTTGAGCTCCTCTCCTTTCATCTGCCACAATCTTCATTCTCTACTTTTCTTCAGCGTCCCTTGTTCTCCAGCATGGTGTTGCCCTCTCGGGGTCCTTGAGGCAGCCAAGTCCTTAACCTGCGGGTACACAAAAGGTCTGCTGGGCATTTGCCCGTGGTGCTATGGGGAGTGTGGCAGTAGTCACGCAGGAGGTGGTACAGTGTCGTGAAACCGTAGGCCCTTAGAGCGAGGTAGTGCTAACTGGGATGGATGGGGATGCAGATCTTACTCTTGCACTAATAATAAGACTAACTCAGGAAGTTGGCAAAACATAACTGTTTTTAATTGCAATTGTCTAAAAGAGGGAGTACAACAGGCATCAACAGACATCCCAAAGCATAAATCTTAATGCATTTCATAAAAACATTACTTTTATAGCAAAAACTCATCATACGTGACGTCATACTACATGGCAAAATAAGAAAACCTACTTGGGGTTGTGATAGGCTTAAGGGGAACATCTAGGTATACTTTCTATGGGGGATAGGATTGTGATTGGGTCCCTAAGGTAAGGTGGACTGCTATGCCCACCCCTAGTGAAAGTATTCTTTGCTGTCATAAAATACACAACGTTTCAATGGCTTTCACACTATAGGGCTCTTTACCACGTGGCCCTCTATGATTGTTTGGCACGCTTGTACCCTTCTGGAATATTCCACTTGGTAGCAGCATGCAAGCTGGTACCCTAGGTGCTGGAGGGTTGGACTTGACCATGCCTCCCCACACAATTAGCCTATCATTCATCATCACTCCTACTGTTTGCCATTCAAATTAGTCTATAAACTCGGCCTTGCAAGTATCACTGCGCCTGAGAATAGAAGGGAGTGCGAGCATGGTCTTATCTTCAGGTCGCCCAAAGTCTATTTTCATCTTGACCATGTGACAGGAGATTGTGTTTTGAGCTCCTTCTTCGCATTTAGCGCTATTAAATGAATAAAACCTGCAACTTCTAGTGTTTTCCATTACACCTCAACAGGAGCTCGTCTCGCTTCTCACGTTCATAGTATCTTCTCGGATAGATAACCAGTTTCTTGGCTGCCCTAATTCTTGACACTGGGCCAGACAACCTTTCTAGAATCTTCCCTCATCGTCAGCTGTTTTCTTCTACTGCGCCACATTTTCAGCCCTTCTGTTCATCGGGTCCTAGTTTGCTAAAATACAATGTGGAGCATCGAGATTCTATACATATATATATATATATATATATATATATATATATATATATATATATATATAATGGCGCCACTGCCTACAGTCTATTCACTATGTATAGCCAGCCTCATGATTACTTAAGGCCTAAATCACAGAAGCATTTTATAATGGCAAAACCCCATTGGGAAACGTTCTATGAATTAGGCCCTTAGTCTACTTGCATTTCAGCATCTGTACAATTATAAAACCACTTGAATTTTCTTCAGTGCTCTACGCACGTGCAACCTTCATTCCGCACATGAAATGTTGCTCAATTCTTTACTTTGCCATCAGATTATATGAGGTCTATATACTCTCTTCATTGGCATCTCTTCCGGGTGTGTCATTTCCGCTTAATGTGACATCACCAGTCTTCTCTTTCATTTATCTTCACACTTCTTCTGGAACCTCCTTTAAAAGACTGCCATTTCTCTTCAGGTACATCATATAGGGCTTTCTTAATGGATACCTTGTTTCGAGGACTCTTTGCGGTATAAGGACCATTATTGGTGTTGTGCATGTCACAATTTCTGGTTTCCAACATATAGGCAATATGGGGGCGGGACTTCCGGTAGAGGTACTTGGCTCCTCCTCTATAATCCCCCTTCTGGTTGATTCATCGACCACTCTCCGATCAGTTTTCACATCTAGTCATCCTAGTCTGAAAAAGTGCTTCTTTGAAGTCCATATCTTCATTACTCCTTTCAGAGATCCTGCTGATTTCACATGGTCATCAACACTCCAGGTCATGAAACTACATTATCCATTCGGCTGCAGTAGATACATCTTCCCACATACTTCTTGTGGTTTCTTAAATACAGGATCTTTGTTCCCTCAGACGCTAGAAAACTTGCTTCTATATATTTTTTGATTTCTTCATCTGTCAGCTCTTTGGGTCCAAATCCTGACTCGACATCGATCATGATCTGCATTCCTACTGCTTTCTTTGCTGTCTTTTTGCACTGTGTGATTATTATTCTGATCAAACAGAATCCAAACATGATCATTACCAACAATGATCCAAGGAACTTGAAGATATTCATCATCCATTGTGGGACCCATGAAAAGATTGATGCGAACCAGCTGTCATCTGCAATATCTTCAGTTTGGTCCTCCATCTTGATGTGCAAGTTTGTCAACCTCGTTATGGCATCTGTCAAGGTCCCATTCTCTTCATCCTGAGAAGGTATGAATGTGTAACATGATTCTCCGATTTTGGCACAAACACCTCCGTCCATGGCTGTAATCATATCCAAGACATATCTATTCTGCAGGGTCATCAGTCTTATGGCTCTCAGTTCTTCCTTGATAGCGTTGAATCCCTTCATGGGAGTGTTGATCGTCTGCAGGAGCTCCCATCTGGTAATCTGTAACCATTTGGCATTAGTCATCGTCTGGATCCCCGGCATGAAGATTGTCGCAAATACTGCCAAATTCTGAGTGAATAACCTGTGTTCATACGGAATAGAATCCAAGGCTTCTATCAATTTAGCTGAAAAGTAGTTCTTCCTCTTTATTTGATTGAGAAATTCAACTGATCTCCTCTTTCTCAGGTGAGCATCTGCTTTTGGAATCCCTCCAATGTTCAGGTCACTCTTCGGAATCACCAATGGTGGAACATCACTATAGAACAGCCCCCCCAGTCCTTGGGCAGCTTTATATAAGCTCTGGATTCACAGGCCCAGTAGTGGTCCATTATCACTACTGTTTCATCCTTAAGTCCTGTTAAATTGAAAATTTGATCACACTGGTGATTCATTCCAACCTTTCTTGTGCCATTGTTTCTGAAACATAGTTCTCCACTGGCTAGAGGCACTATCTGCAGTGGGCCTCCTTTATCATCAACCCATGTCAGCAACTTTGCAATCTTTGGCCAAAGCCGTTTGTTCTCTTTCTCTGCAGTTTTTATAACTGGCTCATAGTATCCTGTAAGTGCTAGCACATTAAACACAACCAGGCCTTCCTCCCATTCATCTGGAGAAAGTACTGTTCCCTTGGTTTGCAGCTGACCTCTCTCCTTGCATCTCCATATTTCTTCAAAGTTCTTTCCTTGACAATTGAGTTTATTGTTTATTGCCCATCAAATTCCTGCTCCCTTCATTCCAGGCTGTTCATATCTTATCACATTATCTCTGGTGTGTGCTCTCGCACATGTCTTTGAATCTTGCACATAATCATCTTCTTCTGGAGCTATCCATTCAGTCACCCACGCCAAAGATGCTGTTCATCCCTGGAACTGACCTCTCGTATGGCAGAGTGCAAGGTGCGCCAGGCAGTCAGCTTTCTGGGCTTCTACTTCTATAGCTATGAATATCTTTGAATTCCCCATAGCATAAGGTAGGAGTGCACAAACATAGCAAATCTCTTTGAATGTCCTTCTTCCCACCTCTTTCCTGTGCTGATACCACATGGTATTCCCCAAATGTGCTCTACTGTCTAGATAATTATTTAGCTCATAATCATCTTCCCTTGTGCTTCTCTTGTCTCTCCCTCTTGCAAGGAGGGTGCATGCATAATGCTCATGAAGTACATCAATAAGGGTCCTTCCACGGAGGGAATCATAGGAACACTTGTCAGAAAAATGGGTGACCTTACACGTGACACTGGTGTAGGGATAATCATAAATGGTCTTTGGTCTTTCTGCAACAGATAATTCTGCATAAGTCACTGGAGTGGGAAAGGACTTCTACCTTACTTGGTCCAATCAAGTAGACAGTGGGCCTCATTATGACATTGCCGGTCCAGTAACAACGGTACAAGTTTGCGGGCGGGATGCCCTCCCGCCCACCAGGTCTGACATGGCAGGCGGAACGGCACCCGCCTGCATGACTTTCACAGTAGCACCGGCACTGTTATTAACCTTGCCGGTGCTACCGTCCTTCACATTCCCATTGAGTCCTATGGGACTCAAATGGGAATGGGGAGTTACTTTTTCCAGCGGAAAAAAGCACAACTCTGGTGGCAGCATGCCATTTTTACCGGCAAGACTACCGCCAGAGTTATAATGAGGCCCAGTGTGAATTAGCAAAATCAGAAAAACAATAATAAAGGTTGAGCACGCATATATTATGCACCAATACATCAGTCCCCACCATTTTTCGATTCTCCACACGTCGTTGAGTTTGCGCACTTTCCGGAACTGTACCATTCTCGACAGTCCCCTTTGTGCCTGTGTACTACTTTAAGGAAGGAAAAAACCTTTTTAATCAGGCAATCTTGTTAAATGATTGGGCAGTGCAGGATCTGTTCAACTATCACCAAAAGTAACCTCCTAATTGCAGGGCCATTCTTAGAATCTTGCAGAAAAACACGTATATTAGTATTACGCCCAACAAGAGCAGAATAGGCTCAGAGTATGTATACAAAGACAGCGAGAAGTAGTCTATGGGCATCTGCATCTGACAGGACCATGGGCTTAACTAAAGAGAAACTCAGTGAGGAAGGAATCTGGAAACTGTTCGCGTTTTCAGTCATCGCACTTGAACTCTAGATTTGGCTTACTTAGCACAGCAACACTTTCCAATTCAAAGATTCCTGTTGCTCGAGAACTTTGCTTTACACTCCTGCTATAATATCTACAAAAAGTGTCTGGGGTGAGCCACAGTCCAAATGCACACTTGCATTCATTTAGTCAGTAATCTTAGTATCCTTCCTCGTCATCGATCGAGTCTGCACGTGATGAACTTCTTCTTCTTGTCTTGCTTCCGAATCGATGGGTGGAGGGGCATCGGTCTCACCAGCATAAGGTTTTACGTCGCCCAAGTGTATCCATGAGTGTCTCTCTTGGACTTTTACTGCTGAGGCAGTAGCGTTCTCAACAATATAGGGACCACTATAACAGGGCACATGCCACTCCCTTGTGAAGTTGCACACTAGGACTGAATCTCCAATAAATCATTTAGGTGCAGGAAATAGTTCTTGACGACTGGTTGCTGAATGGTCTTCATCTGTGGCATTTCAGTTTGGCAATTCTCTATTTAAGGAGGCCGTTGAGTCACTCACGTATTCCGTTCACTTGCAGGTGATAAGCAGAAAAAACTTGTGTTTTATGCTAAGCAATAGGCTAATCTGTTCAAATACTTCATTAACAAAATGGGGCCTACTGTCAGATCTCAGCACCACACATACTGCCCATTTAGGAAATACTTCTCAGATTAAAAACTTTGCTGTGCAAGTGGCATCAGGGTGTGTACAAGGACCTTCTTCAATCCTCCTAGAAAAGGGACACACCACCACTATCATATACCTGTATCCACTAAATACTTGCAGCATATCAAAATAGTAAATATGTAAATACTGAAAAGGACCATTTGGTCGAGGAATCACTACACTAATAGTTCGCAGTATGTGCCCAGTGGTAACCTTTTGGCATACAATGCAATTTACTACATAAAATGCAACGTGTTCTAACATGTTCGGTACAAACCAGTCCTCCGTAATATCTGCTGCAAGGCTTTCCCTAGTTACATGTGCGGTGTAGTGCATCTGTTCAAGCGCTACCCTTAACAATGCTACAGGCATCACCGGCGTTCAAGTGCTTTCCTGTTGCCTCAATGCTTCTGAGGGGGATAAAGAACACCCCCTTTGTTTCCACAATTCTTGTTCTTCCTGCGGTGCACAACCTTGTACCTCCATCAACTGTTTTCTAGATAAATGATGAAACCCTTTGTTTACAATCATAGTTGTAACTACTTTTTACTTTACATCTGGAGTATCAAAACTTTTAAATATCTGGTGAATATGCAACCCTTTTGGCCTCTTTGTCTGCGGCTTTGTTCCAGCGAGAGATAAAGTCAGTTTGCTTAGTATGTGCTGCACATTTAACTATTGCAATGGCTACTGAAAGCTGTAGTGCCTTGATAAGCCTGTCCAATAATTATGCTTGTTGCACCGGAGTGCCGTCCGCTCAGAGGTAGCCCATCCTTTTCCAACGTACTAGCCCTGCGTGCATGGTTGACGTTACATAGACAGAGTCACTGCACACCGTCAATTCCTGCCCTACATGTTTCACAAGCATGACATTAAGCGCCACCATTTCTGCTGCTTGTGCTGAAAAGTGAGACGGTAGTCTTGCACTTGCTACAACCTCAAATTCCCCATTAGCTCTGTGCCTTACCACAGCTGAACCTGAATGTTTTTCCCCATCAGTTTGATCCATTTTTGAAGACCTGTCAATAAAGAGAATCCCTCCCCCCTGCTAACGCATTTTCCTTTACACAGGGGATATCGTTGTGGAACTCTTCGTAATCAGATCAAACATGCACATGCTCACCCTCTGCCACAGGCTTAGCTACAAACGTGGCAGTGTTCACTATTTTACACCTGACTATTTTGACTGCTGGATTTGTTCGATATAACTACATTTTATGCAGAAGCTCTCTAAGATGTCGATGTGCCCTTAGGTTTCTCAAAAACGACAAACAAAGCATGCTCAAGAAATAATGTCAAAGAACACCCCAATCACAATAGTAGTAGATTTCTCTATTGCTAACGCCGCTGCTGCCAGCGTTTGTTCACAAGGAAAATATCCTCCCATAACTGGATATAAAATCCCACTATAATATGCCTGGGGCTTGTACCCCAATGTAATCCTCTGTGTAAGCACCACTGTCATAACTGTCCCATTCGTATGTGAGAACAAAATGAATTCCTCGTCATAGCAGGGAATTCCTAAAACTGGAGCAGTACAAACAGTTTTCTTCAATTCTTCAAACCCTCACTCCATTTCCTCAGGCCATTCTATTTTTTCTTTGTTCTCTTGTGCTTTCTTCAGAGCCTGCAAAAGGGGTCTTGTGTATGAACTATAATCAAATACCCATGCTCTAACATATTTGCATAATCCCCAAAACTGCTGCATTTGTTTTATCGTGTGTGGTTTTGCTGTTTTCATAATCGCCTCAGCTCTTTCAGGTGTGACTCTGTTCCCCTCATGTGAGATTAACTGACCTATAATCAACACCTCTTCTTGACCATATTGCAACTTCTCCTTGTCCACTTTATATCCCTTGTCTGCTAGAATAGTCCTTAACTGAATCTTGCCTGCACTCATCGTCTGTCGTGCTACAAACCAAAATGTCATCTACGTACTGCAGCACAAAACTTTGCAAATCAATGTTGCTTAGGTCCATCTGCAGGACCCTATTAAAGATCGATAGAGACTCACAGTACCATTGGGGCAAACAAATGCTCTTCAGCTTAGTTTGATGAGAATTAATATTTAATGCTCATCTTGAATATTACTTGATCATCTGATGGATCATCCCTGAACATATCCTTGTCAGTGATGTCAGTCTATCTATACCCTTCCCCAATGACAACCACTGCTCTCCATGGCCTGCCCTCGTCATCTGTTCCATCGAGCATGGTCAATTCCCCTTGCACTTTTGAAGCATGTAACTCTGGGGGAATAGTCTGTCCCCCATCTTCGTCCATAGGTATCTGTGGCCTGAACAAAAACTCATTCGGTATTCTCATAATCTTTCCCACTAAGTCGGGTAGCCATGTCAACAACATTTATACCCTATAAAGAAAGACTTCTGGCTCTAATGGCATTCCTCGTAGAGCCATTTGCCCTGTAAACGCCAATATAAATTTGCCCATGTTCATATAATGTATCCCTGGAGTAGAACACACTATGCCGTCATCAGTGAAAGAAATTGTAATATTTAACTTCGTCATTAAATCTCGGCTTAGAATATTAACCGGTGTTTACCTTGAATACAAAAATGGAACAGACATGTCACACTCTCCTATGGAGACTGGTAATTCATCAGTAAAATAATCTCTGTTTGTTGCTCCAGAGAAACCTTGTGCATTCATGGCATTTCCCGACATTGGATATTTTCCTTCTCATATACATGAACAAGTAGCCCCAGGGTCTACTAAAAAAGAAAAAAATTTGCCTCCTATGGTCACATCAACCTTTGGTTCCTCTTGGGGCTCTGGTGTAACTGATAGTCCTGAACACATCAAGTCACCCTGTGAGCTGTCCTATTGTGGGTACATGCTTATCCGCGTACCCGTAAAAGGACTTCCTCCTACCACAGTCACACGGCCTACTCTAGGTATCAATAACTGTCCTGTGTTTGCATTCTGCTGTATCTGTATGGGTGCAATGGGTGCGTGCTGTGACTGCCCTTGCGGTGGATTCAATGGTGCTTGCTGTGGTTGCAATGCCTGTTGCATATGGGCGTTTGTGCTTGATACACTGTTTGATCTTGGGCAAACCCATCCCTAGCTTGTGAGCTATATGCTGGAGGATAAGCTGTCCCCCCTCTTGAAAATTGCCCATTCTGTACATTGCGTGGCTTCCACATGTTCGCGCAATGTGCCCCCTCATTTCACATGTTCAACATACAAGAGGAGCTCTTCTGACTAGCCTCCCTCGGTTGAATCCTCCTTGCATATTCTGATTATCATTCTGCATGTTCTGAAAACCGCCTTGACTATTCTGAAAACTACCCCTTCCTCTGTAGCCCATTCCTCTGCCTTGTGGCATAAACCCATTCCCTCCTTGATACATTTGGCGTTGATTATTCGCCTGTGATGTACCCACTGCTTGCTGCATTCCCAATTCTTTTCCATGCATCAGTACAGCCTCTTCTATCGTGTACTTCGATAATGTCTTCTGAACTAACTTGGCTCCCTCAAGTTTTCTAGCATCTTCCTTCAACTTATTTTTCTCTTGTAACAGCCGGCCGTGATGCACTATAGTCAACTGTATCTCTACCCATGGCTTCGCTTCCATTACCACTAGTTTCTTAAGCTATCTCTGCACCTGTTCTGGCAATCCCTGACACAGAATATGGTAAAATACTGCCACTGATTTCCCCCATGGCTCCCTCATTTCAAGAGTCCACTGTTCCTGAATACTTTGAATATAAGCAAGCGGATCTTCATCATCTTTCATCGTACGTGCCATAATTGCACCCATATCTGATGTATCAGGATACTGTACCCTGAGCACTCTCCAGACATCTGCTCTACAATTGTTAAATGGCGGTCCATCGTGCGTGGTGTGATGTGTCTTGTGACACTTGAATAACCTGCTCTCATCCAAATGTCATCAGCCCTTTCCCCAAGAATGGCTGCTAGGAGAACCTTAATGTCCCCTATTGCCAGAGTATTTCCCCCTGTCATCTATTGTAGCTATTATATTCATTTCTCCGCACCCGCCCTTAAGCTGGGAAGTTTGCATCTTAAACTATCCTTATCCATTTGTGGCCAAGGAATATACTGTGGTCTGGCCCCTCCTTTCTCCAACAAAGGGAACTGCGTGAACCCAAATCCACAATCAGCTCCCACTGTCTGCCTATACATAGTGGGGACAATGGTTCCAGATCGCGTTCTGCCTGGCAGTGACCTCAGCCTGCTCACATATGGTGGTAACTCTCCTTTCTCATTATATGATCGTCCTTTAGGTTGCTCTGTATACGCTTTACGATCTGGCATTCTATCTTGACTCCAATGGTATGCAATTCCTGGTATGACTCTGACCTAGCTACACTTAAATGTAGGTGTAAGGCGGCTGAGAGAAAATGGAGGGATTCCTGCTCATCCTCTGACAAACTGGCCTGTCGCCTTCTCCAAAGGCAATACCGTCTCTCTGTCCGTACCAAGAAGAGAGTCCACATTCAAGCCTGTGTCTCTGCGGCATCTAACAGCTCGGCCGAACTCTTTAAAATTGGTAAGGAGCTGGCCAACCTTGCTGCAGTCTCTACCCCTCCCCTTGCCTCTCAGGCTCTTTGCAATGCCCTGGCATCACACTTTATCTCAAAAACCCAGGACATCCTGTCCACACTCACCTCCACCCCCTCTCCTCTCCCCTCTTCGTCAGTACTCACTGACCTCCTCCAGCCACCCCCCCCACCCTCTTTCTCTTCCTTTCCTCTCTTCTCCCCTGATGAGGTCGCTAGACAAGTCTGATCTATGAAAGCCTTGCTGACTTCTGCAACCACTCCTTTGCCTCAGGATCCTTCCCCTCCCCTCTTAAGCACTCCCTTGTGCATCCTCTCCTCAACAAACCCACAGCGGATCCCTCTTGTCCGGCCAACTATCGCCCAATTTCCATTACCCCCTTCTTAGGCAAACTCCTTGAAAAGCTGGCCATCTCTCAGCTAAACCTTCATTCTGATTCTGCTGGCTGTCTCCATGACCATCAGTCTGGCTTCAGATCTGGCAGAAGCACGGAAACTGCTCTCCTGAACATCTGTGAAGATCTGCTTTCCAACCTTGACTCTAGCATTCCCTCTGTTCTCATCCTACTTGATCTCTCCTCTGCCTTCGACACGGTCAACCATACCATCCTGCTCAACTGTCTCCGGGATAACTTGGGCATCACCGATCAGGCTCTGGCCTGGCTGACCTCTTTCCTCTCTGATCGACCCTCCCAGGTCCAACTTGGGTCCTTCCTATCATCTTCCTTCTTCTCTACCTGTGATGTTCCCCAGGGGTCTAAACTCTCGCCCTGGCTTTTCAACAAATACCTGGCAACTCTCGCCCGCTGTATTGCCATTTTCTGCTCAAATTTCCAGTGCTACGCAGACGACACTCAACTCATTTTCAGGCTGCCCTCGGCCACCTCCTCCACCTCTCTCATCACTGATTGCCTAACTGCCATCCAAGATTGGTGTGCCGCCAACAATCTTTGTCTTAATGCCAGCAAGACAGAGATCCTCCTCATTGGCACACCATCACCTTCCGTTCCCCTCACTCTCTGGCCAGCCTCCCTTGGCCCTCCTCCTATCCCCACCTGCGAGGCCAAGAACATTGGTGTCACCTTTGATTCCACACTCTCCTTCTCTGCCCACATCGCTGATGTATCAAAAAAGTCAAACCTCCCACTGCACCTCCTCAGAGGTATTCTTCCTTTCCTCTCATTCCCCCAGAAGCTCACTGTCTCCCAGGCTCTGGTTCTCTCTATGCTAGACTATTGCAACAGCCTCTTTCTTAATCTACCTGCCTCTACTCTCTGCCCTTTACAACTTATCCAGAACAGGACTGCAAGACTTGTCCTTGGCTTCAAGCCCTGGGATCGTATCTCTCCAGCTCTGAAATCTCCCCATTGGCTCTCGGTGGATGCAAGAATTAAATTCAAAACCCTCTGCATTGTCCACAAGGCTTTCTGGGGCCTGGGTCCAACATACCTTCAGCTATCCCTCCGCAAATACCTCCCATCTCGAGCACTCTGCTCCTCTACCTCTAACTCCCTCAGGGTCAGTCGTTTCTCAAAGAAACCGTTGGGGGTAGATCTCTGTCCTCAGCTGGGGCCTCCCTCTGGAACAGCCTCCCTGCCATTCTAAAACTTGAGGAGAACCATCTCCGGTTCCGGAAGCACCTCAAAACCTTCCTCTTTGCTTCTGCCTTCTCCTACCCTCTCCCCTGTTGATTCTGCTCTCCCTCAGCACCATGCACCTGGCCACCCTCTGTCCTCTGGGCCCAGGTACCTGCTCATCTTGAAAACCCTCACGCACTGGCTCCGGGCCACCCCCTGCACTGGGCTCTGTATCTGTACCCATACAGCCCTCCCCCTTTCTTCCTGCACTTTCAGACCTACAAGGCCTGCTGCCATAAACCCAGCACTTGCCACTTGCTGGCTACACTCCCATTGTTTGTTGCTTTTTAATTTTTTATTTTATTATTATTTTTGTTTTTTTTCCTTCTCGCTCCGCACTCTCCTTTTGTTCCCCCTTCCATGCACTTCTCCCCCTTCTCCCTCTACCCTGCACTTGCACGTTCTCAATGTCACTGGGCCTAGTAAGATCGTTGTTTTTGTTCTCCCCTGTTCCCTTTCCCTGCCTGGTCGCGCTCTTAAACACTTGTGTATGAGCGCGATAGAAATAAAATATCAATCAATCAATCAATCTTTAAACTGCTCTAGATCAGACCATCTCACTTCCTTGTCTGTCTGCATACACTTCCTCCTTCCTCCCTCGGAAGGTTTCTCTCTGTTCTTCTGACATATCTAGTCCCCAACTAGCATGGCTTTCGTCCCCTTCTCCCTTGTTTAAAATTAGCCTGCCTAAGGACAAGGCTCTATGCTTGAGACAGAACAGGTCTCTTCCCTCCCTTCATGATTGAAGGACCAGGGATTGTTCTCCCTTCCCTTGGCTTCCCAATTTACTACTTTCACTTAAGTCTTGATAGGTTTTATTGATCCTCTCCGTGATTCTGGCTATGTCAAAATGTTCCTCTAGGAGTGTCCGTGATGGTCCTGCCATTGCTCCCTGGGCCGGGAGAAACTTCTCTATATGGCCCCATGATATTACTGGACTCGGTTCCGTTCAATATCGCATTCCCTTTGTCTTCTTTTTCCCTCTGTTTCTTCTTCTATTTCTCTTTGCTTTCTCACTTCCTGTCGAACCCTTTCCTCTTCTTGTCTTTTCTCTTCCCTTCTTTCATTCTCTCTACACTCTTCTTCTTCCCTTCGTCTTTGTATTCTTTTATCCCTTAATTTCTGTGCTTCCCCCTCTTCTCTCTTCTTTTCTTGCCTATGTCGTTATTTGATTGCTCTCTGCCTGTTGTCATACTTCCTTTGCTCCTCTGCCCTTTCTTCCTTTCTCTGCTGTTCTTCCTGAAACATGTGTTCTCATTTCTGTCTATTCTTTCTCTTGTGCTCATCTTATTTCAATCTTTCCTCTCGTTCCCTGTCTTTTCTATCCTGTTCGTCTTGATCTTCCCTTTGCCTAACTTCCTCGATACTTTTCCCATCGAGCTTGAGCAATATATGTCCACCCATCCATTTCTTCTGTATGAGCATTACCTCGTCAGCTTTCTCCTTTTCTCCTTTCCATCTCTTAATCTCTCATTCTATGTCTGCTGATATATTCAGTCATTCACTTCCTTGTCCTGTAAGACCTTAAAGATCTCCTCCTTTCTTTTCGTCTCTTCTGGACTATTGTCACTGTAGTAGGGAGGCAGTCTCCGCTTTTAGTTCCTTTAACGGATACAATGCTATATTGTCTGTACTATTGCTGTTTACTTCGGGTGAGGTAAGGGGAACAGAAGGCTCAACAACTTCCTCCCTACACTGATTAAGCATCCAATCCTCAGGAGGCGGATCCTCCCGCTCCTCCTGGTACATTTTCCAGAGCTCTAAAATAGCTAACCTCTTTTCCAATTTCTTCCCTGTGTACGCAGCGTGCAAGTATGTGGTCATGTATTGTAAAACCGTCTTTGACAGTGATCCCCCTTAGGGCCATGGTACGAACATTTTGTCTGCTGTGCCCTTTACCCACTCCGCACTATACTGTCTGAGCTTAGGCACATGTTTTGGCAGCATCTTGCACAAATGCATCAGTGGAGTAACATCCCCCATTGTGACAAGTCTCAATTGACTGTCAATACTTACCGTTAGTTACACAGATACGTTTCAGAAAAACAACAAATATGAGCGTAATCCAACACTAGCCGCTCAAAGCCTGTACTTCTCAATTATCTCAACCTATCTGTTCAGTCGGCACTGACAATGTCTAAGATAGATAACAATCTTTCATCTCTTCTTTAACCTGACAGTTTTATTCTTGTCGCTCTTTGACACCTCTTTTTAATTAAAAAAAAACACAAACAGACAAACTAGTCGACTCTTCTCATATTCACCATGGTACTTCTTTTCTCTGAGCCCCTAGAATACCCTGATTGGAGTTTGTCATTCCCTATCGTAAACCTGTTTATGTGCCGCCTATTTACCCCCTTGGGGTTTTCAAATGACTCCTTCTAGACTTGGCTTGAGGTAGGAAACCAGGCTCTATAGAACGCTCCTCGTTGAAAGTCTACTCGTCTATACTAGACAACCACCTGTTACTTTTTTCTGTCACCACTATCCCATCCCTTTATTTTGCCAGTCCCCTCAATCTAATCACCATTCTTTCTTCAACTCAAGGCCCTCAGTATCGACCCCTCATCAAATCGACCACCATCACCTTCAGTCCGCTCAGTTCCTTTGGAAACTAGGAGGGATTTTGTCAATGAGGGACTGTCCCACCTGTATCGATTTTCTTGCAAGAGTTCTATATCGGCACAGGAAAACTTGTGATCCTCCGGCTAGATGGCAGAGGGTGTCCGATTATCCAAGAATTTTGAGACCTACTAATCGATGGGTCTTTTATAAAACCATCCTCCCTCTGCTACCACGTTAACCTGCAGGTCCTTTAAGTGAGTTAGCGCTATCTGGGATAGATGGGGATGCAGATCTTACTCTTGCACCAATAATAAGACAGACTCAGGAGGTTGGCAAAACATAACTGTTTTTAGTTGCAATTGTCTAAAACAGGGAATCAACGGAAGTCCAACAGCATAAGTCTCAACGCATTTCATAAGGAACAAGTTACTTACCTGTAACTGTTGTTCTCCAGCATGGGTCTGGCATGGATTCACATGCTCATGAATATTCCCCGTCGTCAGGCTGGGAATCCTCAGTAAAGAAAAAATCAGTTTAGTTTCTGAACTGTCTTTCTACTTTTAACCAACCACTGGCCTCTGGGTCATACTGCCCCCAGCCAATGACTGCCCTCTACCTAAGTCCCTCCTCTGGCAGCCATCTTCAGATTTGGTAGCACGTAAAGTGGCAGTAGGACCAAGAGAAGAACCGCAGTGGTGTAGGAGGGAGGGTTCGCATGTGAATCCATGCCAGACACATGCTGGAGAACAACAGTTACAGGTAAGTAACTTGTTCCTTCTCCAGCATGGGGTCTGGCATGGATTCACATGCTCATGAATACAAGAATACATAGCAGTACACACATGCACAACCACATGAGGTGGCAAGACTCAACATTAAGCATTTCAACAATTCAACATTAAGCATCTCTTACCTCCTCACCAGGCTCACCTTCAAATCGAACAGGTTGCACAGCACTGCCTGGCCAAATCTGGACTCCTTGCTGGAATCCAGGTCGATGCAGTAGAATTTTGGGAAGGTGTGTGTCGACCTCCACGTAGCAGCCCTGCAGATGTCCAGCAGGGACACAACAGACAGGAATGCTGTAGTAGCAGTGATCGCTCTGGTTGAATGTGCTCTCGGACGGCCGGGCAATGGTCGGTTTGCCAACAGGTGACAGTGGATGATGCAGCCGGAGAGCCATCTGGAAATGGAAGCCTTTGAAAGGGCCTTCCCTTGGTTCACAGGGCCAAAGTTCACAAACAGCTGTGATGTCTTCCGAAAATACTTTGTGCGGTCCACGTATAACTTTAGCGCTCCAGCCACATCCAGCGAGTGCAAAGTCCTCTCGGCTGGCGACTAAGGCGTCGGGAAGAAAACAGGTAAGACCAAGGGTTTGTTGAGATGGAAGTCAGACAGCACCTTGGGCATGAAGGAGGGGTGCGTCCTCAGCACTACCCTCATCTCGTGGAATGTCAGATATGGAGGCTTACAGGAGAGGGCCTGGATCGCTCCCACTCATCGTGCGGAGGTGATGGCCACAAGAAATGCTGTCTTCCACGATAGGAACTTCAGCTGTACCGAATGCAAGGGCTCGAATGGCGGACCCATGAGCCTGGTCAGCACCACATTGAGCTCCCACGCCGGAGCCTTCACCAGCGGGAACGAGCAGAACAGTCCTTTCATGAACTCCTTCACCAGGCGATGAGACCACAGCACGACTGCCCCGGAGTTCTAGTGTAGCGGGAGATAGCCACCAGATGGATTTTTATGGAGGCATGTGCCAGCCCCGTCTTGGCCAGCGACAGCAAGTACGGCAGCACTTGAGGGTTTGTAATCCGTAGAGATTTGATCTTCTGTGCACGACACCAGACAGAAAACCTCTTCCACTTAAGTCCGTAGCACTTAAGAGTCGAGGAAGCCCTTGCCTTTGCAAGCACCTCCTTGCAGTCCACCGGGATATCGTAGCCTCCAGACTCTAGTGCTGCAGGAGCCAGGCCTGCAGGTACAGCAATCCCGGGTCGTGATGTAGGATGGCGCCTCCTTCCCTGGCGAGAAGATCTGTGACCATCGGCAGTTTGACTGGGGGGGACGCTGACATGTCCAGAAGGCCCGGGTACCATATCTGCCTTGGCCACGCCGGCACGATGAGGATCATCCTGCAGCGGGACTGTCTGAGTTGATCGATAAGTCGCAGAAGCAACAGCAACGGTGGGAACGCATACAGGAACAGGCTGTCCCAGGGGAAGGAGAATGCATTGCCCATGCTCCCCGGTTGGGGAAACCTGCTGGCGAACCTCTGGCACTTAGTGTCTGTCACTGTCATGAACAGATCTATCTGGGGATTGCCCCACCGTCGGAATAGGAGATCCACTTGATCCTGCCACAGCTCCCACTCGTGGCGAGAGCGCAGCTCCCTGCTGAGTGAGTCAGCGACAGTATTCTTCGACAGTATTCTTTACTCCTGCCAGATGAAAAGGTACCAGGAACATCCCCTGGGCGACGGCCCAGTGCCACATATCCTGCGCTTACTTGGATAGGGCTGGGGATCTGGTGCCCCCCTGCTTCCGGATGAAGAACATCGTGGTGGTGTTGTCGGTGAAGACCCGTACCACTTTGCCCTTGAGGGATGGAAGGAAAGACCTGAGGGCCCAGAACATGGCCTGGAGCTCCAGGATGTTGATGTGCAGGGACCTCTCCTCCGGGAGCCAAATGACTCTTGCTAGGAGATCTCCGCTGTGCGCTGCCCATCCCTCCAGGGAGGCGTCCATCGTCACCATTTCCTGATGTGCTGGGGTCTGGAAATCCATGCCCGCCGTGAGATACGTGCAGGTGCCCCACCACCGGATCGCTTGAAGATTCCCGCCACTTGTATCCAACGGGTGTTGAGGAACTTCTGCAGGGGCCGCATCCACAACCTGCACAGACGCACAAGGTAGATGCACGATGACATCATGCCGAGCAGGGACTTGATGGACCTCACCCTGGCCACTTCCATGGTCAACAGCCGTTGTACCTTGCCCAGGATGGCCTTTGTCCTCTCCTCCTTCGGTGAAGCCAACCGCGCCACTGTGTTGAGTCTGGCTCCCAGGAACAGGGCGTCATGCGACGGTACTAAGTGGGACTTCGCAAAGTTGATCGAGAATCCCAGTTCCGTGAGCAGGCGGACGGTCTTCTCTGTGTGGTCGACAGCGAGTTCTTCTGACTTTGCTCGGATGAGCCAATCGTCCAGGTAAGGGACGTGGATCCCCTGTAGGCGCAGCCGCGGCGCCACCAGTGCCAGGCACTTGGTAAAGACCCTTGGTGCCGACTTCAACCCGAAGGGCAGAGCCTTGAACTGGTAGTGCCACCCCTGGACCACGAATCGTAGGAACTTTCGATGTTCTTTGTGTATGGGGATGTGGAAGTAGGCGTCTTGCAAGTCCAGCGACGACAGGAAGTGCTGAAGGGTGACCATCAGGAACTTCTGAGATTTGATGTATTTGTTGAGGCGGTGAAGGTCTAGGATGGGCCGCCAGCTGCCGGTCTTCTTTTGGACGAGGAAGTACCGCGAGTATACTCCGGAGCCCCGCAGCCTCTTTGGGACAAGTTCTATCGCGCCCTTTCTGAGCATTGCTCGTACCTCCAGAAGCAGCTGTGGAACGTGGTTTTCTTTCCTGGCCACAGGTGAGAAATGGGGGTACTTCCTTTGGAATTCCAGAGTGTGCCCGTGGGCCAGGGCATCCAGCACCCAACGGTCGGTGGAGATGGACTTCCACGTGCCGACGAAGTTCGCCAGCCGGCCTCCCACCAGGGTGCTTGGGTGGGGGCCCGACGTCATGGCTGGTTCAATCTTGCTTCACTGAGGCCTTGCCGCCCTGGCCCCCTTGGCGACGACGATGATGTCCACCGGCCTTGTTGCAGCCTCAGTTGGCCTCCTGCGATGATGAGCGGGCTGCCTAGCGGTATGACGAGTTACTTCCGCCAAATCCTTTGGAGGCATCTTGAGACCTCTGGAGGTCCAAAAGGACGCCCGTCGCTGATGGAGAGAGCCCAAGGCCCGGGCCGTCTTGGTGTCCGCCTTGATGGCCTGCAGTGACTCATCCACTGCCTTACTGAACAGGTTGGTCCCATCGAAGGGCATGTCCAGTACCCTGGTCTGCACGACCTGACGGAAAGCGGTGGCCCTGAGCCAACCACAAATGCCATTGCCCATCTGGCGAAAACCAGTGTCGGCGATGTCCGTGGCCACTGTGATGGCGTGGTCCGACGCCACCTCGCCTTCCTGCAGGATTTCAAGGGCTTCTGCCCTCTTGTCGTCTGGAAGGAAGTCCAGGAGGGGAGCGATCTTAAACCACAGCTCCCTGTCGTAGCGGGTCACGATCATGAGGGCGTTGGCCATCTTGATGGTCGTTGCTGCCGATGAGATGGCCCGTCATCCCATGGCGTCCAGCTTCTTCACCTCGCCGTCCGGTGGGGAAGTGGAAGTTGACGCCGTCGCCCATGCCGATTTCTTCTTGGCTGCCGCGGAGACCACCGAATCCGGGTACGGCTGTGCCCTGAGGACATAGGAGTGGAGTCTGGGACCTGGTATTTCTCGTACCGATCCCTCTTCGCAGGGGCCATGGGCGGGTTCTTCAGAAGAGACAATCCTTCATCCCAGATGTCATCCAGTAACGGTACTGAGAGGACGGTCTTCCTCCTGGCCTCCTGTCATTGGTAGAGGAACCCCTCCTTCTTCTGCTCTTCGGGGAATAGCTGGAACAGCTCAGATGCCCTGGTATCATGGCGTGAAAAGAGACAATTTCCTTGGGAGCGTAAGCCCGGGGAGGGGCTGACGGGATCCGTTCCGTCGTCACCGCCGTCATCTGTCCCCGTCATCACCGTCTCCGTCTCATCCCTCGGTGGAGGGGATGGAGGTGAAGGCTGGAAGGGTGGGGGAGGATGGACTCTCCTCTGCTTGGGTGGAGGACTCCCCGATGGTCCAGGTGCTGCTGGATCGTCCATCAGAGTCAAGGGTAGCCTCGTCCTTATCTCAGTGCATAGGGTTTGCAGAGCCAGCATAATGTCATCCTGCCTGTCCGTCGGTGGCTGTAGCGGTTGCGACGGGAGCGCTGGCGTGGTGTCCAGTTCCTCATCGACCTGCCATTCTTCGTCGGCTCCCTCGCTCTCCAGGTCTGCCTCGCCGGGATCCTTCCCGCGGGTCCTCTCCTCAAACTTCTTGTCGAGGGTTGCTTTGACGACAGACAGCTGGTCCTCGGAGGAGGTATCCGAGTCCGTTTCGCCAACCCCTTTTTCTCATCCCAGGGTTTCATGGGGGTCCTTTCGATAGGCTGGAAAGACGAGTCCCTCTGGGACGGCAGGGAAACTCTAGGCCTGGAAGCCATCTGCACTGGGGTCGCCTCCATAGGCTTCGCCAGGGCTGCCATGACTCCCTCAATCGAAGCCTTAGCCGGGTGAATCAGAGCCTTCACGACCTTGGGTGCGTCTGAGGCCTTCACTTGGGGGGAGGGTCACCGCCTTGCTCCCCCTTGGCTTTCTCCGTGATGGCCCGCCGTGGCTTCTCCCGAAGTTTACCCGGGTTGTCCGACTTCCTCTTCACCAAGCCAGAGTGTTGACTCATGGTTCACGGCATTGGTGACATCACGCCCTGCCTGGTAGTCGAGGAGCCCAAACCAATGGCGCTCCTGGTGCCCGCAGACTCACAGTGCTTTGCCTTCTGTTGGGTCCCCGTCACCGGAGCACCCTCAAAGGTCTTAGAAGACTGCTCGGACTTCTTCTTCTCACCTGCTACTGGGCTCTACGCCTCCAGCCAGTTAGCGAGCCGAGTATGACGGTCCTTCATGGTCCGGACGGACATGTTCTTGCAGAACCCACAGTCCTCCTCCATGTGCGACTTGTCGGAGTGAAAGCAGTAGAGGCACCGGGAGTGCTCATCTTCCTTGAAGACGTTCTGTAGTCCACATCCTGGGCAGATCCTAAACAGCTTGGATCCAGTTGGCATCGAGTCTGCTTTGTCCTGGGCCATGTCCACGCGGGGTAGGCCTGAAAGATCTTCCGGAATCCTCCAAGAAGTGAAATTTGATGAAAAATCGCCCTTGAGGGGCGTAGAAATTTCTGAAATGGGTCCCTGGTGAGTAAACTTTGGAAAAACGTAACACGCAGTAAAAGCTCGAGAGCTAAAGCACGAGGACTCCCAACACTTGAACGTGCGGTAAAAATCAGAAGATGGCTGCCAGAGGAGGAGCTTAGGTAGAGGGCAGTCATTGGCCGGGGGCAGTATGACCCAGAGACCAGTGATTGGTTACTAGCAGAAAGACAGTTCAGAACTGAAACTGAAAATGATTTTTTTTCTTTACCGAGGATTCCCAGTCTGACGACGGGGTATATTCATGAGCATGTGAATCCATGCCAGACCCCATGCTGGAGAAAAAAAACTTACTTTTATAGCAAAAACTCATCATACGTGATGTCATACTACGTGGCAAAATAAGAAAACCTACTTGGGGTTGTGATAGGCTTAAGGGAAACATCTAGGTATACTTTCTATGGGGGATAGGACTGTAATTTGGCCTCTAAGGTCAGGTGGACTGGTATGCCCACCCCTAGTGCAAGTCATCTTTGCTGTCATGAAATACACAACGTTTCATTGGCTTTCAAACTATAGGGCTCTTTACTACGTGGCCCTCTATGATTGGTTGGCATGCTTGTACCCTTCTGAATTTTTCACTTACTAGCAGCACGCAAGCTGGTATCCCAGGTGCGGGAGGGTTGGACTTAAACATTCCTCCCAATCCAATTAGCCCATCGCCCATCATCACTCCTACTGTCTGCCATTCGAATTGGTCTTTGAACTCGGCCTTGCAAGTATCACTGCGCCTGAGAATAGAAGGGAGTGTGAGCATGGTCTTACATGCAGGTCTTGGTGTAGCTCGCCCAAAGTCTATTTTCATCTTGACCATGTGACAGGAGACAGTGTTTTGAGATCCTTCTTCGCATTTAACACTATTAAATGAATAAAACCTGGTACTTCTAGTGTTTTTCCATTACACCTCAACAGGCGCTTCATTCGCTTCTCACATTCATTGTATCTTCTCGAATAGACAACCAGTTTCTTGGCTGCCCCAACACTTGACACTGGCCAGACAACCTTTCTAGAATCTTCCCTAGTCATCAGCTGTTTTCTACTACTGCACCACATTTTCAGCCCTTCTGTTCATCGGGTCCTAGTTTGCTAAAATGCAATGTGGAACATCCAGATTCTATACACATATATATAATGGCGGCACTGCCTGCACTCTATTCACTATGTATAGCCAGCCTCATGATTACTTAGTCTGCTTGCGTTTCAGCATCTGTACAATTATAAAATAGCTTGCATTTTCTTCAGTGCTGTCCGCACGTGCAATATTCATTCCGCACATGAAATGTTGCTCAATTCTTTACTTCGCCATCAGATTCTATAAGGTCTATATACTCTCTTCATTAGCATCTCTTCTGGGTGTGTCATTTCTGCTTCATGTGATGTCACCAGTCGTCTCTTTCATTCATCTTCACACTTCTTCCGGAACCTCACTCGAAAGACTGCCATTTCTCCGCGTGTACATCATATAGGGCTTTCTTAATGTATACCTTGTTTCGAGGACTCTCCGGTATAGGGACCATAATTGGCGTTGTGCATGATGTCACAATTTCCGGTTTCCAACATATAGGCAATTTGGGGGCGGGACTTCCAGTAGAGGCACTTGACTCCTCCTCTACACTCTGTTCAAATGGTTTGCGGGACAGCTGTGCCACTTGCAGTGCCCTCTTCAAGTTCCCCATGAAGCGCTCAGCCATGCCGTTGGCTTGGGGCCAGAGGGGCATGATTTTCCTGTGCTGAAAACCCATGTATTGGGCAAAGTTGCCGCTGGTAAAAGGTTGGCCATTGTCAGATTTGATCGTGTGAGGAATACCATTGGCTGTGAGTATGCGGGCCAGTACTGGAATGACTGCCGTTGCTCCTGTGGACGGCACAATTTGTACCTCTGGGTATCTTGAGCACTCATCGAACACGACTAGGGCATACGTGCTGTCTGAGAGGGGTCCAAAGAAGTCAAATGCCAGCTCCTCCCATACCCCTCCCAGGAGCTGAGACATCAGCAATGGGTTTGGGCGTGTGGTTGAGGCTATTGCGCTGCCAATAGCACAGTTCTTTAGGGTGCAATCAACTTGTTTGTCTAAGCCTTCGAACCAGATCCTCTACCGCAACAGCTTCTTCGTCGAGACCACTCCTCTTTGTCCCTCGTGGACCAGGTCAACCAACTTTTGGCATAGCAACCTGGGCAGCACAATTCGGCAGGCCTTCATGATTATTTGTTCCACGTTGGTGGTGAGTTCCTCCTGAAACAGCAACATTGCTTGGATGTCACCCTGCCATGTTTCATCTAGCTGTTTGGCCCTTTCCCTTGTATTTCTCATTTTTCCTTGGCTGATGCACTGTGCGGGGATGGCCAGCACTGGAATGCTTGCAGACTCTTGTTGAAGTGTCTTCCACGCCATTGGGAATGGTTTTAGTTGGTGGATAACGTATTGTAGGTAAGCATCAGGATGCAGTGTACTGGACGGGACGGTCCTGCAGGATGGCGTGAGAGATAGTCAGACAGATTTTTGTCCTTGCTAGTTTGGTGGCGGATGGAGAATTTATAGTCCTCAAGAGTCCCGATTTTTCTATCCGTGGTGGCATCCGGGCTCGGGGTGTACCATAAATGGTGAAGAGGGCTTGGTGGTCGGTGACCAGTGTGAATGCTTTTCTGAATAGAAATAGATGGAAGTGTGCGCAGGCCCAGACAAACACCAGGCTTTCCTTTTCTGCCTGCAAATATTTCTGCTCTGTGGCGGAGAGGCGGCAGCTTGCGTTTGACACAGCCTTTTTGACGTGTGGGGTTCTGGGATCGTATTTGTGAGAAACCTGAGGGCATTATCCCAAGCAGGCCTTGAGAATCCCTTATTCAGGTGGCATGGGAAGGGCCGATGCTCTTAGACCTCAACCTTTAGGGGCGGACGGGTGAGACACAGTATCATACATGGGAAGAAGGAGAGGAGGATGCGATCCCTAAGACCTTTGTAGGTTGCACTACATCTGCCTCCCTTCCTCCCATTGAATCTTTCTTGCCCAAACACCATCAAACCCCCATATACAACCAATCCCCAGGATCTCAAACCTCGTTACAACCAGAAAATATCTCTCCCAGAATCCCTGTTTTCCGGTGTCCTACCCACATACACCCGGTAATTCTTTTCCACATCCCTCCGGTTATCATTTTCGGAACCCCCAGTCAGCATTCACAAAACATTACTATTCCCATAATCCCCCTATTCATTTCACAAACCCTACAAAACTCACCCTTCCAAATTCACCTACCCCCCCTAGGACAAAGAATATAATTCCCCCTTCTTATAACACCTTTTCCCCATTCTACCACGTAGAATACCTAAAACTCTACCCCCCCTTTTCTGACACCACTAACACTAAAGCCGTTTACCTGACATGTCCCAACCCAAGGGTCAGGCAAAGTCAGGCAATTGACCAGAACCGCACACACCTGATGGCCCTTTACTTTCCCCATTGGGATAAAAGGTGGAGCACAAGAGCACAAGACGAACAAGGCAGACCGCACCACGAGAAAGCTAATCCAGCAGGGCAGTTCAAGTGGAGGAGAAAGACAGTGAGAATCAAAGGGGTGACAAGTAGAGTAGCAACCTTGCCCTTTCCAACCCAGGTCCGAGAAACCTCTGTGGAGGGAATTGTAAGACCGTGAACAATAGCCAGCGTGTGTTGCAGCAGATGTCAACGGTACACTGGGCCCTCCACTGCTGATAACCAAGCTGGGGAGAGATGCGTGCCTCCCCTTTTACCGTCCTTCATTCCAGAGAGAGAAAAGCCAAGCGGTTCATCACAGCCGATGAGTCGAAGGGAGAGCTGATAAGAAACCGAACTGTGTTAAACAAAAGTAGCAAAAAAGCTATGTGAACTGTGAAAGTACAAAGAACTGTTGATATGAGAGGGGAAAACCAGCTACAGAGGAGTCAGGCACCACGTGCAGACCGGCAGATGATTGAAAATCTAAGGGAAGTGAATCCTGCATCGTACAAACTGATGAAAAGGGGGCCAAGTCTGAAGTCCCAATGAAAAGTGTGTTTAAAGCGTGAACCCAGTAGAGGGATGTCCACAGTGAACTGTTCAACATGACATTGAGATTTGTGAATGCAAAAAGTGAAGTTGATTGAGGAAAGCCATAGTGAACATGGCGGCGGAGGCTAACATACAAGAAGGGTCTGAGCCCAGAAGAGGGGGACCCAGGGGAGAAGCATCATCACTCTAAATACAATCAGAAAGGAACTTTTGTTGGCCATTTTATATATCAGGCCCTCAGAAGCAAGAGATTTAAACGTAGAAGGTCCCAATATAGCAAGGAACATTGTGTGGATCTGAGCCCAGAAGAGGGGGATCCAGGAGTGGGAAATCAACATCCGGCAAGCAGACAGAAAGGTACTCTTTTGTTTATTATTTTGAATACAGCAGGTCCTCTGAGGCAAGCGTGTCTTCATAGAAGAGAGACTCAACCACGAGAGATCCTGATACCTGAGAACGAAACTGTAAGCTTGTGCTGGGAAAAGCTCAAGTGTGTGCTGTGCTCCGAGGTCCCACCTTGTCCCATGCTACAAACGTGGGGAAGGGAGACTCCCAGCTACCACATCCTGACTTATTATTTGTGTACACTTATTTCTTTCTTGTGAACATTATCCCACACTCTTTTGTATTTAGTGTAAGGATTGGCAATAGTTTTTTTCTTAGTATAGTCCCTTTTATTTGACAAGACGCCACTAGGACTGCCTTCTTATTATTTGATGGTCAAAGCTTGCTCCCATCTTAGATTTAGGTTTAGATTAGGCGTTTTCCCAACCTACTACCATACACTTTAATAAACACCCTTGAACTGTGATCACTTGTGTCTGTCTTTACTGTTGCCACCATGAGTTCCTTACATATTGCGCAAGTATCACTCCTAGTCCAACCAGACTGGCATCCACAGTCACTTCTGTGTCTTTAGCAGAGCTGAAGTATGCCATGTCTGAGGCGGAGGTGAAGCAAACCGGAATTTCTGTGAAGAGGCCTCGCATTCTGATGTCCAAACGAAGTGCTGGTTGTTCTTTGTCAGCTCTCTGAGTGGGTCACGTACCGTTGTGATGTTTTCTAGGTAGCGAGAGCAGTAGCTTGTGAGCGCCAGTAATGGCCTGAGGTCCAACACATCCATTGGGCGGGGGGTTTCCTGTAGTGCTTTGACTTTCTCTGGGTTTGGACGCATGCCCTGATCCAAAAATATGTGGCCAAAGAATTTGAGAGTTTGTTTGCTGAACTCGCACTTGTCCTTGTTAAGTGTGACATTGGCTGCTTTAAGAGCCATGCAGACCTTGTGTAGATTGTCATTGTGTTCCTGGGTTGACTTGCCAAATACCAGGATGTCGTTGCTGTAGTTCAGACACCCTAGAATGTGTTTGATTACATGGTGGATCTCCTCCTGGAAGATCTCTGTGGCTGAAAGATATGCCAAAGTTAAAACGCTCGTAGCGATTTAGCCCCAAGTGAGTCACAGAAGTGGTAATGTAACTCTATTCCCGGGCTAACTGCAGCTGATGGTAGCCCTTGTTGAGATCGAGTTTTGAGAACACAGTATCACCATTGAGGAGGTGGATCATGTCCATTATTCTCGGGTCTTGAATTCGCTCTCGCTGGATGGCCATGTTGGGGTGGCGCATGTCTACGCAGAGGCGGATGGCACCTTCTGCTGACTTCTTGGGGACCGGCACAATTGGGGAGACCCATGGAGTGGGCCCCACCACCGGCTCAATAATGTAGAGGTACAGTAAACATTGTATTTCTTCCTTCACCGGTTTTTGAATTTTTATCGGGATGCCCCTATAATGCTGGGCTATGGGCTTAACATCTGGATCAATGTGAAACTTCACTTTACAGCCGTGTAGTTTGCCTAAACCTTTGAAAAGGTTTGGATATGCTTTGGTGACATCCCCTTCTGGTGCCAGGTATTTATGGGACATTGTGTGGTATAAAATATGGATGAGTGCCATGTCCACGGCCGTTTTGAAGCTTAGAATGCAGCCACTGTTGGCTCCTGTTGAGAGGACAGGTATTTGTTTACGGGCCGCGTGTGACTTGTGCATGCAGATGGTGGTAAAAGTACCCTTACACGGCAGGGGTGTGTTCGAGCTGTAAGGGAAAAGGTCAACTTGCGAGGGATGCAGTTTTGGTGGTGTGGGAGCGATTGTAGGCCTCTTCACTCAGAACATTTACAGTTCAACCCGTATCAATGAAAAATTCTGTCGGTATGTTGTGGAACTGAAGATTCAAGATGGGCTGTGTTCTTTCGCCGTCTCATTCCCTAGGGCCCACACGTACCCTTTCCTCCTCTGGTTGTCGTACGAGGATGAGGAGTCACTCCCTGATGGTGAGCGTACTTCCACGTACCGAACGCTTCGTCGAGGTCTGTGAGTGATTCTCCTGTCAGGCGACCGGAACAATCTTCTGGACTGTTGACAGCTGCTCTCGCCTTCTGCTCAACCTCCTGTCATCCGAACGATGATTTGGATGGCGTCTGCTGTTCCTCTGGTAGGCAACCTGGACGATTGGCACCAGGTAATTCCTGCAGACTGCCCTGAAGTGGTCATCACCCCCACAAGCTGCACACTTCTGGCCCAGAGCCGGGCCGTGCCCTAATGGAGGAATTCATAGCCACACATGTAGAACGATTTTGACGACTGGTTGGCTGTGTTGGGCGAGGTCAGTGTTAGCTTTTTGACGACCTCCTGATCTGTGGGGTCCGATGAGATTTTCACCCGTCCTAAACCAACCACCTGTTGTGCAACAGCGGAGTCTGTGCGGGCCATCGCTAAGATTTCGTAGACGGTTGGCTGTTTCTAGAGCAGTTTCTTTTTGAAGTCCGCAGACTCACACCCCACGATGACCTGGGAGTGTAGTGTTTCATCATTGGAGTACCGATGGAAGGCATAATGCTTCATGCGGATGCGGAGTCGTATGGCATAGTTGTCCGTGATTTCACCTCGCTGCTGCATGGTTATGTGAAAGATATGTCGTTCATAACACATGTTGGTATGTCGTGCGAAATAGGCGTCTACTGCCTCATGAATCTCCTGATATGTCGCCTTTTCCTAGTCCACCAATTCGTACAGGATATCCCTGACAGCAGTTCCCACTGCAAGGGTATGTTTTTCTTTCTTTCTTCATCCATGGGGCCAATCTCCCCCACATACAACCTGAAGTCCTTCATCCATCAGACCTACCGGGATCGCAAGTTACCAATGTCTCTGAGGTCGAAAGCTTGGGGCAGCTGCCATGGTGTAATTTGTCCTTGGCCCTGGGGAAACGCCTCCGAAAGCCTGGCAGGCACTGTGGCAGGGATATTGTCCTCCAACATTGCTGGTCTTACTGTGTTCCCAGCCGTATTCTTTGGGCCTTGCCCCTTGCTTGTAGCACGTGTGTGGCTGTGCTTGGGCCCCTTCCTGCTGGAGGAACGAGGTTCCTTCGCTCCTGTTCCAGTTGGGCCTTGCTGCTCGCCTGCAGTATTAAGCGTGGCCAGCAGGGGGGTCTCGCACGCCGAAATGTGCTGTAAATTCACAGCCGCCACCCAGGTGGGGGCCTGTAGTGTGTGCTGCTTATCTCTACAGGCACATCGGAAGAGTAATCCCCACCACTCCTCTGTGTACATTCGCTCCGGCAACCCGGGCCGGCGTGAGCGGAAGAGGCGGACCACGCCTCCTGCCCCACTTCGGGATGAGACACCAGGATATTAGGACCGCGTCGGGTCCGTCTCTCTTCGTCTCCAATGTTGAAGGGGAGCTGCACTCTCCCTCATACGTCGGTACGCCGTGTTTGCATACACATGCTTTACAAATAAGCAGGCCCACACTGCAGTGCGAGTCTCAACTTCAAAACTTTAATGACTAACCCAACTTCCCCTCTCCCTGTCACATCCCTTCCTCCAGGGTCCCACTCCCACCCTAACCCAGCTTTCCACATACAAATGTGGATTGAGTTGTAACAGAACATGACATGCGGTACCACTGAATAACTACATGATTTACATTTGTAACCAGTGTGTGTCTATTCTTGATCTGAAGTCGTTTGAATCTGCAAGGTACTACACAGAGGGCCTGATTTCCAAAGTGTTTTTCAATGGATTTAAAATCAGGCCCATAGTTTTTTCTAAAGGAAACATGGCTGTCATATATGTATGCAATGACTGCAGTTTCTTTAAACGTTACCATTCCAGCATTTCTCACAGGTAGGTCATTTAAACTGTAATTTTCATATCTAAAGGCATCAGTCAGAACTGGTACCCAGATTGGTTCATTCAGGTATTTACTTTCACATGGCTGGTCTAAGGCACCATAAATTGCCTCCCTACAATAAACGGCCTAATTCTCATTATTAGAGCACACGGTTCTAAGTCCCGCAGACGTATTTATCTTTCACTGCAGTGAACCCAACAATCCTTGTTTTTTAAAGTTAGGAAATAGGCACGTTTCTGTTCAGTAGGGAATCAGATGCAGTACCAGGACACCCCCCACCCCATCGGTCGGTATGAGTCATGTGACCAGCATCAGTTTGCTGGTGTATGTCTTAACAAAATCTAAGATATCTCAAACCAGGCTTCTGCTCAAAAGATGCATGCACGCTACTTTGTCAGCTGAAGCAATATAAACACAAAAAAGGCCTGTGCTGAAACTTTGAATCTTTGGGCGGAGGCTGGGTTGGGGAAGCTTTAGAAAACCAAAGGCTGACTGTGCTCGCTGCAGCAGGAGGGAGACGTGCCGTGCAGCTTCTGCTCGCTGCAGGGAGATCAAACTTGTTTTTCTGAGCTAACGCCAAGGGCTCATTTAAAAAATAAAAAAAACAGAACATTATAAATGACGGCAGTAAAAAAAAAAAAAAAACGAGCGAAAAGGGTATGCGTTACACAACTATTAATGAGCCCTTCTTTTTCCCAAAATCAGAAAAGTTTTTTGCTGTTGCCTCAACATAATTGACACGATTTCAATGTATTCATAAAAAGTAGAGTGCAGCCACAACTTAGACGTCTTCACCTTCACGCTCCAGACGAGCAAAGGGGAGGGCTCATCCCCTTAACTGTAAAAGCGTATGGGACTGAATCACTATACATTTTGCTTCTCATGCTCGTGTGCTGAATCCGAATACCTCCAAATTTAGCCTTCGACTGATATAAACATAGCAACATAATTTCTCCTTTACAGGAACCCACCATCAATCTTAAATCTCTCAGTATCATTAATTGCCTTGGAGTGGGTGCCAGATTCCCCTTGTGTCTCCAGGAGATCTGCTTATGGGACCACAGTGGATCGTCCCTTTCAGAAAGCATTCAAGTTACTAAAACCTCAAAGGCCCGCCCCCTCTTGCTGCTGATTGACAGTGGGAATCCTCGCCTTCCCTCTTTTGGGGGGCTTGTTCTTAAAAGGGTTTTTCTCTGAGAGCTGAATTCTTATTGGACAAGACTGATCACCCTCTTCCCAGGCATAGGTTTCTCTGAACCGTCAGCTCGGCTGAGTTTTCACTGCCAAACTCTTATTTTTTTTTAAAGATGGAGGGTCTGCCTTTTCCTAGGTGACTCTGATGCTGTATCAGCTGCCAACTCCTGTGGCGGCCCGCCTCCGGTCACCGGGGCGGGCCACACAGCGAACACCCATACACAGACGAAATCACGAGTTGCCGCTTCCTGGGGCTCTGCTGCACTGCCGTCTGCATGCCAGCAGAGCCCCTTTTATTGAAGGAGCGTCATGACACAGTCATGACGCTCACGCAGAAAAACACTAGACCAACACACAACATCCCTCCTTTATTATAACAGAAAAATCCCCGCCCCCACACTGCAAACAGCGACTCTCTGCGGGTCTAACAACTTGGTGCATTCTAGTCCGCGCACCCATTGTGCTCCCACATCATCACGGCAAACATTGGGTGCATTCCAGTCCGACCACCACCTAACAGCTACTCACAACCATAAACTTTTAGCACTGCAAACAGACAGGTGTGTTTCAGTCCGCGCACCATGGAGCCCGACAGTGGGCTGTTTGAGCTCAGAATATTCCAGGATCGAACTGGCCAGTGGCACTGCTGCAGGACAAGAAGAATACATTTTCTTCATCTTCCTCCTCTCCCACGACATATTGCGTTCTCCTTGGATCCTCTGCCACTTGGACAGGCGCCACTCTGGGGGTCTTTCTTCCCTTCGACTCACTCCCTCCCGATGCCCCCACCAAGCTGGCTGGCGTCGGGGCGGGGCACACCCGTGCGAAGTGGTCCACTTTCCTGCACCTCCCACAGATGTGTCCTCTCGCAGGGCAGTCCTGCGGGTGTGGAAGATCCCACCCGCACTGATGGCATATTGTGGAACTGGGGTCTCTCCTCGGCCAGTCCCCCCTCCTCACGGGCTTTCCTCCTTGCCACTTGCCGACAGCGGCCACTTCCTCGAGCTTGACTCGCTGCATGATGGCTTCCAGCTTGAGGTGGTGTCTGGACGAGTCCATGACTGAGGCCCGCACCTCTGCCAGTTCCTGGGCATGGGCGAGGTCTAGTATTTGGTCGAGGGTCAGCGTCGGGTCCCTTAGGTCTTGCTTGCGTAGCTTCGAGGAGCTGCAGCCATAGATGATCTGCGCTCTGATCTTTTCCCCCTGGAAGTTTCCCAGGTTGCAGGACAGTGCAATGCCGCGCAGCTTCCCGTGGAACACATTGAGGCTCTCCCCTTCCTACTGCCTCGCACACCTCATCCTGAACCGTTCATACTCCCTATTGACCATGGGTCGGAAGTATTCGTTCAGCGCTGCGACGGCTGCATCATATGACTGATTTGCAGGCCTTAATGTCTTAAATAGTCTCTAAACAGCCAACCCCGGTGAATACAGGAGTGTTGGGCGTTTGGCTGCGTCCTTGATCTCCACCGCCTCAAAATACAGCTCCAGGTTCTCCACCCAGGCTGTCCACTGGGGTCCCAAACTGGCGGGCGACCCCATCACGTTGAAATTGTGCTGTGGCGCGAGCTGTCCACAACATATTCCCTCGTTGTCGTCGTCCGTCAAGGTGAATGCTGGGCACAATGCCTGTTGTGGCCACTGCGGTTGAGTGTTGTGGAGTGTTCAGTCACGGGGCCGCAGGTGGCTTGATCCCTCGTGGGGAAGTCTTTTGAAGGCGCACGAGTGAGTGCTCCCCGGGCAGTCACTCCCTTTGAGGGGTATTGATGGTGGCAGGGGTGTCCGAATGGGGGCAGTCCGTTGATGTGTTCACTGGGCTGGGCTCACAAGTTTTTCCCACTGTGGGCCCCACCCCTGGCACTCACTGGTGATGGGCCTCAGCGGTGCCACCAGCGTATACTTCCCAGCGGGCGCATGAGCACTCTGGGTGGAGCCGCTACCCCTTGGGCCTGAGGCAGATGCAGAAAACAGGATGGGTTGATGACAGCCCTTTTCTCAGAGGATGTCCTTCTGCCGTTGTATTACCTCCCCCTTGTGGAAGGGAGAATAAAACTACTGTTATCCTCTTTGCAGGTAGCCAGTTGTTCTGGGGCTCTTCCTTGGGCCCTGTCTGCGGGCCAGTAGCCTGATGTTCTTCTTTTATTCGCCGCGGCCTGGTTCAGTCGGCCACTCCCCTTCTTCGTTGTGCCTGGGACTTCTGACCATGAGGCCACGCCCCCTGCAGGCTAGAGAACCACACATGGTGTTGGCGTTTTCACCCTGTTGCGGCCGGGTCTCACTTGGGTATGCTCACCACCCCCATTCTGATAGGGCATTGGGCTTCCTCCCCACCGTGGGCCCGGCGATGCAGACATGCCTTCCCGGCTGTCTCCCTTCGTTGGGGATCTGTAAACCAGAAAAAGTCACTGCCGCGGCCCGGTTCGACAGGCCACGCCCCTTTTCTTTGTTTGCCCGCTGGAGCCACTCCCCCTTTCTTTGTTGGCCCGCTGCCGGGGCCATGCCCCTTTTCTTAGTTGTCTCGCTGGGGGCCACGCCCCTTTCTATATGCCGCCTCACTGGCCTCCAGGCCACTAATGTACCTCCTTGTGGGGAGCGCGTGAGTACAATGCTCCGCCCACCGCACCTTCCACACACGGCCGATGCCGCGCCACAGGCCGCCACAGGCCTGCTCACCGCCACAGACACCAGTCGTGGATCACGCCCTGGACCCAAGGCACGCCATCTCCACCCACGTGAGCTCTTCACTCGCCTCCATCAGAGGCACCTGGCGACCCGTGCACCGCAGGGTATACAGGACACGGACCATCTCGTCGTCAATGTGGTGGCCCGCCTCCGGTCACTGGGATGGGCCACACCAGCTGTCGGACGCACCAGACGTGGATCCGAACGCCGCACTCACGCAGCTCGCAGTCCGCATGGATCACCCAGCGGAGCCCAGATCACCGGACCGCACGGCTACTGTTGGGGGCACCCAACACGTGGCCGCCGCAGCACTGGGGGCACCCATGTGAGGGCAACTCCCAGATGCTGTGATCACACGGCGAACACCCATACACAGAAGAAATCACAGACACGAGTTGCCGCTTCCTGGGGCTCTGCTGCACTACTGTCTGCGTGCCAGCAAAACCCCTTTTATTAAAGAAGCATCATGACACAGTTATGACGCTCACAAAGAAAAACACTAGACCAACACACAATAACTCCGTAATGCATAGCCACCTCAGAATGGGCTGGGCTGACTACTCCACTTTTTTCCTTGCACCATATTTCCTCTGTACCTGCCTCCCATCTCATTGTACGTTTCTTACTCCCAGCACTGTGGGGAACAGCTTCTTACCTTATCAGCCTATCCAAATTATTGATGCTGACGTTTTTTGACCCTCACGACACTAGGGACCGTTTCAATCACCTTCATTGTGTCAGAAAGTTTCAATACCTCTTTTTTTGTCCCAAATGCACTGAAGTCCTGCTTAAAATAAGCAAATCGGTGCTTTCAATAGGGAATCTGGCCTTTATATGGGCAACGCAAGTTATGAAAGGTCACATTTTACAATGTCTGCCTACCATCTCACTCTGTCACCTACAATCTGAAATAGGCCTTTTTTGCTACTAGTGCCAGAAAACCTTTAATCAATGGGCAACAGAGCACAGCAGGTTAATGCTCTTGCGGCAGAGTTGTCTTGCAGAGAATAAACACAGATGCAGGTTTTTTAAAATAAATGTAATGATGATAAACAAAACAAGTTTCGGAATGCAAAGCGATGTTGCCTGAAATGTGCGGAACTGCCTGACGTGGGGCACTTGCCATTTATATAATCGTAATTTTTATAATTCTGTGTCATTATCCCCCAATGGGTGTTGGATATAAAAAGCTGGGGGTTAGCCAGCGGAAACAGAAGTGTTACGTCGGGATAAGGATGCGGACATGGAGTAGAACATACTTTTGGATTGGGGGGCGACTGTTAAATGCTCTCACGGCCTCTCCCGATTTGAAGAATGCTTCATTTCTGGAAAGTATACTGGCGGATGTAGGCCCTGAAATTATCGATGGGATGGCTTAATAGAGTACTTGAGGGGGCTGCTAGGAAGGCTGTGTTAGCGGGTTGGAGTGTCTAAGAGTCATTCAACACAGAGAAAAGTTTGGATTAGTGGGATGCTCGCACTTATGTTATGTTTGAGGCTATTGCATAGCCGTACTTGTGGATTATGTATACGATCTGACTCCATAAAGGTTGGTTGAGGTGCGGGGGAATGTCTGTTTGACTTGCAAAATGTGTTCCTTTTTTTGTGAAACTGACCTTTTATCACACAATGGAAACATGCTGCCCTGCCCACCTGTTTGAAATAATGAAACAATTAAGCAACTTTTATTGATGGTAGACCCAGCCCACTGCAGACAATGCAGACATTTTAATGTGTCCAGTGGCACATGTGAATAGGACATCCAGCCCTCATCCCTTTCTTGCATTCTGTCACATGCAGCAAAGAAATACTACGAGAACCAGAATGCAAAGAAACACAAAGTGCAGGATGCAACACTCACATCTGACATGGAGCATAATTATACCACTAGACACTATGGGACAATGGTCTCATATTGCACCTTGTAAAACAAATAACTATTCAGCCTGCTGCACGTCCCATCATGTTAATAGTTGGCCACACCTTGACACACACATACTACAAAAAACGAATCTACAATGGCGATTTCAAAACAGTTGAATTCCACGCAGAGACAACCCCATAATTAACAGTATCCTCACTCTGTTCTACCTCTATGACCTCATCCAGCCCATCACCTACCCCACCCATATACCTGGCAACAGTCTTGAACTTCTGATTTCCTGCAAAGAATATTGTTTTGTGCAAAAGTGAATCTCTGCATCATGTTCAGACTGCTTTGCCATCCCCTTCGTGCTCACTCTCCCACACAATATCCTCACCTGCACACATCCCCCACCCCCTCAGCCAGGTAAATCAAACACATCAAATTCAGCTCTCATACCACTCATACCGTCACTATCTCCGCCTCACACCCACCCACATTACTCCTCAACAATTACATCACATGCACCCAGGCACTAAACCAAATAACCCCATCCAAACTCAATAACTCGACCACCACTACAAGCTATGGTTCAACAATTCCCTCTTCACCATCAAACAGTAAACCGGGTGCCTAGTAAGAGCATGCCAAAGGAACCCATGCCCTTCCACTGTGACACCCCTCTCCAAATACAAGTGCAGATGCCAAAACTGACCAGTAGTCCAAGAGCTCCAGTGGACCCCCAAATTGCACACAGTAACATTAAACAAATCATTAATTCCTCGTCCAAACCACCATCCACTCTACCATACCCCCATTCATGTCACTATGGAACTCCCTCATGGACTACTTCAACTCCAAAATACACAATTAGACAAGCTCTCCCCTCCACAGTCCCTATACCACCCTCCAGCACATGGGACACATTCCTCCCTATCAACCAAGACACCCTCATCACCTTCACTTCCAAAATAAAACCTGCCCACTTCTCAGGCGACACATGGCCAGCTCTGGCTACATCCAACTTCATCTGTGCTGTGGCTCCAAAAGGGGTTAACATGATCAACTAATTTTTCTCACATGGCAAACCCCTCTGCAGACTAACCCCCCGCCCCTCCATTCTCAAGTACCTATCCCTCAAACTCACATTCCCTGAAAACAACCATCCTATCACAAACCTGCCATACTGCAACAGTATCATGGAATGCTTTTATCACAAGCCAACTCCAGCCACACATCGCCATAAAGAATCTCCTCAACCCCTTTCAATCAGGTGTATAGCCTTGGCCACAACACAGACTGTGACACTTCACATTCTGGATGACCTCCACAACATCTCTGACAAAGGACAGACATCCTTTCTCATCCTGCCCGACCAAGCCACAGCTTTCAACCACATCAACCAGACCATCCTCCTAAACATCCTATGCGACAGAATGAAACTCTCAGGCACTGTTTCATCTGGTTTACCTTCTTCCTCACAAACAGAACAGACTTTGTCTCTTTGCCTCTACATGGATAAAATTCCAAACCTAGTCAAATGTGGAGTACCACAAGGTTTTTTCTGTATTACCCTCCTGTTCAACCCATTTGTTGAATTCATCAGAAGGACTCTTAGCACCCTAAACATCCACTTTCACCAATGCGCAGAAAACACAAACACGTCCAAATCGCCTCCCCTTCAGAATGCCACACTGTGAGAAACTGTCTCTCCATCATCATCTGCTGAATGGCCAACCACTTCCTAAAACCCACCCCATTGAAAACAGAATACCTCTACATCAGCTCCTCCTGGGCACAAACCTGACCTCACTGTCATGATCTCTGCTTCCAAAAGGTCAGGGTTTTCCCAACTCCCTTGGAAGCAGATCCATAACCCAGGTTCCGAGGGCCAACCAGTCCCAATTGGGACCTTTTGGACCCAGTCCTGGCGCCAGTGGCACCAGGCTCATAAATATGCCCAGCCCCAGTGCTGGAAGCGCCGGGCTCATAATGCTTGGGTGGATTTACCTGCAGCAGTCCATGCTGCTTACTTGCCTGCCAGCTGAGCCTCTGATCCTCTTCTGTTTGGAACTACTTTTCCTGTTGGGTGGGGCAGGAGCCACTCCCTAGATTCAGAACACTGGAACTCTTCTGGAAAGCAGGAACTCTTTTCTTACCAAGGCGTGGCTGTGGAAGGAGACACCTAAGCACTACAGGAGGCTATTTAAACCACACCCGGTGGATGAATCTTGCTTTGCGTTATTCTGCATCCTCTGCAGCAGAACGCTCATCGTGTCTTCTGCATCGGATCCTGGGCCTAAGGAAAAAGGCTTACTATCCTGAATCCAGTCTTCAGCAACACCTATAAAGACAAGAAAGAACAGGTTAGCATTCCGGCATCTGAAAGACAAAGGCTTACCTACTCTTCGTGCGCTCCGGAGGTCTTCACACTGCATTCCGGCATCTGAAAGACAAAAGCTTACCAACTCTTCGCACGCTCCGGAGGCCTTCGGTGCTGCATCCTGCATCTGAAAGACAAAACAAGGTGCGTTTAAAGACATTGGGGAACTTTAATACTCACGTGCCATTACTCTAACCCAGTGGGTATTCCGGCACCCTGCAGCCGCTCCGAACTCGTACCTGCAAAATAAAAGACAGTTAGAGCGCATCGTGAAGCAGGCAACAAGCGCTTACTTACGTGCTTCCAGGCGCTTCTATTCATCACACGGACTCCATCTTCAACTCACTTCAGCCCGTCATCCGCCATCGCCGGAACCTGCAAAACAAGAGACATCATTACTAAAGACTTTAAAGACAATAGAATTACTCGAAACTTACCGTTCGTGCAGTAAACGACGGACAGCAGTCCTCTGAAGTCAAGAGGCCTGCGCTACCGATCCAGTGAAGAAACTGGTTACAGCACCCTGCCCCGAGGCAGAGGGAGAGCTCGGCATTCACTTACCTAAGGTGAGAGCGTTAACCTTTGGGGGTCTACAGGAGAGCAAAAAAGGAAAGAGATAGGGACACCCCAATAACCCCAGTTCATTAATCCCATATTTTCTATCTGCAGACATCTTACTCTTGAAGTCAGGCATACAGTGCACAGAGGTCCAGCCCAAAGAGCCAACCGGGTGCTACACATCACCTTTGAAGATACGGTAGTCGCCCAGTCAAGACCGGCGCCTCTGCGAGAATCAGGTGAGCGTTACCTAACGCAAAGCCTACCGCAAAACTCTCGCCCAGGCGCTATGGAAACCTCGGATACTGACCACCTAGCCCGGTTACTTGGGGAACTAAGGGCGGAAGTGCATGCAGCTCGTCAGGAAACGAATGCTCTAAGAAGGGAACTAATTATTTCCAAGGAGAGAACAGACGGTCTTGCTAGACAATTGCTACAGTCACAAGCCGGACAAACCCCGTTACCCGCATCAGGGGCAAATCTTCCTTCAACATCCTCTATGAATCCAGTGCAGATCAACCTACCTGGGAATGTACCTCTGGCTCCGCCCGAACGATTTTCTGGTGACCCAAAGAGGTTTGCAGTATTTATCAATCAGTGCCGGTTGCACTTCTTATGCCGGCCAGCAGCCTTTCCAACTGATCAAGCTAAAGTAGCTTTTGTACTTTCGTACCTTAGTGGCAATGCGGCAGACTGGTCGATCCCTCTAGTTAATCAAGATGATCCGGTTCTCCATGATTTCCAAGCCTTTCAGCTTAGTATGGAAAAACTGTTCGCAAGACATTCACAGGGGCAGGCCTTGGACAATGAGCTTCTTTCGTTGCGACAGGGTAATCAAGACCTTTTGGCTTATATTGCATCTTTCAATAGACTAATAGTGGAAACTCAATGGCCTGAGGACAAAAGGATTACGCTGTTTTATAGAGGTCTACGTGGAGAGCTCAAAGACGTTTTAGCCCAAGTAGTGAATCCCCCACAAGACTGTTCGGATTATATAGACTTGGTCGTTCAAATAGATCATAGACTGCAGAACAGGAAGGCCGACCGTTCCAAGTTTGATGCTTGAGTATTTTCCAAACCGCCAACTCCTTCCAAAGGAGTAGACTCCGGGGAACCCATGCAAATAGGGGGTCTGAAAGGTCCTCTAACACAAAAGGAGCGGGAAAGGAGAAAACAGTTGCAATTATGCCTATATTGCGGAAACTCAGGGCACTTTCTTCGAGAATGTCCGGTGAAACCTGCCAAGAAGGCAGTAGGAGCTGCAGTTACCAAAGTTACAAACTCTGAGCAGGGAAACAACCTCGCCCGACAAGAATAGAGGTCCTCTTGCCGAGCGTGAAAACCAGTTCCGTGACCTCGCATTTCGTGATACCTATGGTCCTCATTAGCCCTGATAATCCGGATCGATTACATGCAATTGAAGCTTACGTCGACAGCGGTGCCATCGGCAATTATGTGGATCATGAAATGGTTTTGAGGATGAATCTAACTCTTTGTCCCAAGGCTGTAAAGGACGTCATTACTACAGTGGATGGTACGGAGATAGCCTCCGGGCCTGTAACGCATACCACTCAAGAGGTGACGCTAGTAAGTCAAGATGGACACCATGAGAAGATCGTGTTCGATGTGATCAAGGCCCCTCAGTTTCAGATTATTCTAGGAATACCTTGGTTAGAGAAACACAATCCTCTGATCGATTGGTGAGCAAGAACGGTCCAGTTTCCAGAATGTGTCTCTACTTGTCACCCTCCACCTGGTGTTGCACTGGCAGCAATTTCTTCAGAGACTCCCCAGTTACCTCCCGAATACCTTGAATACCAAGATGTTTTCCGGAAGGATCAGGCTAACACTCTACCTCCTCATAGGTCTTATGACTGCCAGATAGACCTGATACCTGGATCTACTCCTCCTTGTAGTAGAATTTATGCCCTCACCGAGCCTGAGAACCTTCACCTTCGACAATACCTGGATCAATACCTGGCGAATGGGTTTATTCGTCCTTCCAAGTCCCCTGCTTCTTCAGCTTTGTTCTTCGTTCCAAAAAAGGAAGGAGACCTTAGAACTTGTATCGATTATCGCTCCCTGAACCAGATCACCGTTAAGAATAGATATCCATTACCTTTGATCCCTGAAGTCAGAAAAGCATGCATATATACAAAGCTGGATTTTAGAGGAGCTTACCACTTGGTACGAGTAAAAGAGGGCGATGAATGGAAGACTGCCTTCCGCACCAAGTATGGGCTATTTGAATATCAGGTCATGCCCTTTGGACTTTGCAATGCCCCGGCCGCCTTTCAATATTTTATGAACAATGTCCTCAGAGAGCTCATAGATGTGTGTGTTGTTGTTTACATTGACGACATCCTCGTTTATTCTTCATCGGAATCTGAACATCGAAAACACGTGAAAATGGTCCTCGAAAGATTGCATCAACACAAACTTTTCTCTAAGTTGGAAAAATGTGTTTTCAACGTGACTGAAGTTGAATTCTTGGGATTCATATTATCACCTGGCGGAGTACGTATGGATTCGAAGAAGGTCGATGCAGTTCTCAAATGGCCATCACCATCCTCCGTAAAAGGTGTGCAAAGCATGTTAGGCTTCGCTAACTTTTACCGCAGGTTTATCCCCGAATTCTCTCGAATAGTCCAGCCCATCACTGCCTTGTTAAAGAAAAACAAACGTTTTGAATGGTCTACCGAGGCGGAACAAGCTTTTCAGGATTTGAAGACTAAATTTATCTCCGCACCAATCTTAAAACACCCTCGCCCCGAACTCCCCTACATCGTGGAAACTGATGCTTCAAGCCTTGCCATGGGGGCAGTTCTATCACAAAAGGACCCGGTAACCAATCAGTTGCATCCCGTGGCATTTTGGTCCCGCAAATTCTCGCCTCCTGAAATCAATTACACGATTACTGACAAGGAACTTCTGGCTATCAAGTCTGCCTTTAAGGCTTGGCGGCATTATCTGCTGGGGGCCCGACACACCGTTACTGTAATTACGGATCACCGAAACCTGCAATATTTGAAAACCGCAAAAGCCCAATCCTCTAGACAACTACGTTGGGCATTATTCTTCGCCGAGTTTGACTTCATAATTACCTATCGACCTGGTACAAAGAACGGTAAAGCTGATGCCCTTTCTCGGATGGGAGTGGAAGAACACTTGATCAACCCTAAACCTGTACCAATCATTCCCGAACAAAGAATTCTGGGTGTAATCGCCACAGAATCCATAGAGGAAGTTAAGGATAAAGCCAGGCAACTTGTAACTCCAGCAGACATACAGAATTGGCATCTGCAGGGAAAGGACTTTGCAGTAAAGGACAACTTATTGTATTTCCAAGAACGATTATACCTACCCAGCACAGATTTGCAGAAAAAAGTAATCTCCTGTTATCACGATTCTTTAATGGAAGGTCATCCCGGTATGGCCAAGACCTCAGAAAAGATCAAGCGCTACTTCTGGTGGCCGTCTTGGAAAAAAGATATCAGAGACTTTATAATGTCCTGTGGAGTATGCGCCCAAAACAAGAGTCAAAAGGAAAGACCAGCAGGCCTCTTACGCCCTATTGACATCCCACCTCGCCCTTGGCATACGCTTTCTATGGACTTCATCACCGATCTACCTCCATGCTCCGGATACAATATGATTCTAGTAATCGTGGACTTATTCTCCAAGATGGCGCATTTCATTCCGCTCAAAGGCTTGCCAACAGCAGCAACTCTGGCCCGAGAATTTCTCGAAAACATCGTCCGACTACACGGTTTTCCGTCGGTTCTAATTTCGGATCGAGGTAGTCAATTTATTTCTCATTTTTGGCGAAGTTGCTGTCGGTCGGCTCAAATTGATGTGAGACTATCGACCAGTCACCACCCTCAGACCGACGGACAAACCGAGAGGACCAATCAAACTCTGGAACAGTATTTACGCTGCATGCTGCAACAAACTGAAAAAACTTGGAAAGACATCCTTTGGATAGCTGAATATGCCTACAATAACTCTGTCCATTCGGGAACTGGGAAAACACCGTTTTTTCTTTTGTACGGCAGTCACCCTCGAACCTCGGAGTTGGATCCCCTCCAAGATCTTGAAACACCAGCAGTAGACTACCTGCTTTCTACAATCACCCAAGCCTTTAAGGAAGCTGTTTCTCACCTTCAAAGGGCTAAAGAACAATACAAGAAAGGAGCAGATCAACATCGGAAGGAAGCCCCTCAATATCAAGTAGGGGACCAAGTCTGGTTATCCACCAAATATTTACCTCTAAAAGGGCCACACACATTCAACCCAAGATACCTTGGTCCCTATTCCATCACTACCATAGTAAACCCAGTAGCGGTCAAGTTGGACTTGCCCCCGCACATGAAGATACATCCGGTCTTCCACGTCTCTCTATTAAAACCCGTGCAACCTCAAACCCGACTAACTAAATCTCCAAAACCCATCCTAGTTGATGGAGAACTCGAGTTTGAAGTCAAAAGCATTCTGGACTCCAAGATCTCCAAATCTAAACTATTTTACCTAATTGACTGGAAAGGCTACGGCCCCCAAGAGAGATCCTGGGAACCTGCTGAATATGTCCACGCTCCTCGCCTAATCAAAAGATTTCACCGAACATTTCCTGACAAGCCAAAACCCCCGGAGAAGCCCGGTTTGGGAGGGGCCTTGAGGGGGGGTACTGTCATGATCTCTGCTTCCAAAAGGTCAGGGTTTTCCCAACTCCCTTGGAAGCAGATCCATAACCCAGGTTCCGAGGGCCAACCAGTCCCAATTGGGACCTTTTGGACCCAGTCCTGGCGCCAGTGGCACCAGGCTCATAAATATGCCCAGCCCCAGTGCTGGAAGCGCCGGGCTCATAATGCTTGGGTGGATTTACCTGCAGCAGTCCATGCTGCTTACTTGCCTGCCAGCTGAGCCTCTGATCCTCTTCTGTTTGGAACTACTTTTCCTGTTGGGTGGGGCAGGAGCCACTCCCTAGATTCAGAACACTGGAACTCTTCTGGAAAGCAGGAACTCTTTTCTTACCAAGGCGTGGCTGTGGAAGGAGACACCTAAGCACTACAGGAGGCTATTTAAACCACACCCGGTGGATGAATCTTGCTTTGCGTTATTCTGCATCCTCTGCAGCAGAACGCTCATCGTGTCTTCTGCATCGGATCCTGGGCCTAAGGAAAAAGGCTTACCATCCTGAATCCAGTCTTCAGCAACACCTATAAAGACAAGAAAGAACAGGTTAGCATTCCGGCATCTGAAAGACAAAGGCTTACCTACTCTTCGTGCGCTCCGGAGGTCTTCACACTGCGTTCCGGCATCTGAAAGACAAAAGCTTACCAACTCTTCGCACGCTCCGGAGGCCTTCGGTGCTGCATCCTGCATCTGAAAGACAAAACAAGGTGCGTTTAAAGACATTGGGGAACTTTAATACTCACGTGCCATTACTCTAACCCAGTGGGTATTCCGGCACCCTGCAGCCGCTCCGAACTCGTACCTGCAAAATAAAAGACAGTTAGCGCGCATCGTGAAGCAGGCAACAAGCGCTTACTTACGTGCTTCCAGGCGCTTCTATTCATCACACGGACTCCATCTTCAACTCACTTCAGCCCGTCATCCGCCATCGCCGGAACCTGCAAAACAAGAGACATCATTACTAAAGACTTTAAAGACAATAGAATTACTCGAAACTTACCGTTCGTGCAGTAAACGACGGACAGCAGTCCTCTGAAGTCAAGAGGCCTGCGCTACCGATCCAGTGAAGAAACTGGTTACAGCACCCTGCCCCGAGGCAGAGGGAGAGCTCGGCATTCACTTACCTAAGGTGAGAGCGTTAACCTTTGGGGGTCTACAGGAGAGCAAAAAAGGAAAGAGATAGGGACACCCCAATAACCCCAGTTCATTAATCCCATATTTTCTATCTGCAGACATCTTACTCTTGAAGTCAGGCATACAGTGCACAGAGGTCCAGCCCAAAGAGCCAACCGGGTGCTACACATCACCTTTGAAGATACGGTAGTCGCCCAGTCAAGACCGGCGCCTCTGCGAGAATCAGGTGAGCGTTACACTCACCCCCGGATCAAATAACTCACTACTGACAACCCACACATATCACTCTCCACACTTAAATACCAAGGCTACTCCATCAACCCTCACTTACACCTCACAGCCCACAAAGCGTCTGTCACTAAAATTTGCAATGTACAGCTACACTTCTTACACAATATAAGACACTATCTTCCCCTTGGTGACTTACACAGGATCTATGTGATCACTGCGAAGGCCGAAAATGGGGACTTTTTCTTTTTTTAACCCTTTACACCACATACCCCTGCATCCCCCCCCCCATATTAATATAATACTCTAAAAAAAAAAAGTCATCATTTTCGGCCGTCGCAGTTCCCAGGTCAACATTTTTGTACGATTCCACTTACACACAGCAGACCAGGCACTAGTTCTTTCCAAGCTGGATTACAGAAACAAAATCTTAACTGGACTCTGGTAAATCGCAGTGCCGCAGTCCACACAAGAGCCTTATACAGGACTGCCTGGCGGTGGTAGTGGCGCTACCCGCTGGCGTGGGATGGCGGCAGCAGTGGTGCAGCTCATGATGCATGGAACAGATGGGCAGCCACCCCTTGGTGTGCTCATACTGGAACATCGGGAGCCGGGATGGTGGCGTACTCCGCTCTGAGTGATAGAAGTCGATGGGAGAAGACATAGAGAAACTGCAGGACCTCAAAGGAAAGACCGTAGTCATTTCCTTCAACAGCACCAGGAAAAGTCCTTGAAGTTTGGAACGCCATAGAGCCTATGGGAGGACCTGGGTTCAAATCCCATAAAGAAACCTGGGAAAATGTAAGAGGGACTTAAATTAATAAAATAATAGCCTGGGCCTCAAGGATCGGACACAAAATGTTTAAAAGGAGCCCAGGATAAAAGAATACAAAAAGCAAATAAAGAGAATCTACAATTGAAGTAATAGAAGCCCAACTGGTCAACAGAAAGAGAGCCTAAACACAGGATAACCAGAGTGGGAAATCGGTGCCAGCCAATACTGTAAGTAGGGCTTTCCACCAATCAGCAGCCAACAGGACGAGGAGGATCCTGGCTATAAAAACAAAGCCAGATCATTCTGAACTTTTCTCGGTCAGTGGTAGGTTCCCTACACTTTTCTCCAGACGCTTCTGCATGAAGAGGAGCTGTATCCCGAAGGAGGAGTTGCTGCCTGGATGAAGGAGCCTGGACTACCCTCGAGCACTGCCTGCCTGGAAGCTGCCTGAAGAGCCTGGAGGAAACTGATAGACCCGGGGGAAGAAGGAGAGTACCCCTGCATTCCCACCTAAGCCAGACAGAGTAGAAGAGCTGACCTGCTTGAGAAGCCTAAGAAGAGGCTAAGGAGGTATAAGGGTGCAGAAGAAGGACTCTGACACAAAGGTAGCATATTTGAGGCTATAGACTTTTGTTAATAAATGACGCAAGAGAACCCCTATCTTTCCCTATTTCTAAGAGAAGTCTCCCTGCCTACGGTGACTGTCAGGATGTCTGTTAAAGTACAAATGTACACCGTCCTGTGTCAAGAAAACCCTACTTCTGGCCCTTACACTATAACCTACAAAATAAAGCAGTACTGTTCTGATCCCAGTAGAATGCCTCCCATTTCCTGGATTATGGCCAAAGTTCCACACAATCTTTCCTTGGTGGGCCAGGAGAATACCTTCCTTCTCCCGGTGTTGAGTCTGAAACAACCTGAGGGAATGACTCTCTTACCCAGGTCACCACTTTCCAAAACAATATTTACTTTGCAAGCCAGGAGAATGCCTCCCTTTTCCTGGTATTCAGTTTCAAATAGCGTGGGGGAATGACTCCCTTCTCCAGGTCACAAAGTTCCAACACAGTATTCACTTTCTCAGTGGGCCAGCAGAATGCCTCCTTTCTCCTGGCATTAGGTTTCAGTCTCAAAAAGAGACCTGGAGGAATGGCTCCCTTCCCCAGGCCTGTTGGAACTTCCTCCTGGTCCAAAATTACCAGGAGAATGACTCCCTTCCCCAGGTGGTCTTCTCATTTGGTTTCACACTTGCAACACCCAACTCTGAGTGTTATGAGGGTCCGCGACCCTGGCTTCTCTCTCCTTCTTTGGTTTGGCCCACTTTGTCCACTTCCCTGCCAGGTACTGCCATGAGGAAGATGACTTTTATCACTCTCTTGATTTGGGTACCCAACACTGGTTTCTCTCCTTCTTTGGTTTGGCCCACTTCCCTGCCAGGTACTGCCACGAGAAAGATTACTTGTGATACGCCAAGAAGGAAAAGAAGAAATGGAGGAAGAAAGGACAACCCAAAACAGGGGAGGTGAAAAGAAACTTTGTGATAACTGAGATAATTAGTAATAACTGAACCAATGGGGGCAAATACCTCTTTTTGGAGGAAGAAACAGAACAGTGAGTGTCTTGCTTTTGGCTTTTTTGGGCACTTGTAGGGACCTCTAATTTATGCCCTTCACCCTCCCAAGACCCGGCAAAACAAGTTATTGGACTCAGGTAGGCAAACAAAACACATGTGAATCAATGGTTATATGAATATAGATTGGCTCGATATAGGCCCTGTATTCATTCTTTATACATACACACATATAACATCTATTCTAATACATGTAATCAAGAGGAAAATAGCTTCACCATTGGACTGGTTGCAGAAGACATCTTCATCTCGGCCCGCACAACACTGCTTAGTCCCAGAGCAGCTCTGCATTGAGATCACTCATACATACTGGGTTTGGAGCCGAGCGTTCTCCCTCTCAGCGAGACTGCATCACCAGGGGGTCCAAATCTATCTGCTTTCCCAAGAGGAATACCTCTTCTCTTTATGGGGAATCCCCGCCCCTCTATGGTTACCAGACTGCCCTCGGCCGAAGAGCACAAAATAAGCATGAGGTGCCAAGAGTGGACATTTCCAGCTAGAAGTGGAAAAATCCAGCTTCTCGTCTCTTGCCTTCATTCCCAGTCCCCTTGTCACTGCACCTGCAGATTGCTCCAACTCCCTTTCTGGCTCGTCTTTCAGCAAACAATATAACAACTATTATCCACAGTTAGTTCAAATAACAGCATTATGTGACCTTGCCTCTGCTGCAAAAATGTACTCTACCTACTGAGCCCACGAGAATGTAGGCTTTCATTGCGGTAATGGAAGTGAGTGTTCAAAATGGCTGTGCCATGTTCTTTTTGCTAATTTCTCGCACATGCACTACAGTGGGTCAGAAGCCAACTTCTGTTTTATATTTGGGCAAGGGGTTATAGCTTTGTTTTTGTTCGTTTCTTTTCTGTATTAGTGGTAGGGACAGGAATCCGGCAGATTAGGTTCTGGACAACAGAAGTTGTGTTGTTGGGCATCCTGAAAAGCACTCTTGACTTCTTTCATTTCTTAGGATAGGGCGATACAGTTCGAGACAAAAAGGATTGTCTTGAATAAAAAGACCAGTCATTAAAAATTCCACATTGTCCGTCTCCTGGTTCTGACTCACCATACCTCAGAGGTTTGCTGTCAAAGGACTCTGGATCATATGCAAGGTCATCCATCTCAAAACCCCATCCTACCTTCACAACCAACTGAACTCCATCACCCACACAAACACCAGACAAACTGACCAAAATCTCATACTCATTCTACTCTGCAAGCTAAAGTGCATACAAGCATAATCCTTCACCCAACGGGCACCCAGAGCTTGGTACGCCCACCTAGCCAAAATCTGTATGGTACATTCTTTCATCATCTTCTACAGAAGACTTCAAACATACCTTTTTTCCCACACCTAATCCAGCCAGACCACATCCATGACTTTCCTTTCTCTATCCCAATCTTCCTATTCTGTTCTGAAAACAATGTAACTTCTTTTTCACATCCTTCCTTTGAACTTTGAAAGGCAGTCTAAAACCCTCTGGGTTGGGCCAGCAGTATGTGAAAGTTTAAATAAATAAGTTGTCCATGTGTGAGCAGTCCATCCAGATGGTCTTTTCTCTTTGCATTGTAGTACATAGAATCTTGGGATTATAGTAGAATTAGCAGTATGGGTGCAAGAATGCAATGAAACAAGAAAAGGGCATGATCTCTGCATCACAACCACCATATACAGTAAGTGTGTAATAGTTAAAAGAAGGTGACTTGTAACCTTTCCTATCCTTTCAGCCAATACCACTTTACATTTTGATGATCTGTAGGCCCAAATATATAGGAAAAACTAAAGTTCAAGCCCCAGAATAAAATCTGCTGTTGACTGAATAGTCAAGGCTGGTTGAAGGGTTCAAATATTCAATCATGTAAGTTAGCAATACCTAAACCTTTTCTGGAATGTGGACCCATATCTTTAGATCTATTGGGCTGTCCACTGTAAAGTGTCAGATACTCCACATGTCCTGGCCTTCAGACCTACATCACCCCTGTTACGAATTGAGAGTATTCGCTCCTTCTCCCCAGGGGGAGCCACCCCCATTATGGGTAAGGAGGTGTGCCCGCTCTGCAAGAACCACCCTAGGGGTCTGGGCAAGTGGGACCTCATTGGGAGTGACTCTCCCAAAGGGGACAAGGACTCTCATTCCCACAAGGAACTCTCTGTGCAAGCCAACTTATCTGCATACATGGGACTGCCTAAAGTAACAAATAAAGTGCCTTCCTTATGTTTGGCTCCAGGCAATGCTGGATCAACCGCGAGGCCTGAAGGAAAAGCGAATATCCCTTTAAGAGCGAACTTCTATTTAAGAAGGACAAGTGGATCAGAGAAGAGAAGAGAGAGACATATGCAGGGGAAGCCTTCTGTCTTAGTTACGCCTTGGATGGGTGGAGCAGAGTGAAGCAGCAGAGCCCACAACAATCCGAGAAGCAGAGAACACCAGAGCGAGATGCCGGAGATCCGGCAACCCGAACAGCGAAAAACCTGTCATCCGAACAGAGCTTGGAGGTCCGTTCGACATGGTGGCGTGACCGCGGAAGCACCATGGTAGGCTTGGGGCCGTCTAATGACGCTGCCACCACTAGGAGCGGGTGACCTGAAACCTCTCATCAGCAAACCGAAGCGGCTCCTCTCCTACCATACCTGATGAGGTCACCAGAGGTGTCCGCTCTATGAAGGTCTCCTCCAAACAGGTTTCTCCCTGCTCCTCCAGAACCATTAAGGGAAATATTGGCTCTCTTGCCCCTGCACTTGCTGACTTCTGCAACCACTCTTTGTCACTGGATCTTTCCCTTCCTCCCTCAAGAACTCCCTTGTGCACCACTTCCTGACAAAAAACCTTCTGCAGACCCTTCTTGTCCAGCCAACTACCACCCCATATCTATCACCCCCTTCCTTGGGGAAACTCTTGGAGAAGCTGGTCTTACCCCAACTGACCCAGCACATAGAACTTGTTGGTTGCCTCCACGACCATCAATCTGGATTCCGAGCATACAGAGGCACAGAAACTGCTCTTCTGAACACCCGTGAGGAACTGCTTGCATCTCTTGATTCCAACACTCCAGCTGTTCTCATTCTACTTGATCTCTCCTCTGAATTTGATACGGTCAACCACTCAATTGTCATAAAACAGCTCCACGATACCCTAGTTATCTTGGAACGGGCACTGGACTGGCTGACCTCCTTCCTTAATGACTGTCCTTCCCAGGTTATTCTGGGCTCTTTCTCCTCCCCCACCTCTATCTCCACCTGTGGTTTTCCCCGGGGCTCCAACCTATCCCCCTGGCTCTTTAACACCTATCATGCCCCGTTTGCACACCTCATTTCCTGTCACGACCCTCGCCAAAAACCCCCTCTGGCAACCCCATTGGCCAGGTGAAGTCAGGACTCGGGCCTCTAGAGCCTGGCATCCTCTTCAAAAGCCCTCATGGGGCCAGTCCTGGTGCCTATGGCGCCAGGCTCATACACCATGAAAGACAATGTGCTTGGGAACTACTTTATTGTATTGTCAGCCAACATGGAGGCATCCACATAGCTTGTTTCCTAAGAACCAAGCTATGCGGTCTAGTGTTTTGGGTGTTTTGGGTGTGGTAGCCTAGGGACTACTTTACCTGGACTATTTTGTTGGAGCTATTTAAACCACACCCGAGCAAGACAACACGCTTCGCGTTACTTTGCAGCTTGCAACGTGACGCTCACCATGTCCAGCTATTCCCTCGAACCTCGGAGAAGCAGAACCTGCAAGGAGACAAAAGGAACATCATTAGTAGCAACATCTTACCTGCCGTCTTCATCTTTAAACACTTGCAGATACTGAGAACAGCTTCCTCGAATCTGCACGCCTCCCGGACAGAACGACCTGAAAGAGGAAGATAGAGGCAACATTAAAGAAAGCATTAGAGACATTTACAAATTACGAACTGCTGAAAAGGCTTACCTGGCTGGTCGCCTCTCAGCTGGCACCACTCCGGACATTCCACTCACACTGAAGAACACTGCAACCTACAAGGAAGGAAAACACAGGTTAGCAAAGGCAAGACTTTGCAGCACTGCACATAGCGCTTACTTACCGCATCATAGCACTCTTAATGCGCCATCATTTACCAGCTGGGCTCAACCAAGCCAGTTTGCCGCGCTGAAGCTCCGCATACCTAAGGGAGAAAAAAGTGACATTTTAAACAAAGAAAGGCATGCAGGATAGCAACAAAACTAAAGAACAGCAATAAGACCTACCTGTACAATATCAAACGGGCCGGTGTCAGTGAAGTAACTGGACCGCACTCGCCCATGAAAGACAAAGCACCCCTGCAAAGAAGGCAGGACCGAGAGCACGCCTAATTCTACCACAAGGTGAGGAGAGGGCGCCAGAGGGACTGAAATCATACGGGGGTGGAGTGAGGATACTTACCCCAGTCAGTCAGTCTTGAACACAGTCCTGCTGTATTTTCAGGCAGAACCTTCCCCGCAGACCACATCAGGACAAAGCTGAGAAGCACACCAGCGAGTAACCTGGCTGGGTGGCGTCTCTGTGGATACCAGGTGAGCGTAACATTTCCACCATTTATGCAGATGACACACAACTCTTCTTCAAACTTCCTTCTGACCCTCGCCTTACCTCCTCCATGATTCCTGACTGCCTATTTGCCATTCAGTCCTGGTGTACTTCCAATGATCTTTGCCTCAAAGCCACCAAGACTGAGAGCCGACATACTGGGACTCCTACACCCTCTTTCTTCCCTCACTCTGGCCATCTTCGATGGGCTCTCCCCCTTCTCATTCATCTTAAGACAGAAACCTGGGAGTCATCTTCAACTCCTCTCTTTCCTTCTTCCCACACATTCAGGACCTTGCCAAGAAGGCCCACTTTCAACGTCACTTCCTCAAAGGAAGTCTTCCTTTCCTCACTTTCGCCCATAAGCCCAATGTCTCTATCCTCTGGTTCTCTCTAGGCTAGACTACTGCAATAGACTCTTCCTTAACCTACCCTCCTCCTCCTTACAACCTTTCCAGCTAATCCAGAATAGGACTGCAAGACTTATCCTTGGCCTCAAGCCCAGGGACTGCATATCTCCCGCCCTAAAATCTCTCCACTGGCTCCCAGTTGCTGTAAGGATCAAATTCAAATCCCTGTGTATCGTCCATTAGGCTGTCTGCAGCTGGGGACCATGCTATCTACAACTTGTCACTAAATACTCTCCCTCCAGATCTTTACGTTCCTCCGGCACCAACTCTCTGTGTGCCAAGCGCTTCGCTAAACAGCAAGCTGGTGGCCGATCCCTTTCCTCAGCAGGCTCCCTCCTTCCTCTTGAGCCAGATCTCCTCAAATTCCGGAAGCTCCTCAAGATTTCCTTTTCACTTCCTCCTTCCCTTCCTCTATCCTCTGCTAAAGCCCACAGTTTATGAGATTGTTGACCAGGACCCTTATGTGTCCTCTTGGGCCCTGGCCTCCCACACCCATTCGACATCAGCCTCTGCCCACTTCCAGCACTTGCCTTGGCACCCACTGGCCTATGCTACCACAATGCCTGCACTTATTTATTGGGAGCTGACCACTCAGCACTTACAGCTGCTCACACCCTAGCACTTCCCTCCTGGTACACCTAGTACTTACCCCCACCCCCTCCCTCACCCCCTCTCTCTCGCTCTCTCTCTCTGCACTTCAATGTTCAGAATGCTCACAAGGCCTGGTAGCTGCCTCTATCTTTCATTGTTATATTTTTTGACTTTCATTCCCATGTTCCCTCCCTGTTGCCCTGTGGGTGCTATGAAACATAATTTACTTGATGTATAAGCGCCTTACAAATGCACAATAAAATAAAATAAATGATGAGGAACCGAAGAAGCAGACCTGTGCGAGTGCCAAATCCCGAAACACCACTGACAACGAACAAAGTAACTGGAGTGGAATGGAGGAGGCGCAGGCTGCCGGGGGGGAACATACAGTGACGGAAGCTGTGAAAACAACAGTATTGATGTTGGGACATTGAAAACGCATAAGTACAGACACCATGAAAGACCAAGGGAAGTGAATGAAAATATTAAGCATGAGGTTTTGAGAAAGCTGGAAAGAGTATCCTATGAAGGATGAGGAAATCCTTTAATGTGAGGCTGTGAAAAGTACTCAAGAGCCCAATAGAGAGACCTGAGGAGAGGTGGTGCCTCACCTATAATAAAGATATAGTAAAGCCCAGAAGGGTCGAGTGGAATGAAAGTGAAGTACTCAAATTCAGAGGAAAGACTGCAAGAGACGATCATAAGAAAACCATTAAGGAAAGTACTGAGAATACTGATCACCAAGGGCTCAGACAAATAGCCTAGTATAGACATCCCAGGAATGGTGGTTCCCTACCCATGATAAAGACATAGCAAACCGCAGAAGTGTTAAGTGGAAGAGTGAAATACTCGAACTCGGAGGAGGGATTATACAAGACTATCTTAATAAAGCCATTAAGGAAAGTACTGTGAATACTGATAATCATTGAACCGTCTGGAACACCAGACCTAGGAGCAGTTGGCAGGAGTAACAGGAGCTCATAAATAAGATATTGAGAACGTGAAGAGATCAGCATAATGGACTTCTTTCTAAAGGATAATGTAATGAAGCAATGTCTACACCGCTTTGGGTTACTTCTTCTTAAGTTTACTTCAAGTTCTTTAGTTACATATTACAGGATTAAGACATCAGGAATAAGACATAAACAGAACACCGGCACCCATCACCCAGGGAGGGAGGGCCCAACTGATTCAACATAGAACACTCACCACAGCATTCTCCCACTCATACATCAACATTCCACAGGCACTCAGGTACATCATAAATCACATGACAAACCACATCAGACTAAACAAGCACTTCACAACACATCTCCCTCCTTACTAAACACACTCACAAAAAAGCACTTCACAACACATCTCCTTTCTTACCAAACACACTCACGAACAAGCACTGCACAAAACATGTGATCACTTAAACACCAACACGCATGACACCCGGTCCAACAAAATACAGTGGTGTTCTACATAAAATTCCACAGCTATGCAATTCCAGAACTCTGCCTATAGTTCTTCAAGCACCATCATTATAAACACTAATCACCTTCCGTCTGCCCCTGCAACAATCAAACTCTAGACTCCCACTCTAGACACCTACCAGCCCAGATCCAAGGCTATACCTGCCCACAATCCAATAACCTTCAAAAAAAACCTTTTGTCCTTCTGCCCGCCCCTGCCAAAGGCGAGCCTTCAGGCTGCCACCCTGAAGCAAAGCACCACTTGTCATCCTGACGCAATACTAGTCATCCAGGATGACAAAAAAATCACCATAGCCAGATAGAAAATTCAATAAAACACTACAACCGCCACTAACAAACAACCAACAACATGCATGCCTCGGGAACACAAATACACAGATGATCCAAGCCAATCGAGCAACACCTAACCATGCTAAGGTATACAAATCCTACAACAACTTAAAAATGCTGGCCAGTCATTTTCAAGACCACCTACAAACGTATGGTTGACCCAATCACTCATCTCAATGGCAGAACTATCCAGTCCCATAATCGAACCCTGACCAGAAGACCACTAGCCAGGGCTAACACATAACACACAATGATAAACAAATCACCATGCAACTCTTCATCCAGAACAACATCTTTAACTTACGCCATTGTATTTACTAGAGGGCGTCCCCTAGCAGCAACACATTTCATCTAACTTAACCAGCTGTCCCTTAAGATTAGAGTCGACTATACTAACATTGCACTACCGCCATGCCTAAAGTCACTAGACTTACACACCCATTCTCCTTAGTGCAACTCTCACTTACCACATACTAACAATCAAAACAAAGGGCGCTACCCCAAAGAATCACCTTACTCAAAATACAATTTACAGAGTCGCTACTTCACCATGGTTACTTATCTCCAAAACACTACCTCAATAAGCTAATAGTGCTAACCACAAATCAACCGAAACTAATAGAGGAGGGTTACCACCTAGACCTACTAGAATTGCAAGACGGAGGCGCTACCTCCTGTTACCTCCACAAATCAACCGAAACTAATAGAGGAGGGGTTACCACCAAGAACTACTAGAATCGCAAGACGGAGGCGCTACTTCCTGTTACCTTTAAGGCGGCGCTACCACCATAACCCAGTAGTATCAACCAGACTTAAACCTCAAATTACAATAGAAGCCTTACCACCTAGCAACACTTGTACAGCAAAACGGAGACACTTCCTCCTGTTAACTTCAACAAGGCGCTACCTCCCTAATCTCAGTGAGGCATAGGACACATAAATCCCTCAAACCTGCTATAAGAGGCGCTACCACCCAGCAGCTCTTAACCACCATAACGGAGGAGCTACCTCCTAACTGTGCCTAACACCCACAATAATACATTCATCCATGCATGCAAGCTCTCCACACCCGCACCTTGATGCTTACTACATACTTATTCACAAGCGCGTACCTATGCTCACTATGTGACACTTGCGCACGCATCACCCATGCATGTGACATAGACAGGGCCTGTTATTTACTACCATCCTTCTTGAACTAAGTGCAAATAATGGGCATCTTCTGCTACCTTCACCATTAAAAAAAAATGTCTTCATTTGCACCACAGTACATTCCTTGTCCATGGCCTACACGAGAGCTCAGTGGCTCAAAGTCCATGTTGTAGTTCAATTACTTAAAACCTGAAATCCTCCAAAAAGGGTTACACTAACGCATGCCACACATCTCCACCCTTGCCACAGCACCTCACACACTCCACTTTTAGGGCAACAACCCAAAGCATAGGCATTTGTAACCATCACTGCAAAGTCCATTTCTGCAAAGCCTCAAATGGTTAGACTTCAACACGTAAATTCTTAAGCATTTTACACACACTTCCTTATTTTCACCATGTCCCGTGCACCAATGCATTTAAATAGACTTCTACGTCCATGTTTATAGCCACCCATACCAAAGTGCATTCCTAAAACCCCATGCACAAAATATAACTCTTGACCCATAAGAACAAAGACATAAAGCAGAGTACCTAATAACATTATGCCGAATTCTCAACCTTGCACTACGACAAAGTTTTCTCATATAAGGGGCCTCTCTCTCTTGTCACTCTAAAGGTGATTGCACCGGGGCCCTAAAGTCCTTCACAGATGGCTGCTACTTGATGCCTCGCTAGCCGAGGCGGAGCAGCATTTCCTTGGTGCGGCCGTTACTGCCTTCCTGAACAAGAAAAGCAGACCAGCACATTCTGCAAAAACGATTCCTCTTCCGGATGTCGGGACGTGACAGCGTCACATTATGTGCCTTCCATAGGGTCCATTTCTTGATAGCAACTGCTCCCCACGTTGCTCCTTTCACTGCACAAGGAAACTTCCATCCGAACATTGAAAGATAACATTCTACGGCTCTGCTGAATCCCTGTGTCACAGCCGACGTCATCACAATGCATGCTGCAGCAGAGAACACAGGTACTCCTGTGCTGACCATCAGGCTGCTTTAGGTTACTTCTTAGTAAGTTTACTTCAGTTTCTTCAGTTACATATTACAGGATTTGGACATCAGGAATAAGACATATACAATAAAGACACTGGCACCCATCACCCAGGAAGGGAGGGCCGAACTGATTCAACATAGAACACTCACCACAGCATTCTCCCACTCATACATCAACATTCCACAGGCACTCAGGTGACATCATAAATCACATGACAAACCACATCAGACTAACCAAGTTCAGGAAGACAGTAACGGCCGCACCAAGGAAATGCCGCCTTGCCTCAGCATTTCCTTGGTGCGGCCGTTACTGCCTTCCTGAGCAAAAAAAGCAGAGCGGTACATTCTGCAAAAACGATTCCTCTTTCGGATATCGGGACATGACAGCGTCACAGTACGTGCCTTCCATAGGGTCCAGCTCTTGATAGCAACTGCTCCCCACGTTGCTCCTTTCACTGCGCAAGGAAACTTCCATCCGGAACATTGAAAGACAACATTCTACGGCTCCGCTGAATCCCTGTGTCGACAGCCGACGTCATCACAATGCATGCTGCAGCAGAGAACACAGGTACTCCTGTGCTGACCATTCTCCTAACGGTCGCATCAACGGGCATTTCGTAATGCAGGCCATTTCTACACTCTGATACAGTCTAGACACATGGCTGCACTTATGAAATCACGGTGACAAGTCTTCCCAAACATCACCGTATGACAATATGTCTCATCAAAGCAACTGTCCTTCATTGAGATAGAGTTTAAACGCGACTCCCCATTCATTTCTCTCTATGGCATGAAACCAAAGCCCAGTCCTTTCGACAGTTTAACATGGGCAATTTCCAAATAAGTCAGACGGACCGCTTCTGGTCCCTAATTTCAAAATTCGCTTTCTGAAAAAAAAAATCTCACAACCCCATACTATAGCTCAGGGGTGCTTCTATTGCCTGTAGCTCATGGGACACTTCCCACCTTGGGAGCCTAGACCCATTAGCAAGCCTCTCATCCCCTGTTAGCCCTTCTTCTCACTTTAACCCCCGGACCCAGCACTCCCATCCGCTTATGGGTTGCTGTCTGCTGTCTCAATCCACAAGGGGCTTTCTGCTGTGGGGCTCCAACCTCCTCCCTTGTCCGCCCTGGATGATGGGTATGCTTACTTGGGGGCGGTGTTGTCTTATTATCTCCTTCTGGTCCTGATGTCTACTGCACCCCCCGCAGCAGTCCTCTTCAGTCTCTGTCTTCTCCTTCTCCTTTTCCTTGCATCATGGGTTCTTTCTGGTAGCCATCATCGTCACCAATGTAATGAAGCAATGTCCACACCGCTTTGGGTTACTTCTTCTTAAGTTTACTTCAAGTTCTTTAGTTACATATTACAGGATTAAGACATCAGGAATAAGACATATACAGAACACCGGCACCCATCACCCAGGGAGGGAGGGAGCAACTGATTCAACATAGACCACTCACCACAGCATTCTCCCACTCATACATCAACATTCCACAGGCACTCAGGTACATCATAAATCACATGACAAACCACATCAGACTAAACAAGCACTTCACAGCAGATAACAATTCCATATTGGATATATAGGAACTGGGAGAACTCTGAAGTAAAGCCATGAGGCAGATGGCCAAAGGGAAGAAGCCAGGAGAGAGGTATTCTTTTGGCAATCTTTAGTTATTAGTATTTATTGGTAGGGCGAGGTAGATTAGATTTTGGACAGAGGAAATATTTCATTTGGACTTCCTGACGACAGAAAGTCCTTAGTTAGTGTTTTCAGGTAGGGAACAGCCCTGTAGCAATAGGGTAAGATACACATTTTCTTTATTATTTTGAATAAACATTACAGAAATGACCAATCTGTGTCTGACTCCTTCCTCCAACCCACCACACCCAGGAAAACAGAATTTCTGAACTGATTTATAGAGCACTACACACTTTGCTGTCCATGCACTCGTCAACCATCACTGCTTCACCGCCACCTCCCCAACCTGTTGTCAGTTCGGCTAGTTATCTATGAGACTTTAAAACTATACACAGACTTGCCCCACCCTACTTATGGGCCCATCTCACACCCTACTCCACCCTCGATCCCTATGATCATCCTTGGCGCACCTACTTGCCACTTATCATGCCCTTTGCACTCTGCCATCCAAAGCCTTGGCAAGGTGAGTGTCTCCTGGCCCCGAACGCCATAGCCTGCCTTTGAAAATTTAATTTAGTGCTTTAAAAAGCACGTAGAGCGTGCTCAATGCGTGGCTCTCCCTGTGGCCTGCCTGCTACCTGGTTCCCTTATCCCGCTACCCGGACCTCCCACCTGACCTGATTGGTGTGCTGCATCTACCCACAACACAGGCCTAAAGACCTGGTTGGTCCGTTGCACCCTCATAAAGGACACCCCAGGGCAGCCCTCTGCTTGTGCAGTCCCTGCGGCTAAGGGTCGCAAGACAAAGGGCAGCTTCTTCAGAGGCAGCTCCATATCGTGTCTGCAGGTATCAGCAGGGGAAGAGTGGCCGGCCGTCAACCAGCAGCTACTGCCAAGTTAGGTGTGGCTGGGGTGGGAGTAGAGCAATCACTCTACCCTGGAAGCCCTGCCACATTGCAAATGATCCTTGCACTGTAAATGTTAGCCTGCATCGCACTTTAGGGGGTTGTTCAGATTGACTTGAATCATATCTGTTCTTGCTGCATTGATTCACATCTAGAAAGTGCCCTCTGAGATAGTACTGTAATTTATTTTGCCTGTCCTGCACACTTTGAAATTGTTCGTGATAGCTTGATTCATATCTAGAAAGTGCCAACTGTGACTTAGAAATTGTTCTTGTTTGTTTCACATCTAGAAAATGCCCACTGAGATAGTACTGTCATTTTTTGCCTGCACCACACACTTAGATGTTTTTCTTGTTAGCTTGATTCACATCTAGAGAGTGCCCACTGAGAAAATATTGTGATTTATCTGTGCTGTACACTTAGAAAATTGTTTGTGTTGAATTGATTCACATCTCGGAAGTCCCCACTGTGACTTAGAAATTCCTCTTGTTAGCTTGATTCACATCTAGAAATTGCCCACTGAGATAGTACTATAATTTATTTTGCCTGTCCCACTCACTTAGAGATTGCATTGATTCACATCTAGAAAGTGCCCACTGTGACTTGGAAATTGCTCTTGTTATCTTGATTCACATCTAGAAAGTGCCCACTGAGATAGTACTGTGATTTATTTTGCCTGTACCGCACACTTAGAAACTGTTCTTGCTGCATTGATGCACATCTAGAAAGTGCACACTGTAATATTTCTGTGATTAATTTGCTTCTGCCGCTCACTTAGAATTCGTTCCTGTCACATTGATTCACATCTAGAAAGTGCCCACTGTGACTTAGAAATTGTTCTTATTAGACTGACTCACACCTAGAAAGTTACAATGATTCTCACCTAGAAGGTGCCCACTATGATAGTACTGTGATTTAATTGCCTGCGCCATACAGCCGGACTTGTTCTTGCTGGTCTGATTCACTTCTGGAAGGCGCCCACGGAGATAGTACTGTGATATGTTTACCTGTTCCGCATGCCTAGAAATTGCTCTTATTAGATTGATTCACATCTAAAGGGTGCCCACTCTGATAGTACTGTGATTTACGTGCCTGTGCCGCTCACTTAGAATTTAATGATTTGATTGTTAGGCAGAATCCTGTGCAGTTCCCTTAGGGAGCACTACAGAAGATTAAGACTACAGATGAGAGCAATAAATCCCCTTTGGTATCAGTCTGTACCACAAAGATTTAGTTGCCAACTGTGGCTGAGCAGTCAGACTTATCTCAAGAGGGAGATGAGCAGTATTCAGGGTTTACACAATAGGCCTTCAGTACTATGGAACAAGGAAACACTGACCAAAGCTTTGTAGTAAAAAGAATATATATATTTATTTTATACACTTCTATTTAAACACATCTATCACAGTTCTTAAGTAAGTTAAATTTGGTCAAAGAAAGTATACACAACTCCCTAGTTAAATTGTAGACAAGTTTGAGCAAGAGTGAAAACTGAGCAAAACGGCACAGTGAAAACCAAACACAAATGGCACTGTAGCAATTTCTCACAAGGGAGGGAAAGCACAAGTTATACAGAAAGATCTTCTTACACACCCTAGCAACACTCCCCATCAGTTTGTGGACCAGATTAAGCCAGGCAGTACATCAGTATAGGCAATACTTAAATGAAAACTGAGCAAAATGGCCCTTCACAAGGTAAAAAAATGGGGAGGAAAGGGTGGTTATAAGAAGTAGGTGCACCAACACAGTTCTAGTTGAGAAGCAATCTAGAGAAGGCAGTTCTAACAAATTTAGCCAGAGTCAGTAGGCCTGTGCCAGAGTCAGTGGTACAGGGCAAGGGCCCAGGAGCAAAATGTTCTTGTAGCTGCAGTCAAGTCTTTGATTAACAATTTTGAAAAGATGGATGCAGAAGGTGAAAGACAAGGTTAAGAGAGAGGGGCGGCCAACCCAAAAGGTAGGTAAAGGATTTAAAACACCTTTAGTGCTACCACGCAGAAAGGGCGGCCTGGCGTAACAATGTACCTTTAAAATGAAGAAGTGGCTCCTGAAGAGAGGCTCTCGTCGTGGAGGAAGGTTCGAGTTACTGCACTACCCAGGGATGAAACCAGCCGCGGTGCTGCCTGACGAATAAAAGGTACGCTCCTTTAAATCGCGGTCCAGGTGGACTGGTGCCTGGCTATCCGGCCTCCGAGTACAGGGTACTGGCGATTCAACCAAGGCAGGTCCGGGAAGGCGATTGGCAAACTGGTTGGCCCCACCAGCTCAAGGGAAGAAGGCTCTTTCAGATGAAGATCTTCTCTCGTCGTGTGGAGAAAAGTGGTGAGACGCTGCAGCAGGGCTTCACCGGTGGTTCAGTCGTTGCAGATGTCTTTGGCTTCTCTCCTCTTCGGCTTCTTAGTTCCAGTGGCGACGTCTTGCTCTTCCAGTCCTCAGAACCCTGCTTTTATGCAAAAGGAACCCCATTCATACAGCCTAGCTGTCACACAGTGGAGTGGCCATCTTGGCGGGAGACCCTCCAGCCTATCAGGATAGAGTGCGACATGGGCTGCTGAGGCAACCCTGTCCAGGGATCCTACTCCCCCTCCAACACAATGGACCCACCCCAGACTCAGTGGCGCCGAAAGGAGGGCTTCTTGGCAGAAACCCGCCAAAAGGATGAACAAAGGATGCCCGACCTGGGTTAGGAGTTTAGAGAAAGACACGAGAGAGAAAGTAGTTACATTAAAGTTCTGGCAAATAAAACCTACCAGAGTAAAGTTAATATTAAAATACACTGGTGGTATGTTAGAGGCTGTCTGAAAATGTAGTAGCCTCGAACAATGGGAAAATCCCATAGGATATATTCGCGGTCGAATATTTACGGTAGTAACCACTGCCACCAGCCAGAAACATTTGAGAGAGGGACTGTACGGTACCCTCTCGAAAATGAACATAAGGGAAAAACTATTAACCCTTTTCAGTACCTCCATAGTAAGATGGGTTGCACTGGTTTAGTTCATAAAAATTGACTAGTAAAGTCAATTGGGACTTTACATGCCCTGGGAGACAGTAGTCAGTCCCAGGGTATGGAGTCTATGTTTGGGGGTTGCTATGACACCCCTGTGTCACTGCACGGAGGGTGCTGTGTAACACATGTGAATAAAGATGGTTCCTATGGAGGTGAGAAAAACCCCATAGACATTAAACACAAAAATAGCCTAGAACACACATAGCAAAAATACCTAAGAGTGGGACAAAGAGTCTCACTCTTAGCAGGAGAAAGAAACAAACCCTTCAAATCCAGCAAAGCTCCTGGGGGACTCTATAGGTGAGGGAAATTAGCCAAAGAATGAGAATTCCCCCTAACACTCATGATTGGTTGATTGTTTATTTATATAGCGCATATACCCAATGTATTTCAAAGCGCTTCAAGGCAGGGAGGGAACAAGGGAGAATACAGTGACATTCTTACAAATCCTTGATGCATTCAGAATGTGAAAATAACTATCGTAATCAGCCTGGCGACATTTCAGATAGTGCAAGTGCTATTGACTATCATAAGGAGTTGAAAGGGGGTGGGAAGGCGAATGAGACAGACAAGCGTCTACATTACTATGCCTGACGACAATTGAGGTAGTGCCGGAATTAAACGATAGGTGGGGGGAGGGGCTAGAGTAGAGGGAGAAGGAGAAGAACAAAACAAGCGACAGTCATACTAGGCCTGACGACATTTCAGATAGTGCTGGAGGGGGAGAGGGAGGAGAAAAAAAAAGAGGGAGAAGGGGAGGGGAGGAGACAAACAAGCTGCTATCAAACAGGTCAGGAGACATAAGTGATATAGTAAGAGCTATTGACAATGCTAAGGAGGGGAGGGGGGTGGGAAGGAGAATGAGACAGACAAGCAGCTACATTACTATGCCGCACGATAATTGAGGTAGTGCCAGAATTTAACAATAGGTGGGGGAAGGGGGTTTGGAGTAGAGGGAGAAGGAGAGGAACAAAACAAATGACTATCATACTAGGCCTGACGACATTTGCTGGAGGGGGGAACAAGAAAGGGAAGGGGGAGGAAACAGAAATTTGGGGTGATCATACTAGGTCGGGACAATTCTAATAGAGTAAGTGCATAGAAAAATGTAAGGGAGGGAGGGAGAAGGGAGAGGAAGAAGAGGAGAGAATAAAGCAATGAAAAAGAGCAGAGAAGCAGAGGGGAGAGCGAGTACAGTTGAGGAGGTCAGTAAAACACATGATGTTGCAGGAGCAAGGATTCAATATGACGATGGGCACAGAATGGTTAAGGACCACACCTGCGTACGAAATCCAGGGGCGGTACAACATGAGAGTTGAGAGGGTGAGGCAGCAAAAGTCAATGTGTCCACAAAGTCAAATCCAAGCAATGGCAACAGGGTGGTGATGGTGAAAACATAGTGAATGAAGACAACTCCAACGGTGGTTATGAAGAAGGTGGGGTGGAAGAACGCATAGGGGAAAGGGAAGCAGGAAAGAAGAGATCTGGAAGAGCAGGGTGGGGGCAAGAGAAGAAGGGGGGCGCATTGACAACACAGGGGAACAGGGAGGGGGTGGGGGGCACAGCAGACATCACTGGGGACCAGGGAAGGTGGCACCGCAGAGATCAAGCGGGACCAGGGTGGGGAGGGGGCACAGAGACATTACTGGGGACCAGGGAGGGGGGTGGGAGCACAGAGACATCGCAGGGGATCAGGGAGCGGGAGTGGGGGGCACAGAAACATAACAGAGGATCAGGGAGGGGGCTTGGGCACAGAGACATCACAGGGGACCAGGGAGAGGGAGTGGGGGGCACAGAGACATAACAGGGGATCAGGGAGGGGGGGCACAGAGACATCACGGGGACCAGGGAGGGGGGTGGGGGCACAGCGGACATCATTGGGGACCAGGGAGGGGGGTACAGCAGAGATAAAGGGGGACCGGGGTGGGGAGGGGGCACAGAGACATCATGGGGGATCAGGGAGGGGGAGTGGGGGCACAGAGACTTAACAGGGGATCAGGAAGGGGGCTGGGGGGCACAGAGACATCACAGGGGACCAGGGAGGGGGTGGGGGGCCCAGAGACATCACGGGGGACCAGGGAGGGGGGTGGGGGGAACAGAAACATCAAAGGGGACCAGGGAGGGGGTGGGGGGCACAGACATCATGGGGGACCAGGGAGGATGTGTAGGGGGCACAGCATCATCGCAAGGGACCAGGGGGTGGCTGTTAGGCACAGATACATCATGGGGGGATACGGAAGGGGGGTGGGAGCGCAGAGACATCACAGAGGACCAGGGAGGGGGGTGGGGGGAACAGAGACATCACAGGGCGCCAGGGAAGGGGGGGCACAGAGACATCACCTGGGACCATGGAGGGGCATGGGGGCACAGCGTCATCACAGGGACCAGGGGTGGGTGGTGGGGGCACAGAGACTTCATGAAGGACCAGGGAGTGGGATGGGGGGCACAGAGACATAACAGGGGACCAGGGAGTGGGGTGGGGGCACAGAGACATCACGGGGGACCATGGAGGGGGGTGTTAGGCACAGATCCATCACAGGGGACCAGGGAAGGGGGTGGGGGGCACAGTGACCTCATGGGGGACCAGTGAGGGGGGTGAGGGGCACAGAGGCATCTCCTGGGACCAGGGAGCGGGGAGTGGGGCACAGCATCATCACAGGGGACCAGGGGGCTAGGGGCACAGAGACATCACAGGGTGCCAGTGAGTGAGGTGGGGGCACAGAGACATCACAGGGGACCCAGAGGGGGGAGGGGGCACAGAGACAACATGGGGGACCAGAGAGGGGGGAAGCGGGAATCGTTCCTGTGACAGACAGGGGGCAGACAGGGCCTCCGTGTGGGCCTTGGATGGTCTGGGCCGGCTCCCGCCTCCCGGTTGCTGTGATTTGGCCTATCTAGGCCTAGGCAACCAATGGGAGGGGGAGTAGGCCAGATCAGTGTAAGGCACACTGCAGTGGATGAATGCTACGGCCATCTTGGAATGGCCAAGCATATGAGGCAGAAATGCACAATGACGTAGAGGCAAAACGAAATACCCATGAAATGGGTTCAGTCAAGTGAAAATATTTCTCCTCGTGCAATCTTCGTGCTACCCACAAATAAAAAGCACAATTTTGCCAAAATATTGCCTGAATCCACGCGACAGGCACAATGCACCCTATAAATATGAGGCTTTCCCCGACAAGAGCGCAGGATCAGATGGTTCCTTGTAGGCGGGGCAAGAGCCGCAGGAGCTGGAAAGCAGGGCTCTGAGTCATTGTAGAGAGAGGAAGAAATGAATTGCAGGCCTCCGTGTGGGCCTTGGTTGGTCTGGGTCGGCTCCCGCCTCCCAGTTGCTGTGATTGGCCTATCTAGGCCAATTTGTCTTGTTGCATTGATTCAAATCTAGAAGGTGCCTGTTGTGATGGTACTGTGATTTATTTGTCGCTCCCACACTCTTAGGAATTGTTCTTGTTAGATTGATTCACATCTAGAAAGCTACATTGATTCACATCTTGAAAGTGCCCCCAGAGATGGCACTGTAATTTACTTGCCTACGCTGCACAACTAGAATTGCTCTTGCTGGTTCCATTCACAACTAGAATGGGCCGTCTGAGATAGTACTGTGTTTTACTTGCCTATATTTTTAGGCACCGCTACTGCATCTAGACTTCCATCCTACTGTTGCCCTCTTTGGCCCTCTCCCACTGCCCTGGTATACAGAATCTAGACGCAGGTTGTATATCTATGGCCACTGCATCTACTGTTACTAGTACATCAATCTCTAGATGCTGCCCTTGACCTCCCCCTGGGATGGAAATCCCGGCTCATCATATACCCCCTGACCGACCAGTCCTGATCCCTAGCCTCCCTGCACCATACTCTCCCAATCCCCCCATGGCTCACCCCTCGCGGCGCCTGGCCCGTGCTCTAGCACCCAACTTCATGACTCCTCCCTTTATCCCCCACCTGATCACAAACCACGACCCTCTGTTCATAAATACACCCGAACAACGCCCGCCCACTCTCCTACCATCATCCCTTGTCCAACTCTAAGATCAGAGGAGCACTCTCGCACGCCAAACACCTGCCTCCTCAGGCGCTCATCCTCCATTCCCCATCCAACCCTATCACATCGACTTCTGCTCTACCTGTGACAACTATTGAGAACAACCTGCTACCCCCCGCCCATACACCACGCCCATTATCGAAGTCGCATGCCAGAGGAGCCCTCTGGCGCTCCAAACAGCGCAAATCCAACTCCACTTCCACACCATCCTTGTGCCCGCTGAGGAACTCCCCTCCCTCTCATCCGACCTCCCATGCCGCCCTTACCCTCCCCCTTAGCCCACTGGGGAACTCACCACCCTCTCAACCAACCTCCGATGCCGCCCTCTCCCTCCCCCTTAATCACTACTCAACCTCCGCCAACAAACCCCTTTCATATCCCTTCCCTTCTCTGAAAGTAGCTTGTTCTGCCGTTGCTAGAATGGTAGACACATCTCCCTCCCGCTCTCTTTCCCCCACCCTCTCTCACACCCCTATGGCACCAAAACCCACAATATACAGAAAGCGTGAATGGTCCTCCCCCTCGGCCCTCCACTCCTCACCACTTTTGCTTCAGCCCAACCTACCAGCCTCTCCCTCCCCGAATCCCAAACACTCCCCTCTCCCAGTTTTCACCCCCTTTCTCTTGACTTCTCACCCTGTACACCTAAACCCCCAGTGCACTCCAGACTCATTCCAAAATCAACCTGCTTAAACCCCACACCGCAAATGATCCATTCACCACCCTCCCCACCCCCTGACCCACCACTCATCTCTCACATCCCTACCTCCACCCGCCTACTTTTCCCGCACCCCATCAACGTAACCCTCTCATCCGACACTCAGAGTCCACAGGCACCCAGCCCCTCCTGTACCTCACCTCAACCGGTCTCAACCACCCTGAACGTTCCTACCACACCCACCACCCCACCGGGCACCCATGTTTACCAAGCTCCCACTGAGAAGAGCATCATGAAATCCACCTCCCCTCAAGAAGTCACATGCATCCTTTTTAATGCCTGCTCCATAGCAAGAAACAGACACAGCATCTTTGATCTCCTATCCTCTTGACAAGCCCAACCTCATTTTTATCACCAAAACCTGGTTCTTCAATGACTTTGCCCCAGTAGCTACTCGCTTATCGCCCACAAAAGACCCTCCAGAGGTGGCGGAGTGGCAGTCCTCTTCAATACTCATTTCTCTGTCTCACTCGTCGCATCCCAGAAATGCATTGCCTCCTGTGAATCCCTTCTAGTAAAACTCTCACTACCACTGACTTTCACCCACAGCTTCCTACTCATCTACAGACCCCCTGGATATGACAGACATTTCACCAACAACCTTTGTGACTCAATAGCTACCATTCAAGTAAACCACTCTTCTCTTACACTCCTGGGAGACTTCAATATCTGGATCGATATCCCCAACAACCCCATGAATCATCCGCTGGTTGACAGTCTTGATGCGCTCAACCTCTCCCATCATACCACTGGTCCAACCCAATCAGGTGGGCACACCCTTGATGCAATTTTCTTCTCCCATGACCTGGTTTATATATCCCGTCCCAAACCACTCATCTGGACCGACCACTATCCCATCCCTTTATCCACACACCTCCCCCTCCTCCTACAGCTCTCCGGCCGCCACCCGTGATCTCAAATGCTGGAACAAAGTCAAAATCCTTCCTGACCTAGCCAAAGCCCTACTTCTTTATCCCCTAAAAAGTAGCCCCCCGATAGACCCTTAACCATCGAATACTTTGACTCCTGGCTTAAAGACTCACTAATTCCTCTCAACCCCTCGCATGCACAACCTCGCGCAAAGGACCGTCCCCCAAATGGTTCACGTCCCACCTGAGGAATCTCAAAAAACAAAATAAATCTCTTGAACACAAATGGCGAGCATCTAAAACCGATCTCAGCGGATCCATGTTCACCATGCGCCAACGTAACTATAAATCTGAAATCTGAAAGGCCAAAAAAGCCTATTACAATGTCAATTGTGGCAAAAGCAGCAAAGAACTCCACATGATCATATCAGAATTTGTGAAATGCAGGTGCACCTCTACCCAATCCACCCCCACACAATCACTCTGCGACTCCCTCTCTACATTTCTACAACACAGCACTTGACAGGACAGCAACCCTTAATACCAAACTGTCCTTCCTCTCCCCCTTCCCATCCTCCTGACCCCATTGCCCCGACTCCCAATTTCCCTACTTTCGACTCCTTCAAAATCATTGCCAGAGATGAGTTCCTTGACCTACTATCAGCCAGCAAACCCTCCGGGTCACCCCTCGACCCCTGCCCCGCCTCTGTCCTGAAAGAAATATTCTCATCTACCTGTGCAGGAGAACATGCAAGAACCATACTAAATGACTCCCTCACCTCTGGCATCTTCCCGGATGCCTTCAAAATAGCACATGTCAAGCCACTTCTAAAAAAGACATCCCTTGACTCCCTTGACCCCAAGAATTACAGGCCGATCTCCAACACCAGATTTCTTGCTAAACTCGTCGAACGGACAGCATACTCCCAGCTGAACTCCTTTGTAGAATCCAACTGTCTCCTCCACCCCGCACAATCAGGCTCCAGACCGTGACATGGAACAGAAACCACTCTGATCTCGATCTGGGATGATCTCAAGGTCACTGCAGACTCCAAAGGCTGTGCAGCACTGATTCTCCTCGATCTCTCTGCAGCCTTTGACACAGTTAACCACTCAATCCTCTTTGACCGCCTTCACTTCCTCAATGGATTACCTCCTTCCTCAACAACAGGAAACAAATATCCCTCTCTCCCCTTTTGTCTCAACTGCTGACTCGGTGAACACTGGAGTACCCCAAGGCGCATGCCTATCTGCTCTCCTATTCAACCTCTATGTGACCACTCTACCAGGAATCATCCACACGCATCTCCTGTTACAACTATGCTGACGATACCCAAATTAACCTCACCAACCTCCATCCCGACCTAGAAGATTGTCTCCATGATATTGACCGATGGGTGTCAATAAACCACCTCCTTAACCCTGATAAAACTGAAACCATGGTATGTGGCAAATCTGCCCTTCTGCCACATCGACTCCCATGCCCCCCCTATATAGTCAAAAACCTAGGCTGCACTATGGACTCAGGCCTAACCCTCTCACGTCAGATCAACAATGTGTCAAAATGCTGTCACTACCACCTCAAACTTCTCAGACACATTTTCCCTACCACTCCTACCCGAACAGACTTGCCGCACTTATGTCTATTGTGATGTTGAGACTGGACTATGCAAACTCTCTATACGTAGGAGCTCCGGCAAACCATCTCAGCAAACTCCAAAGAGCCCAAAATGCTGCTGCAAAACTGCTCATTGCCCTGGGTCAAAGAGACCACATCTCTCCAGCTCTCCGTACCCTCCACTGGCTCCTAGTCAGACGAAGGGCCACCTTCAAGACCCTATGCCTCACTCACTGAGCAGTGCACAAGACCGGCCCAATGTACCTACAAGAAAAGATAAAACCCTACCTCCCATCTCGCACCCTAAGATCAAGCACTGCCCTCCTTCTAGTGATTCCAACCTCTAATTCTGTCAGGATCGGAGGATCTCCCATCTCAACCTTGGCCCCAATTCTGTGGAACTCACTCCCCCCTACATATTCAACACACCCACTACTATAAGACCTTCTGCAAAGCTCTAAAAACGTGTCTCTTTCCGTAATGCTGACCACGACCATTTGAGGCGACTGAGTCTTTGCAACCTGATGACAAATACTTAATGAGATCCGGAGTACTGACGCCACTGAATATGCTTATTAAGTCACTATTAAGAAAACGCACGCCTGAAATCCAGAATAGCAAACTCCTTAGATCATAACTCCACCCAAACACTCACCTCCCATATCACTATGTTTACTCTCTACACCAACACACAATTAGAGTGCAGCTACACTGCTCGATCAATTTCGGCCTAGCTGCTCACATACGAACATTCCCCCATGAACACCTCAATATTCTAATAAAACGCAGCTACATCCCATGACAAACTGGCCTAGCTGCACACATAAGCGTCCTACACAGACCTAACAGAGCCAGAACCCAGTCTTAGTGTCCATCCTCCAGACTGCACACTTTCAACTGATATCAATACCACCACACCTAATGCTAGGATGCTGGTACCATCAGACAAGTGCATCAGCTGCACACATAACTGGTGCACCTAAGCACCCTATGACATCTTACTCTCTCAACTGACCTGGACTACGATCCCCAAGCTTTGAGGTCATACCAATGATATATAGAGCACTATATAAATGCCAAATAACATAACATAACTCTGTGATGAATCTGATGCAGTCATCACTGATTCCCCTGGCGGTGACCTCGCCCGATGTGGCCAAGGGACGGCAGCTGCTACCTGATCCTGACCCCGGGGTGGCTACATGAGGGAGGATCACATGGGGGGATCTGGAGAGATGGAGTGGCTTCATCGGGTGAGACATGCTATCCCCCATTTTCCCTTGAAGATCCGCCCATGTCTAATACCCTTATGGCCTATTCCTATACCTATACTTCTACATCCATGAAGAACAGAGAAACCCTTTCTCCAAGACAGGTAGGCCAACCTTCAAACATTGGTCTACCTTGTGGAAATTACAAAACCTCTTTCTTCGGCTCCATTTATCAACCATCCAAGACTGATTTGCCATTTAGAATCATCGAAAATGCTTATCCAAGTTTTTCAAAGCAATCATCACCTATGGACTACTGTTCCCAGAATTACTCAACACTGGAACAAGGAAGAGGAATCAAGCAATACAGAGTGGAAGATAACACAACTAGAATGAGCGCTCTAGTTGTTACACAAATCCACCTGTGCCCCGGAACCTTTAAGAGCAGCAGCAGAAAGCTAACGTGTGCTGTTGGCGAAAGAAATCTGCACCCCTCTGCGAGGCTCAAGGAACCAAAAACCCCAGACAGGCATGGTGGAGCCAGGCGTCTCACTGAGGAAGAAGAAGGAAGCCACTGTGAGTGCACAACATGCTGCGAGAACTCCAGGAGCCTTCGAGGGGCTACTAGTCATTCGCAGGTGATGACAAGCAGCACTTCACTTACCGAAGCCTGGAGCGGGGCCGGCAAGTAACGGGGAAACCGCGAGAGATGAGAGAGCAAAGAAAAGGCTGTTGCGAGAAGGAAGCAAGCAGAGTACCTTTGTCGGCTGACCGCAAGAGAGCACAAGAATGCCAATAAGAGCCAGCGAGTCCACCCATAAACAGAGCAACAGAAAGAGAAAAAGCAAAGAAGCATATTGTAAAAAGGGAAATTGAATTTCACACAAGTCCTTTGGAAGTATGCAATACCAATACACGAGAAAGCCGAACAGAATAATATATCAAGACGATATATTAGCTAACCAAGTAAATGTACAACAGTGGGAGGGTATAACGTCCTTTCGTTGCCAGGCATTTCTACGTCTGGCTTTTAAAAGTGTGCAAAATTATGAATAAGGTCATTAAATTGTTTTGGGGGCTGGGAAAGCGCAGATAAGGGATTGGGGGGTCGGAAATAGTTAAAAATGGGTGGGGAGCTGGGGGTGAACCCCCCCAAAATAAAAAGATTCGATGAACTTTTTTGTAATTTTGTCTTCGTTTAAAAGGCAGGCGTAAAATGCCTCACGATGAAAGTACATAGAACCAGTGGGAGCAAGTAGAAGTCCAGTATGATCGGAGGTCCTGGCAGGAGAGTTTACAGGCAGTTTCAAGTGTGTGAATACAGGAAGCCCTGGCAGTTGAGTATACAGGCAGTTACAAGTATGCGAATACAAGCACTCCTGGCAGGAGAGTACACCAGGCAATCACAAGTGTGTGAATAATAAGAATGTCCTGAGAAGAAATATCAGGACTGTGTGGATCAAAAGAGAACTAAAAACCCTGGCAGAGAAAAATACCAGGGTTCCTGAAAGAGACAGAATTACAAAACTGAACAGTCTTGTGCGTCAGTATTATTGCAAATCAACGAAAATACATGGATTGTTGTTTGTATAGAACGTTTGTGTTAACGAGGAATCCAGGGGAACAGACTCATCCTCTGGAGCAAGAACCTTTTATTATTATTTATGTATTTGTACATGGTTTAAAATAAACCTTTACATTCACAAAATTTGTTTTCATGAAATTGATCATAGAGCATCTCAATTATTACACAACATTTTACAACATATTTCATTGCATTTCCATAAGAACATAGAATTAAAAAAAGAAAAATGAATTTCTATTACATCATAAAAAATGGAAAATAGATTCTGCTATGCATTATAAAATGTGCTGTGCTGCAGAAACCTCATTACTGCAAGCTTTAATGCCACAGAGTTCCCATTCAACATATTCCTCCACAGATTCTCAATATCAACATAGACTAAATTATGAACACATTTACCAAAATGTGTGAAGCGCAAAGGTAGTAGCACAGGGCCTGTTAACAGCAAGTGATATACATTTTCTTTCATGTGTAAGTTTTTACAGAATCATCAAAATGCCACCTCCGGAGGTAGGTGGTTCCTAATACATAAAATCACATTTGTTAAAAGCACATTTAACCTAAAACGCGTACAATTATTTCTAAAAGATCGGTCTGGAAATTTCCTCAGGTACTCTTCCATAACCCCCACCTTTTTATGACCAGTACTGAGATGGACTAACAGCGAAGAATTAATCACCCTTTCACTTGTGGAGATCCAATCTCTCTGTCGGTTCATTTCCTTAACTTTGACAGGATTAGAAAGTAACAATTCCACTTTAACATCCATTTGTGTTAATAACTTAGTACAATGGTCCGCAAACTCAATCAGCATATTTTCTTTTGATTCCATTGACCAAATTCCACATAGAGCAAATGTAAATGGCAGCTTAAAAACCTATAATACAATGTCATCTGTTTCCACCAAACTCTACTCCTAGGAGACTGCAGAACCAGTTCATGGCGGACAATCGCTAAGGAAACACTTTGTGGGATATAAAACAGAACTCTTTGCCTCAGTATAGCTTCAAAACGATCAAGTTCATCCAGTAACCATATTTGTAATCTCCAAACCAGATGTACATTTTGGATCCACCTTTCCAAGATAACATTTTAAAACCGGAAGCATGGAGAATTTGCCAAATTTTGCTTCCATCTTAGCCATTTCTATGGCGAGCATCGCTACTTTTATTCTTGAAGAACTCTTGTGTTAAAGAGGAATCCAGGGGCAGGCAAACATCCTCTGGAGCAAAGACCCTTTTCCCTTGAACTTTTGTGTTGCAACAATGTATCCTTCCTTTTCTGAATAGAACTTTGGACAGTTTTGTTTTTGACATCCTGACACAGACATATCCTTAGTTTTGGTTTAGGTAGGGAAATTCCTCTTAGATTATGGTCAGAGAGGACTTTTCCCAACTCCTTTTATTTTTCAATAGAAGTCGTTAACTAAAAACATGGCAAACTTGTGTCCTGGTTTTATTCCTGAATCTTCACAACTTCCTCTTCTTTTCGCTCTCTTCCTCTGCTCCCTCACCACACTACTCCCACCTATCTGTATTTAAATCCAACCTCCTAGCTCTCCTCCTTTCTGAAGAGTCACTTGCATAGCATTCTATGCCACTACATCTCCCTGTTCTGCTCTCCCCGTACCTATCTACCCCTAACCCTCGCCCCTTCATCCTACAACTTAGCACTCCCTCCACTATCCTGTTTCTATATCGTGCTCTACTGTCCTTGTTCCTGGGTAAATGTGTCTACCTCCCCTGCACCATCTGGTATTATATCCACATAATCTCACCCATTGATAAGGACACTGGTCCTCTTCTATGTAAATCAATGTTACAAAGTTTTGTAAGCATTTTTGTGCCAAAGATGTATTGTTTTCCCTGAAATTATTATAAAATAAATAATGAGAAATACCAAATACAGCCATGATGGGGCCCATGAAACAGCAGCCAACACCCAATGTATGCTGCAACACACTCCATAACCTACTTTATTAACAGACAACTGCCACCCACTTCCCTTAGTGTATGCCAAAACTCAAGAAGACAGGTACCAAAAGCACTGACAGTCAGACTGGCAACATTCAGCCAATAATGTCTAATGAATGTATTTAGATCGACCCATGTAGCTGCCCTGCAAATGTCCTACAAAGAGACTTCCTGTGAATCTGCCTAGGAAGTCACCACGCCTATCGTCAACCTCCCCTAAATCTTCCCTGGTAACGGAAAGTCCTGCTGCCTCTTAGGGCATGCAAATGACCGTTCGAATCAACTGACTAATGGAAACCACAGAGGGCTTCTTGCCTGCCCCAAGGCCCCATATGTGGCAAACACGTTGTCCACTTTCCGAAAACATGCCCTTTTCTTACTATACATGAACTGCTCTATGGACATCCAGTCTATGCCAACCCTCCTCCTCAGGGGAGCTCAGATGAAAGGCCATAAGCACAATATCCTGAGATGTGTGGAATGAAGAGGCCACCTTTGGAAGAAAACCAGGATCCCAGTGAAGCACTAAACTTTCTGGCAAAACTCTAAGGAATGGCTATTTACATAAAGGAGTGCCACTCTCCCCCAACGTATGGGAAAACATGAGAGCCAACCAAAACAACTGTCTTCAAAGTCAATGTTTACATCAAAATACTCCACTGGCTCGAAACAAAGCCGCCTTGAGAAATTACAATACCAGCGGTAGGTCCCACGGTGGAATAGTCCACTGACCTATAGTAAACCTCTGCAGCAGGCATCACACCAGATTCTCCCCTACAGAGGTACCTCCCATGGCTTCCTTAATGCCCTTCACAGCCACCCACTATGTCCTCAAAGTAGGCAAGGCGAGGCCCTGCTTGAATCCATTTGACACAAATTGCATTACAGCCAGAATGCCACAGGACATTGCCTGAAATCCATTTTCACACAAAATGGTTCCAAAGCCCATTATAGCACTTTAGGGTAGCAGGCCTCCTGCACCGCACAAGGAAGTCAGCCACTTGAGGAGTAATGCCTAAATGTTGCCACCCTCTCCTCTCAACTTCCAAACTGACGATAGCAACAGAAACACTCCCAGCTCCCCCATCAATCACTTTAACAGTGATGGGTACCTCTGCAAGATCTACACCGGAGCCACTGCCAAAGTCCACAGAAGGGGAAATTAAGAACTCCTGGGCCAATAGGGCACCACCAAAATCAGATATGACTTGCTGTCCTGGATCTTGCACAGTACTACCAGAATCAATGCAATGGGAGGAAATACATATAGCAAACCCCACCACCCCATGTCCCCTTTGCCACTTCATGGACATTGCACCCACCCCTCAAGATCTGTTGCTCAGAACAAAAGAAGCCTGAAATTCTCCTCAAATCCATCATTAACCAAAATTTGTCCTGAACCCTTTGGGACCAGAAAGATAATCAAATATGGCCCCCAACACACACAGGTCCTGGGTAAACGCCTGATGGCCCTCTTGTGTAACAAATTGTGGAGCCTCTCTTGCAGTGGCAATCTCTTGAGCCTTCATTTGGACCAATAAGTGATGACAACCCCAAATGCGAAAGAGGAACCAGGAATTCTAGCTTGCATTTCAGCTGCTCCACTAGATTGGCCCAGGGATCAGATGGCCAGCGTGCACACTTATCGAAGAAATAATGCAATTAACCTCCCATTGGTTTTTGCTGAACCATCAGGACTTCTGCATTCCCTGCAGAGGATGGAACTTGGAGGAATTTTGATCATCCCTATCCATCACATTCCATCTTTGCCTTGAGATGAAGACAGGGGCTTTTAAGGTATGTTAAAAGCAGTCCTCTTATAATGAGAGGATGCCTTGGTCTTACACCAAAGCTTATCCGTGTGCTTGTCTCTATTATTTCAAGCCTGTCATCTTCTATGTTATGTTAGTTAAACAAGTGTTTTCAGATCTGAGCTGCCCAAGATTTAGAGATGGCAGTATGTTGTACAGCTGCGTGCACTAGAGGTAATTGTTACGGCTAATTGTGTACTTTCGGTTAAGTCTGAAAACAATCTATTAGAGGAATGATAAGAACATAAGCTGTCTGCCAACTGGGCGCAAGTGAGAGAAGTATGGAATGAGGAATTTTGGTTTCAATGCTAATATCTGGTTTCCCTCACATATTGCCTGCTACGAGAAGCACCTAGACTGGTCTGTAATATTAATGCAACTTAACTAAATTTCTACATCCGGTCTTGTCAAATGGTAAGGTTTACATATGAAATTTATGCAAGTGGTACAGGCACATCTTATAAAATGTTGAGTAAAAAGAAGTCAACCCCCTTCTCATGGTTGTAGCTCTGATGTTAGCAGGGGGCAAAATGGAAATAAATCAAGTTACCTGCTGTAGTCGCTGTACCTCCAAGCCCTTCTACTGGAACGTGTATGGAAGGATAGGTCTGTAGGACCCCCTCACCGGCATACCCCACCTCCGTGAGGTTCATGCCTCGTCAGAGTCCCACCATGCACCTGTGACTGGGTGGCAGGGTGGCTGCTGATTGACACACAGGGCCAATTGGCTTGTACTGTAACATACCATAGACACCATTTTTGAAAGCTCCAAGACTCCATTTTAGTTAGAAACGACCAAAACCATGATGAAACAGCCTGCCTTCGAAAGCTGCAGCTTAGCCCCCGCTCACTGCGCGTGGGGAGCCATGCACTCCCCCTGCGCCTCCACCCCATGGCAGATCCGCTGAAGGCCCGTTCTCACAAGCAACCAGACACAAACGAGTATCAGAACAAACACAGTGGGCCTCATTACAAGTACTCCGGTCCGGAATTAACACTGCCGGTAAAACCATACCGGCACCGTTTGCATGTCCGCGCAATCATGACCCGCGGCCCCGGTAATAGCACCACCCTAAACCGCCACCGCGGAAATAGGGTTCCCCTTAATTCCGCCTGCACGGAAACCCCTCCGTTACCAGCAACACGAAACACCGTGAGCATCACAACTAGCAAGGACACGGAAATACCGGGAAAAAAATGGCGGAAATACCGTGATCACGGTGGCGGAACCGCCGCCACCGCGAACATGGCGTTATACACTGCCGGCTGAACTGAATCAGGGCACAGGTGCACCAAATCATCCCAGCTGGACCTAGCAGGCCACTGGGAGCCTACAAAAGGGCCACACCCAGCCCAACACAACACAGAACCATGCAGGCAGCAGGGCTAGTAGCACTGGGACTGGGCCTACTCAACCAACAGGCAGTACTGCACATGGTGGCAGCAATGGCGCAGAGGAGGAGGCGTAGGCGGAGGAGGCGCAGGCGGCAACCAGCCAACCCTGCAGCTATGGCAAACCCCATTGCCCAGCCAGCCCGACCCCGCCGCCAGCCACCAATACCACGCATCAGGGCCTCACCCTGGAACCTCACCCCAGGACAGATCCACACCCTATACCGGCTGGACCGTGCAACAATCATGCACATCACCGCCATGATTGAGGACAACATCAGCAGCCTAATTGACACCCCCACCGCCACCCCCCCCCTCTTGAAGGTTGTCTCAGTTCTGCATTTCCTTGGCACTGGCACCTATCAACACACGGTTGGTGAGCTGCACGGCATATCACAACCGTGTTTCTCAAAAGTCCTGGTACAGGTACTGGATGCCCTGTTGCGCCATGTGTCGGAACACATAGCCCTACCCCGCACCCTCCCAGAGGTCATTGCCACCAAGTTGGCCTTCCATGCCATGGCAGGCATGCCAAATTGCATAGGCGTAGTTGACTGCACCCACGTCGAGCTGACAGTACCACATGCAATTGAGGCGGTGTTCCGCAATAGGAAACAGTATCACTCTTTGAATGTCCAGATGGTTTGTGATGCCATGCAACTGATTACACACTGCTGCGCACGTTTCCCAGGCTCATCACATGACTCAATGGTACTGCGGAATTCCACGTTGCCACGGTACATGGAACGCTATGCCGGACAAAGCACATGGCTATTGGGTGAGTACAGCTGACGATGCTACAACCCTGTCGGAGTGGTGTGTGTGTGTCCAGGCAATGAGCATTGTGAGTGTGCCGCTGTGACCGGACATGCATCACCCCCCTTCCATCTACCAAATACACAGCGGATGCCAAACATCATGAAGGAAGACATGACAGGGCACCACAATGTGCCCGTGCACACGCTGCCACAGCCAATCCCGTCACTGTCCCATGAACCCTGTGCCACTGCAGACACCCACCCTCAATTGAAACACTGCCCCAAAAAGCACGAGAGGCGTGCAAATGATACGACGAGTATTTACTACTTCCGTACAGTGGAGTCACTCTGCCATGTGTGGACAGCACTGCACCATGACATGCACACAATCAAATGTCACCCGCAGGGCACAGCAAACATGCAAGTTAATGTGTAGGCCCATATGCAGTCAGCGACATTCCTCGTGATGGCCAAAACATACCTCCAGACACTGCATGGTTCATATGCATGAATGAATGATGATACAAGAATGCACAGCAGCAGATGAGGACATGATGCCACAAACACTGACATGTTCCCCCATCTACATCCCATGTAGGTGATGCGGGATATGCACTCACGCCATGGTTGATGACACCTGTACGGAGACCAAGGAACAGGCATGAAGAGGCATACAATAGGGCACATATCCGCACACGTGGAATGATTGAGAGGATATTTGGACTGCTGAAGGCCCGTTTCCGCTGTCTGAGCAGATCTGGCGGATCACTGCTGTACAGCCCAGTGAAGACGGGCAAAATCACGCTGGTATGTGCCATGCTGCACAATATATGCCTGCGCAGGAACATCCCAATGCCACCAGACGCAGATGAGGAAGATGGGGATGGGGATGGGGATGGAGATGGGGATGGGGATGGGGATGGGGATGGAGATGGGGATGGAGATGGAGATGGGGATGGGATGGCACCGCCTCCCCCTGGGGGTGCACATGATGGCCAGAGAGCACGGGATGCCCTGATTCGCATTTACTTTTGAGTCACAGCACATTCACAGTAATGCACAAACATGGTGACGACAATGAATTAATAGTTGCACTGCAAAATAAATGATCAATGTCCACACATGTATGTCTTGATTTGAAATGGTGATGTATTGATGTAATCACAACAGGGAAGAAGGTGCATTGGTTAGGGAAGCTGTACACCCGGGGCCACCCACCACCCAAACGTGCCCACCCCCACCCAGAGCACATTGTCCAAACCCCCAAAACTACCTACCCCACCACCCAAACGTGTCCACCCCTCTCACACCCTTGTAGTCCACATGTGTCCTGCACTGCCCCACACACATGCCATCACTTCCGTGTGCGCTTCTGTGCAACCTTGCCCAAGGGACCCGTTAGCCTACTCGAGCGCCTCCTTGGACTGGCAGTAGTGGAGCTGGATGGGGTGGTAGTGTTTGATTGGCCAGAATCAGGGATTGAGGGCATCCGTGCCAGATTTGCCTGTTGGCCAACCAACATGGCCTCCACAAGCCTGGAGGTGTGGTCATTGCCCTCCCGCACATGGCGTGCAAGGGTCACTATGGTGCTCGCAAAGCGTCCTATGGACCTCGACAGGCGACGCACTGAGGCGCTGTAGCTCTCCCTCTGCAGCCTGGATTCCTCTAGCTGCCTCTCCACCAGCTGGGTGAGGGTAGCCTGCTGGTCCTCCATCCGCTGCATGCGGGCATTCAGTTCGGCCATGGATGGGGTGGGCGACCTCATGGGACTCCCCAGTGAAGTGGGGCTGAACCCCAGCTCATGGAAGGAGCCCAGGTCTTCCAATGTGGGCATCTCCCCCTGTGGCCCCGTTTCCGAGTGCTCTTGCGGGGCACTGTTATCACTGCAGGCCGCCCCCTCTGCAGTGCTGCTGCCTTCGGTGTTGTGTTGGGTGGCCATGATAGGTTCCTGTGGCACCTGTCTGGACTCAGCCAGTGTGGAGATGGTGGGGATGTTGGTGGTGGTGTGCTGCACATCTGTAGTGGCTGGTAATGTGGCCAGAGGTGCAGAACTGCCGGCAGCATCCTCCTGTGTGGTGGCGGTGGCTAGTGTACTTGCCGATGCTGATTGGCTGGCCTGTTGTGCAGTATCACTGTCACTTGAAACGGCTGTGGGGACACAAAGGGCATGCAATTAGTGTTGTTGTGGTGGCAGATGGGTGCATCACATGCGTCATTAAGATTGTACATTGAATAGTGTTAGTCAAATGCATCTGATTGCTGGTGTCTGCATTCAGTGATATTGGTTGCCATACGGATCATAATGGGTCCTTTGGCCCACACATGCACTGCCTGGGGGGGGGGGATTGTTAATGGGTCCTTTGGCCCACACATGCACTGCCTGGGGGGGGGATTGTTAATGGGTCCTTTGGCCCACACATGCACTGCCTGGGGGGGGGGGGATTGTTAATGGGTCCATTGGCCCACACATGCACTGCCTGGGGGGGGGGGGATTGTTAATGGGTCCTTTGGCCCAGTACTCACAACTGCATATTTACATGTGGCATTCATGTTTGGGCACTTACCGGCATCTGCAGGTGGGCTCACTCCTGCCTCAGCCTGCCCAATCCCATGGATTCCCTCTAGGTGGAGGACGCTGCTGCAACGCTCCTCCCATGCTTGCAGCCTCAGTGGGGAAGGGGGTCCTCCGCCTGTCCCACTGCTGCGTTGGCGGTGCGTGGAAATGAGGTTGCGTACCCTCAGCCTCAGGTCGTCCCAACGCTTGTGGCAGTCCTTCACGCTCCTCACTGCCACGCCCACAGCGGTGCACTTGCGTGCAGCTTCGGCCCACACCTCCTTCCTCCGCTGCTGTGTGGCACGCCGTTGGTCGGCGCTGAACAGCATCTCAGCATTGTCCACAATGTGCTCCACCAAGACGGTTAGCTCCGCCTCGCTGAAGCGCTGTTTGCGCTGCCTCTGAGCAGGAATCCTGGCAGACATGCTTGTGGTCCCTTTTGGCTTCTCAGAGTCAGGATTGTGCTTGTGCTGGCTCTGGATGGCAATGGATTGTGCTTTTATATGATGGCCGCCTCTCTGTTTCCTGTTTTGGCGATCATGGTATTTCCGGTTCCGTGTCCGTGGCGGCGGAGGCGGAAACGGGTTTTGCGCCACTTGTGGCTTCGTTATTTCCATTTCCGTGGGGTATTCCGTGACGGCGGTAACAACGTTTCCGAGTCCGTGTGGTGCGCGCGACCGACAGCGTGTAATCGGGCGGTTTTTCCGCACCCTTGCGGACACGGAAACGTTTTTACCGCCATCACGGATTTTGCACGGTCCCGGACTGGCAGGTTGTAATGAGGCCCAGTATCATTTACCTTCCGCAGTACATCACTGTCCCCAACGTGACCTGACTTGTGGTTTCAGTCTGGAAAATAACAAGAACCATCCCAATTGAACAGGCCTCGACCTGGCATCTCACCCCTAACATTTAAAATATATGGTGTCAATAACCTTCCTGTATGAACCCCTGCCCACATATCCCAGATGAAGTGTTAACCACATACCAAAAGCCCAAGGTTTTGCAGGGTGGTTTGTAAAGTATAACACAGGTGTTGGAGAGGGGCACAGCTCATAATGTTAATAAAGCAAGGATGACCCCTGCCCACTTCAAGATACCATGTGCCTTGAAGACTTAACGAAAGGGCCTGATGGAGCCCACCCAATGCTAACTAATGACTGCTGCTAATGTACAAAGGAAGGCGGAAAAGCATTACTAAGAATATTTGTGTGTAATACAATGAAACACGTTTAAGTTGTTATAACCGAAAATGCAAATGCACAATTATATATGAACGTATTGCTCCTATGCTCCTGAGTACACCACCCAACCTAATGCTACCTCACGTTGTTATTCATATGTCGCCTTACGAATTACCAGTATGTGTTCAACTAATGTTATGTAATGCTTGTGCCACTGCCAGACCCTCATAACTATGTATGAAGAAGTAAACAAATTTATGAACAATAGAAATTTGTAATCATCCTAATGCTACTAATTTTACTAACTGTTTCCTTGTATGATATATTGTGCAGCCCAGACACGGAGAATCGCACAGAGCCACAAGGCCATCTGCCCCTCCTCCCGCCACCAGCAAGCCCGCTAGGGCTTGCTGGTGCTTGAGCAGCACAGCCTCACCTCCCCTCATTCTGCTGGACCCGCTTCAAGTATTCACCTCCCCCATGTCCGAGGCCGCCATAGTCGGCCAAATGAATTATTTACAACCTGGTCCCAAACCCCACCGCCTTGAGGGGCCAGAGGTGTGCCCTCGCTGATCCAGTAGTACTCCAGTTCACCCCAAGTTAATGGGCCTTGGAGATAGGTATTCAACCCTATACTAACATATCATAAAATAATTCCTCACCAATAGGTATTCAACCCTGTACTAACATATCATAAAGTAATTCCTCACCACATCTAACAGAACAGACTGACAAGGCAGCTCACCTCGTGCCCTCTGACAAGAGCCCCAGACTTGTGACACCTGGTCAATAGGTCAAAATTAATTGTGTAATGATGTATTGGTGAAGTTTCACATTGCATATTGTTTCTACTGTCTCCTAAATATTCCTAGAATAACATATTGAAGGGGGATGCATTTATGTGATGACTGATAAGGGCTTGAGAGTAAATTGATTACACAAAACACCTGGATGAGGTGACTGAGGAACGGGCTGAGGTGAGGGTGCTCTTCCTGAGGTAACCGATTAACAATACTTGGTGTACTTTAACAGACTGTCAGATGGGCCAGAAGGGGTAGAGACAAATACAGTGCAACAGTGACTGAAACAGAATGTTTTTTTATTTATTTGCATTTTTAAAGCGCTCACACAGCCCGGGGGCATCAAGGCGCAGTTACAGGAGGAGCATGTCTTAGTTGCGTATTTATAACGAGTTTAATACCCAGAGGTTTCTAAGCGAGGAGTCGAGGATCGAACCTATGTTGCTTCGTGTTGTCCTGCTTCCAATCGAGCACATTGCTGCTGAGCTATCCTGAGTCCCGGGACAATGATTGCAACGCAGCTTCACGAAGAGCCATTTGGGAAACCGGGCGGTGGGAGGGGGTGGGCCGGGCGGTGGGGAGTCATTCTACAAAATTGACAAATAAGATAACATCCACAGGTTTGCAACAATTTTATCAAATGCATTATCACTTCGAGGACAGCAAGTATGGTCCAGATGTCTAACAAGTGTGGTCTAGAACATAGAAGTGTGTTCAAATGCACTCTTTTGCCTCTGGGTTTGCCGGAATGCTGGAACCACTACACCTACCATAACAAGTGTTTTCCAACTTTAAAGCATTATACTTTCTCAACCCATGTGTGCCCTTCCCCATCTATCCCACTACTAGCCTGTGCCAGCAGTTGCTGCAGCGCCAAACATGTGACATGGAGCAGCAGCAGTGTGATGGGCTGGTGGTGGGCCGATCTAGGTAGGTCTAGCACCCGCGCTGAGGGCGGCACCGTGCCCGCGCTGAGGGCGGTGCCGTGCCCGGCTGTGGGCAGTGCCGTGCCCGCGCTGAAGGCAGCGCCACACCCGGCATTATGGGGCCAATATTTTTTGGGCACTGGCACTTATTTTTTTACAAATTAAGCACTGGGCACAGTGGAATGGACCAGAGCATTACGGAGGACTGCAGTGGCAAGTGTGGGCCCCCCGCGGAGGACGAGGTGGGTACAGAGGACGCAGAGGGGGTGGTCAAGGGTATGGGGAAATGGCTGGTATGGAGGGCAAGGTCCTAGAGGGAGACAAGGGAACTGTTGGAATTGTGGTAGGTGGGGACATTTCTCACGGGAATGCAGAAGCAGACCAAATAATATATACCAAGAGGATCAATCCTATGGTCATTCACACACGGGAAGCCCCTACGGATTACCCATGGGAAGGTCACAAGGGCAACCAGAGCAAGGGTATGTAGAGCAATGGATGGAACCACCTCATAATGTACAGCAGCACCCACAAAGCCACGAGCATATGCAATACACACAGGGCAACCCTTTTGCCACAACAGCTAACGGCACGCCTACACCGTACGGTGGAGTGGCTGTGGTATCGGGTAATGTCTTTAGTCAAGGGGGGAGACGAGACATCCAGCATAGGACAGCCAACAGGGATCACTTGCATGTCCTGTACTATCTACGACCTGCAATGCAGCAGAGTAACCATTGATAGGGGCGCAGATAGGGAATAAACAGTTCATATTTATGGTGGATTTGGGAGCTGAAAAATCATGTTTACGTGAAGTCTGGTTCCCGCTATCTAATCGTAAATTGGAGACGCAGGGGTTCTCTGGGGCTGTTGTCGAAGTTTCTTATACAGAAGATTTAGATGTCACCGTGGGGGGTAAAACAGTGAGGGCACCCCTACTGTACTATGAACAGTCCCCGATTAACTTGCTGGGAACGGACCTCCTCAGTAAGCTTAATATGACTATCTCCTTTACGGAGAGAGGGATAGTTTGTTCAACTCCAGGGATCTGTCCCATGCGCGTAATGCTGGTGGTGCATGCACGAGCAACAGCACCAGAAGTGCGCGGCATACCGGTAGATCCTGATGTGTTCATTCAAGGTCTAAAAACATTGGCACGGTTTGTCCCAGAGTTGAAAAATCTAGACTGGCGAGTACCCGCGGAGTTCATCTTCCGACCAATAGCCCGCCGAGAGATTGTGCCCGGCACAATGATGTCATTAGATCTGCATGCAGTTCAGCTCTCAGCTAAAAGGTTAGCCATCATTGCAATGGACATACATGGCTGTGAGTGGCGCACGGCATTGTGCATCAATGCCGACATAGCATTGCGAGATCTATCAGATGAAGACCTTTTCTCAGACTCAGAAAGTGACAGTGAGATAATCATGGAGATAGCCATACCTTGTGATATCATGATACAAGAAAGACAAGTGCCAGTACAACTAATGGCAGTAGTAGGAGCACCTCCTTCCTTTTTTGATGACGACATAAAATCAGTGCCCAGTAATATGTGGACCACGGGCCCCCATGACGTGGGGTTATGGCATGGGGTCACACCAGTTAAAATAAAACTCAAACCTGGAGCCATTTCACCAAGGGTAAAACAGTACCCCCTGTCCCGAGAAGCAGAAGGGATAAAAGAAACAATCAGTGCATTACTGGCCCAAGGAATAATAGTGCCCTCAAATTCGCCATGTAACACTTGTATTTAACCAACTAAAAAAAAAATGGTGAGGTGTGGAGGAGGATCCAACACCTACACCCCCTCAATGAAATCATCCAAAAAGAATTCCCTTTGGTCCCTAACCCAGCATCCATCCTGTGCAGCATCCCAAAGAATGCGTCACATTTCACAGTAGTGGATTTGAAAAATGCTTTCTTCTCCATTCCACTTGCAGAAGAGTGCAGCTATCTAACATCATTTACATTGGGGAGAAAGAGATACGAGCATTGCAGGTTACCCCAGGGGTACTGTGAAAGCCCCAGCATATTTAACCGCATCCTACATGAAGATCTAGGGAACATGACAGCAGAGAGCACGATTATTCAATACGTACATGATCTACTCATCTGCACAAAAAATGAGGAAGAATGCAGAAAAGACTCCATTGCTCTCTTGACATTGCTGGCCCATAAAGGCTACAAGGTAGACAGAGGAAAACTACAATACTGCCAACGAGAAGTGTTGTATTTGGGACAACTAATCTCACAGGATGGTAAGAAAATAATACCAGACAGAGTAGCTGCCATCACAGCAGTAGGAAGGTCAAACACAGTGAAGGAAAAGCAAACATTTCTCGGCATGTGTAATTACTGCCGAGCATGGATACTAGATTATGCAGCATACACGAGACCATTATTGCAGGCACACAAGGAGGCCCAATGAGAAAACACAGAAATACAATGGTCCGCGGAAATAAGTGACGCATTCACGTCACTCAAGGAACTGATCTGGAGCGCGTCCGTGCTCGCGAACCCAGACTACGAACGCGTGTTTTACCTGTTCTCCCTCCCACTGTAAGGGGATCCTCATGACTGCTGTACTGACACTAAAAATGTCCTTACGACACAAGCCTCTTGCCTACTACAGTGGCACACTGGACGCAGTAATGCAAGGACACTTCGCTTGCGAGCAATCTCTCGCAGCCGCAGCGTTCACCATTGAAAAAAGTGCAACAATAGGGATGGGATGCTCCGTAATGCTATTTGTGGAGCACTCCCTGTTCGCTATCTTAGAAAGATCAAAAAGCACACTCACAACACAAAGAGCAACTGCCTATGAAATCATACTATCCAGTGCAAACATACATATCGTTAGATGTAAAACAGTTAATCCCGCAAGATTCATCACAGAACCATGCACATTAGAAGATATGCAGGCACACAACTGTACAAAGTACAAGGGGGAGGAAGGAGAAAGCACTGTGGTGAGCAAAAATGCATTAAGCGAAGGAGAGGTTTTCTTCATAGACGGGTCAGCATCAATAAACCCAGACACAGGGGAAAAGCACGCGGGGATAGCGGTTGTGAGGATGGAAGAAGGTGAGTACGAAGTGATAGTAAAGCAGCGCCTGCCAGCCCATTACTCAGCCCAAGCACCGGAACTCATAGCACTCATTGAAGCGTTACATGCAGCAAAAGGGTGCACAGTCACCATCTAGACAGACTCAGCTTATATGACCACTACAGTACATGGCGGATCAGCAAGGTGGGAACGGAGAGGGTTCCACAGAGCAGATGGGTCCCCGGTACAACATGCAGAGCTCCTAAAGGAACTCATTGAAGCTTTAAAAGAGCCCACCATGGTAGCCATCGTGAAGTGCCAGGCCCATACTACTAACACAGATGTTATCTCTTTGGGAAACGCAGCAGCAGACGCTGCCGCCAAGGAAGCCTCTTATCCAGTGAAGGAACGGACAGGTGAGTACTTAATGCACCAACGAGTAGAGGAAGAGCTCCCAGGTGGTTACAACACTATGCCTGTGTCACAAATACTAGAGTTACAGGAAGGGGCAAGTGAAGAAGAGAAGGGGCTGTGGGAAAAGAGAGGATGTAGCCAGTCAGCAACAGATCTTTTATGGTGTCAAAATAACACAGGGAAAGTGGTAATGCCGCTCAAACTGCTAGAAATAGCATTCCAGCAATTGCACTTCCCAGCACACAATGCAAAACAACATATTGCCCCAGAGATTCAAGAGGACTGGTTTGTGCCAGGGCTACAGGAACATTTATCAAAGTTGGCAATGGAATGTACAACATGCCAAATATACAATTCAGGAATGACCCTAAGGACACTGCGAGGTACAATACCAAAACCTGTAGGGCCCTTCAGAGAACTGCATATCGATTATGCAGATATTGGAGAAAGGTGCAACGGTGCACGGTACATGATAGTGGTAGTTTGTCCATTTTCCAGATGTGTCGAAGCAGGACCCTGTGCACGTCTAGATGCCAAGTGCGCTGCAAAGTTCTTAATAAGGGAAGTATTCCCATGCAGGGGAATTTGCGACGTGATTCGCTCAGATAATGGCACACATTTTGTCAATGATCTCTTCAAAGAAGTTACAGCTCTGTTAGGAATTAAACACAAACTATACTCGATGTATCATCCGCAAAGCAATGGCATGGTTGAGAAAATCAACAGCCTCCCGAAGGGCAGGTTGTCAAAACTGTGTTTCTCCCTTAAAAGAAACTGGGTGCATTGTCTGCCTCTGGCCTTGTTCGAGCTAGGAAATCAACCCAGCAAGGACCACCATCTGTCACCGCACAAAATAGTGACTGGAAGGTGCATGACCACAGCACACTCTCCACTCTGCAGACATTCAGATGCCCATAAAAGCGCCACTATATTGGGTGAAGAATTTAATGACTATCTGACAAAACTCAGCAGAGCAGCTCGCATGATATCAAGACAGCTTGCACCACCATTCATACGAGAAGGAGGAAATGAGGCAGTTCAATTTGTAGAAGAAAATCCACAAGGCCAGTTGATGCCAGGAGAGATGATATATGTGAGGAGCTTCGTACGTAGGTGGAATGCCCCAAGATTTCATGGCCCATACGAGGTGGTGTATTGCACACCGACAGCTGTAAAAGTAAAGGACCTGAGATATTGGATACATTTGACAGACGTACGTAAAGCCTATGGCAGTGTAAGAGAGGAACAAGAGCAAGAAGCACAAAGCACAGCAGACGTGTCACACTAGAGTAAAAAAACCAAAAATGGCAAGAAATATCTATGTTATACATGGGTACAGGATAATGAATGATAACAAGAAAATGTATTAATGCAAAATAATGTAAATAAGATTGAATTTTAAATGTGAAAATTCTCTCTCTCTCTCTCTCTCTCTCTCTTCCTCTCTCCTTCTATCTCTTCTTCATTCTATAGTAAAATGATGAATAAAACTGTTTGAGTATGCTTAATGAACTTTTATGTTTTAACATATAGGCAACGAACGGGCAGCCCGCAACAAATAGCATTAGGGCAGATAGAGATTTAAATAATGCATTTGACTTACGTAGATATTCATATGAATGTGGCCTGTTTGTGTGCGCTGTTTTATTTTTTGCCATGATTTTTGGTCTTGTCACTTACTGGTTTTTGGCATTCATCTCTGTCGAGATGAATGAGGGGGGAAGGAATGGAAGTAACATGGGGAATGCAACCAGAATGGTTAAGGAGGGGGCCTATTTAATATGGGATGGATTTCATCTCATATGGGGCTATGATACAGTCCCTACCCATGTACAGCCTCCAAATGATACCAACAACAGCCCGATCCCAAGCCCAGCTCCACCCTCAAATGTGTCAGAATATAATGTTTATGGTTTAAATTATCGTAACCCTTCTGTCATATCATGGTTGTACGACACTACTGCCACAATGCCCACACCAGAAGTTACACCAACCGCAAAAACTAGACCACCTGCGCGTAGGAAGGAAGAGAATGCAGATATGGCAGAATGGTTTTTGGCTCTATATGATGAATGGGAAAAGAGGGGCGCGGGGAAAGTGGAGACGATGTCACAGGCGGCAAGAGACGCGAAAAACTAACTTAAAAGCAGTGGGAGAATGCGGGAGGCCGGGAGGAAAAAATATGACGAATATTCTGGCCTAGGCCTAGACACAATAGAAGACCATAGACATACACATCAGTCAAATAAATGGTACGCAGACATGAGCTCTACTGCAAAACAGACAACCAACGAGAGTTGTTATGTCTGTTCCCTGATTCCCCATGCCTCAGGTACACCTAAAGTCCTGCTGCCTAAAGAACTGCCTCTTGCAGATGCCCAGTGTCTCCTTCATCTCACTCTGTGCAGAATTTGGAAACACCTTTCAGGCACACAAAGTATCTTTTGAAAAGTTGCAAAACAAGAAAACCTGCTACTCAAGAACGAAAGGAGTGATATGTTTAAAAGAACCTTTTTTCGTGATTAAAGGGACATTGTTTTTGGATAATAAATGGAAAGATGAAGTAATATCGTGCAAGGCTGAAGCACTACGAGGATTGACGAGAGAAAAGCTACAGTGGATCGAGAAAACCTGTACACCATTTTGGAAGGTGCACATCATGAAACTGACCTGGGTAACCGCCGTAGAAAAACCGTTCAAATTGCAGAAAGAAATATCATACGATCTGTGTTTCCATGGCGAAGGGAAAAACATCATGGGTGTAAACAAAAGCTGCAACCAGACACTCATTATCCCAGACATGAAGAAAGGAACAGCAGCACATATGGACACCTACTGGGTCTGCGGTAAACAGGCGTACTTGCATCTCCCACAATCTTGGAGGGGCACATGTTCTTTGGCAACATTGCACTCAGCTTTGATGGTAACCCTGGAGAGCCACATTAATGGAGGAAAAGAAGTGCCAGTTGCCCATCGTGAACAAAATACACAGCCAACAGAAGAACCACGATTGTATTCCCTGTCCCCAGGCAATGTGCAAGATGTGTTATCAAGGCGGCGGAGATCATCCTTCTACATATCCAAAGCCTCCTCAGACCTGTTGGCACAGATTCCAGACAAGTACCGGCTGTTCAATTCCGTAGAAAAATTCTTCACCTCCCTTGTCCCGAGCATACAGGCGCGAGCAAATGCAAAATGGCTCCAGATCACGCGCTGGGTGCTGATCCAACTGGCCAACGACACTGAAGAAGGGTTTAACGTGATCAAGGTGGAGCTAAGGGCCCTACGGTTAATGACCATGCAGAACAGGTATGTCCTAGACCTGTTAACGGCGATGGATGGAGGTGTTTGCCGAAAAATCGGGAGGGCATGTTGCACATTTGTACCTTCTGAAGACGCAGACAATGGAACATTATCACATGTTATCGGAGCGGTGCACAACCTGGGGGAACGAATGAGAAACAAAGGTGGAGCAGACGCCAGCACCTGTTCGACAACCTTTTTTCCTGGGCACCATCATGGCTAGGACTGACGGTCAAAATGCTGATGCCCATCGTGGTATTTTTACTCCTGATTTTTTGCGTTTGCCAGCTGGGTCTTCGATGCTGTGAAACTGCAGTGCCAAATGGCGCAATGATGATGGTGACAATGGGCAACACTAGGGGAGTGGCACAGATCATGCAAGAAGCACAAGTACAAACAGGTGAGGACCCAGAGCCCAGGTATAGAATGGTGCCATTATACTAAAATGGGGACATAGTAGATATGTTATATCATACCAAAATAAATGAGCCCCAAGAATGGGAGTGGTATACAGAGGTATGGGTGTACTTGGAAGGAGATGGGGGATGTATATATTTGAGCTGCACACCAGACGAGTATGCTAGGAGGGGGGAGAGCCTTTGGGGGGTATGTAGAGCCTGGATGCCAATAAAAGGCACACCAGCATGGGATGAGGCTGTTGCGAATGAGAGAGAACGCCAGAGGTTGGGCGAGTAACAGTATGGGGGGAAATGTATGGGAGGATAGGTATATAGGAACCCCTCCCTGGCATACCCCACCTCTGTGAGGTTCGTGCCTCATCAGCGGCCCACCATGCACCTGTGACTGGGTGGCAGGGTGGCTGCTGATCGACACACAGGGCCAATCGACTTGTACTGTAGCATACCATAGACACCATTTTTGAAAGCTCCAAGACTCCATTTTAGATAGAAACGACCAAAGCCCTGATGAAACAGCCTGCCTGCAAAAGCTGCAGCTTAGCCCCGCTCACTGCGCGCAGGGAGCCATGCACTCCTCCCTGCGCCTCCACCCCATGGCAGATTCGCTGAAGGCCCGTTCTCATGAGCAACCAGACACGAACGAGTATCAGAACAAACACTATATCATTTACCTTCCGCAGTACATCACTGTCCCCAACGTGACCTGACTTGTGGTTTAAGTCTGGAAAATAACAAGAACCATCCCAATTGAACAGGCCTCGACCTGGCATCTCACCCCTAACATTTAAAATATATGGTGTCAATAACCTTCCTGTATGAACCCCTGCCACATCTCCCAGATGAAGTGTTAACCACATACCAAAAGCCCAACGTTTTGCAGGGTGGTTTGTAAATTATAACACTGGTGTTGGAAAGGGGCAAAGCTCATAATGTTAATAAAGCAAGGATGACCCCCGCCCACTGCAAGATACCATGTGCCTTGAAGACTTAATGAAAGGGCCTGATGGAGCCCACCCAATGCTAACTAATGACTGCTGCTAATGTACAAAGGAAAGCGGAAAAACATTACTAAGAATATTTGTGAGTAATACAGTGAAACATGTTTAAGTTGTTATAACCGAGAATGCAAATGCACAATTATATACGAACGTATTGCTCCTATGCTCCTGAGTACACCACCCAAACTAATGCTACCTCACGTTGTTATTCTTTTGTCGCCTTACGAATTACCAGTATGTGTTCAACTAATGTTATGTAATGCTTGTGCCACTGCCAGACCCTCATAACTATGTATGAAGAAGTAAACAAATTTATAAACAATAGAAATTTGTAATCATCCTAATGCTACTAATTTTACTAACTGTTCCCTCGTATGATATATTGTGCAGCCCAGATACATAGAATCGCACAGAGCCACAAGGCCATCTCCCCCTCCTCCCGCCAAGGCCCTCCAGGGCTTGCTGGTGCTTGAGTAGCACAGCCTCACCTCCCCTCATTCTGCTGGACCTGCTTCAAGTATTCACCTCCCCATGTCCGAGGCCGCCATAGTCGGACAAATGAATTATTTACAACCTGGTCCCAAACCCCACCGCATTGAGGGGCCAGAGGTGTGCCCTCGCTGATCCAGTAGTACTCCAGTTCACCCCAAGTTAATGGGCCTTGGAGATAGGTATTCAACCCTATACTAACATATCATAAAGTAATTCCTCACCACATCTAACAGAACAGAATGACAAGGCAGCTCACCTCGTGCCTCTGTCAAGACCCCCAGACTTGTGACACCGGGTCAATAGGTCAAAAGTAATTGTGTAATGATGTATTGGTGAAGTTTCACATTGCATATTGTTTCTCCTGTCTCCTAAATATTCCTAAAATAACATATTGTAGGGTTTTCAGGACAACAAGAGTCGTTTACGGAATGAGTGTTTGTGTGTGTGGCCACAAGGGCAACGTGTTAGCGCAGTCACCAATCATCGACACAGACCGTGCCTGGCCTGGCAGCTCCACCCCGACGAGCCCAGCTGACCTGTCCACCCCACGTTGGCACCATGCGGATGTCCACCAATCCTGGAGCGGCTCATCATTGTACAACCTATAGCTTAGCCATAGCCACCCAATCCCCGAGACGATGTGCCCCCTATAGCTTAAAGGATTTATGACGTGGTTTTGTAATAAATATGACTGTCTTTTCTATTGTCAGACAGAGCGCTCTCGGAGCTTGCAGAGTCTTTTGCATGCCCTATTTTTTTTTTTTTTTTTTAAACATGTTTTTATTATTTGTAAGTGATACAAAAAGTAAACAGTCCCTCAACTCCCCCTCCCACCTCCCCCCCCACCCTCTTCCGGAAGGATAGTCTTTGGCCCAAAGTGCTCGTGGCCCTATACTAGGAGAAGAAGTCCGAGATTTTTATAGAGTGCGGGCACCACTGTGCCATGTAGTCAGACTGGAGATATTCTAGCACTCCACCCCATTCTTTTATGAAGGAGCCATGTGTACCCTGGAGATTGTGTGTGATCTTTTCCATGGTCATTTGGGACCAGACCTTGTGTAGCCAGGTGAACAGCATCGGAGGGTCTCTATTTTTCCATCCCTGGGCGATTGTTGCCCAAGCCGCAATGAGTAGGCTCATGAAGCTTTTTCGCTGTGCCCTGGTGAGTGTGCTGGCATTGTGGTCCGTGAATCCACAGAGCCAGGTCAGCTCCGAGTATCGGTCCACCTCTGGGAAGATCTTCTTCAGTTCGGCTATCACTCCTGTCCAGAAGATTTTAACCTTGGGGCAGTCCCACCACATGTGTCTCCACGAGCCTGCTTCTGGGCAGCCTCTCCAGCAGCGGTTGGGTGTCTGTGGGTACATATTGTTTAGTCTCTCCGGGGTGTAGTGCCATTGCGTGACAATCTTGATCCACATTTCTTTGGTTTGAACTGCTCTGGTCAGTTTGTGAATATCGGACCACAACGACTGCCACTGCTGTGTGGTAATGACTAACCCTAGCGTTTTTTCCCATCTTTTCATGTATGCCCACTTGATGTCTTCTCCCTGGGAATTCATGAACCTGTATAGATTGGAGACTAGTTTTCTGTCTCCTGAGTCGGTGAGGAGAAACCTTTCAAAGGACGTAAGTTCTCTTGTCGCCGCTTGGGTGATCTCCGGCGTGGCCAGCCAGTGTCTAAGCTGCTCATATTTGAATCTGTCCGCTTCGGTGAGATTCCACAGTGATTTGCAGGTGGCAAAGGATCTCAGCTCCCCGTCCGCGAACATCTCCCCTATTTTCCTGCAACCTGCTTCCTCCCAGTTTCCAAAAGCCCCTTGCTCAGTCCCCGGGGGGAACTGCCGGTTCCTGCAGATTGGGGTGAACGGGGCCGTAGTCATGGTGATGATCTCTCTCCGAGTCTGCTCATCCCATGCGTTCAGCGTGGTCTTCATGATCTCGCTAATGCGGAGATTCGGGTGCCTGTGCTGCTTAGGAGTCCATAGTAAGTCTTCCAGTGGTGTTCTGGCGACCGCCCTATCCTGTGTCACCCATATCGTTCGTTGATTGTCTCCTAGCCATTCTCTCAAAATCCTGAGCTGGGCCGCATGGTAGTAGTTCTTAAAGTGTGGGAGTGCAAGCCCCCCATCCCTGATGTTGGAAGTGAGGATTGTTCTGGATACTCTGGGGGGTTTCCTGCTCCAAATGAATGATGAGACCGACTTGGCTAGGGCTCTGAAGAAGGAGTCGGGGACCCCAACAGGGAGGGCTTGGAAGTAGTACAGTGTTTTAGGGAGAGTGTTCATTTTTATCGACTGTATTCTCCCCCACCAGGAAATATTTAGGGGATTCCACTTCTCAAGATCTTTTTGAATCTTGGCTAGATGTTCTTGGTATACAATGTCTCTACCTTGTGTGTAACTGTTATACCCTGGTATTTTATGCCCTCTTCCCTGACTTTTATGTCCAGGTGGTCTGCCTCTCTGCCCAATGTTACGCTGTTCCCTGCCAATATAAGCATTTCTGATTTTTTTTTATTTATTCTTAGGCCCGAAATGTTCCCAAATAGCTCCAGCAGGTGGAACGCCGCTTGGGCTGAGTTTGTAGGGTCCTCCAGTGCCAAGAGCATGTCATCCGCATAGGCTATGACCTTGTGTTGTGTCCCCGCCATCTCAATCCCTTTAATTTGATCTGTTTCCCTGATTTTAATAAGTAGGGGTTCTAGGAAAAGCGCAAATAAGAGTGGCGAAAGAGGGCAGCCCTGTTTCGTTCCCCTGGATATTTCCACCCTCTCTGAGGTTACTCCATTTACCGCTATCCTGGCTGAGGGGGAGGAGTAGTTGGCTTTGATCATGTTAATATATTGATTCCCAAATCCCATGTGCGCCAGGGTTCTAAAAAGCATTGACCATTCTACACGGTCGAACGCCTTTTCCGCGTCTAGAGAGAGAAGTATTGCTGGGGTGCGGGAGTATTTAATTTTTTCTATAAGGTGGACTATTCTTCTGGTGTTGTCATGTGTCTGTCTCCCCGG